>NC_058130.1:410114759-410225680 GCF_016433145.1 Gracilinanus agilis
CCCCCCTTTTTGTTTTTAAAAGCCTTATGAAATCCCTCCCCCTTCTCCCCTCCCTTTTTTTTCCTCCCCACTCCCCTACTCCCCTTGGTTTATCCCTTCTAAGGGATATCTAACCTTTCTCAGAAGGGTTAGATAAGAGTTTTATTTCCCAATGGATAGTTTAGCTACTCTTCCCTCTCCGGGTTGATTACACTAAGAGTAAGGTTTGATTATTACCTCTTAATGCTCTCTTCCTCTCCTTCTTATAATAGTATTTGTCCCCTCTCCCTCCCATGCCCTCTTTGTGTGTAATAGAATATTCTATTTTCTTATTCACTCAAGTTTCTCTTGGTGTCCCCTGCTATTTACCCCCTCTTTCCCATCCCCCACGCCATCTTAGATTATTTAGTGTTCCACCCTCACCCTGTAAATTATTCTTCTGATTACTATAATAGTGAATATTATAATAGTGAATAGAGTTCACTACAGAGAATTATACATAACATTTCTCTACATAGGATTAAAGATAATTAGATCTCACTGAGGCCCTTAAAAAGGCAAATTTAAAAATTATAAGTTTTCTTTCTTTTCCCTCTGTAACTTATTTACCTTTTCAGGTTTCTCTCGATTTTTGTGGTTCGATATCAAACTTTCCATTTAGCCCTGGTCTTTTCTGTGCAAATACCTGGAATTCTTCAATTTTGTTGAATGCCCATACTTTCCTTTGGAAATATATAGTCAATTTTGATGGGTAGTTGATCCGTGGTTGCAGGCCGAGCTCTCTTGCCTTTCTGAATATTGTATTCCAAGCCTTACGGTCTTTTAGCGTGGAGGCTGCCAGATCCTGTGTGATCCTGATTGGTGCTCCTTGATATTTGAATTGTCTCTTTCTGGCTTCTTGTAAGATTTTTCCTTTTGCTTGAAAGCTTTTGAATTTGGCAATAATATTTCTAACTTATTTCTTCTCTGGGTCGAATGTAGTGGGTATTCTATGAATCCTTTCGATGTCTATATTGCCCTCTTGTTGTAGGACTTCAGGGCAATTTTGCTGAATAATTTCTGTTAGTATGGAGTCCAGGTTTCTATTAATTTCTGGTTTTTCTGGAAGACCAATTATTCTCACGTTGTCTCTTCTAGACTGGTTTTCTTGGTCTGTCACTCTCTCATTGAGATATTTCATATTTCCTTCTATTTTTTCAGTCTTTTGACTTTGTTTTATTTGTTCTTGTTGTCTTCAGAGATCATTAGCTTCTAATTGCTTGATTCTAGCCTTTAGGGACTGGCTTTCGGCTATAATCTTTTGGTTTTCCTTTTCAATCTGGTCATTTCTGGTGTTCAATTTGCTAATCAGTTCATTTGATTTCTGAGCCTCACTTTCCAATTGCAAGATTCTACCTTTTAAACTGTTATTTTCTTGCCAGATCTCTTCCATTTTCCTCAAAATCTCAGTTTTGAACTCTTCCATAGCTTGTGAGGAGTTTTCCTTATTTGAGGAGGGTCCGGATGCTTGTTTGTTCTCCTCCTCTGTTTGCTCGGTTGTCTGGATTTTCTCTGTGTAAAAGCTGTCGAGTGTTAAAGACTTCTTTTTCTTGTTATTATTCTTTCTCTTCTGAACTTCCTGAGGCTGAGTAGCCATCATTAGCCCAGCAGCTTCTCAGATTTATCCTCGCGCTCAGTGTCTGTTTGCAATCTATTGGCTCCTGAGGTTTGAGTTCTGGTTTTTTCCAAGGTCAGCCCCCTGGTGGGCCCTCTTGCTTGATCCTCTGCTGGAGGTTTCTTTACAAGTCTCAGGGCGCTGCTTCCAAAATCGTATACCCGTCTGCACTGGTTCCCCACTTAGGCTTTAGTTCCTGGCTGTGTCTGCCTCCACCCAAGCCTCTGCTCAGCCTGCACTCTGCGCCCAGCGTCCTGCTCCCGAGCTCAGATTTCGCCTGCGTTTTTTGACTTAATGGGGTCCTAATTCTTGCTGCTCTCATTAACAGGTCCCAGAGCTGCCGATGACTCGATGGGTGCCCGCAAACTTGCTCTATTTCTTTTTAGCTGGGTTCGGAGCTATAGATGAGTGTGGAGGGGGTGGTGGTGGGGCAGTTGCTCAGCCCGTGATTTAGTGAGAGCCCTTTATAGCCTGGAAATGTCTCGATTCCACGTACCTTCCATGCTGTGCCCTGTTGTGGGGTTCCTCCGTTCGTCTGGACTTGTTTTTATGTCCCCTTGAGGAGTTTTGTGTGTTTCGGTCAGGAGAGGTTAAGAGCTGCTTCTTACTCTGCCGCCATCTTAACCCGGAAGCTCCCTGAAAATGTTTTCTGTTAACTTCTTACTTTCTTATCTTAGCTGTATTTGGGTTTGCTTGTATATTTTTTTTTATGAATCAAAGTTGAATTTTACAATCTGTGAGACTTTCTATTCCTTTTTCAATGGTGAATTCTTCCCCTATCCATAGATCTTAAAGGTTTTTTCTTCCTTATTTTTTCTAATTTTTGGAGACGTGGCCTTTTATATCTAGTTTACAACCATTATGGTGAGAAATATAGCCAAAGATCCTGGACAGGCAGTTATCAAAATGTGTTGATATCACTCTAGATTACTGAAAATTGCCCTTCCTCAGGTAGACACTTTGCAGATTATCCAGGAGTGTAAGGAACAGATTATAGAACTGGTTTCTTTTTTTTTCATATCAATCTTAAATGCAATATTAAAAAATGAATGTTAGTCAAAGGTAGTCGAGCTTCTAATTCATTATAGATTAGACTTGGCATGAATTCTAGATCTGGATAGAGGGATTTTTAAGTTGTTTGTTTGTTTTTTTCATGCAGAGAAAAAATGGGAAAAAAACCTCTTTCAAAGTTAAGTTTCTAGCTCTGAACTACCAATTTTCAATATACTGCATTTCTCAGCACCTGCAATAAAGTTCCTGAACTGCACCTGGGGCCTATGGGGTTGGGAAAGATACTTCTTATACTTTTTGGCATGAAGTTAACCTTAGGCCATGCAATAATACATTCACCTTGGAGCAGCCCACTGTTATCCTTTATTGCTTCAAACCCTAGAAGATGCAACCATAAACTCAAGTTCCCCCTGAATATATATTGCTTTTATTTTTTTCCAATCATCCTGCTTCTTCCTCCAATTTAGTGTGCCTTCTTCTTTCCCATTGAAATCTTATTTTGGCATATTGATATGACAAAGTAGGAATACCTGTCTGAAGGACATGTAAAATTCTAGCTTATCAAAATGCCTATCCTCTCTCTAAAGTCTGTGTGTTTTGTAGAAATAGCCAAGAGAAATTACCAAGAAAGGTTATTTGTCCTTAGTAATCTCATGGCTATTGTTTTTCATAAATAAACTTCCTCCCTCCAGGTTTACATTTTTTTAAAATTCATAATCACAGAAAATATTACTTTTGAATTCTACAGATCATAAAGATCAGTAGCAGTATCAAAATAATTCCTTGTATTTAAATCTTTCAAAAATAATTTTGAATTCATTATGTGAGAGGCAATATGGTATGGTAGACTTCAATTGCTTAATTCCAAGAGTTGCTCAAAGAAGAAAAGGATTATAGACAATACAATATACTTTGCAACAAAAAATTTATTTTATTAACCTAGTAGAGTAAGTTCCTAGAATATAACTGAGCAAATTCAGGATGTCCCCTCCCACAATGTGTAGACAAAACCTCCAATCTCATATTAAGATTAAGTAAGAATCAGAATTTTAAAAAGCCAATGCTTTTCTTTTGTTTTTCCCATAGCTGGCAAGGTCCCAGACTAATTTTTCCCCTAATTTCCTCATCATAGAGAAGAAGCAAGGGGTTTAACAATCAACTTAAAAAGGATGAGCCTGCTAACCTTCTCAGTTATCCTTCTTGTGTCTTTGATCTTTAGACCTGGTTTGTAGCCTTTCTCTTTCTTGCCATGCATTTTTGTTAAATACTTCCTCTTTCATAGTCTACCTGATGCTCTTCACTTGTACTACTTGGGCTCACAGATTGAGAGAAGGGTTACAATTCTCTAAAAATGTTAGGTTAAATAGAACTAATGGGTGTGACATGTAGTAGTTTCTTAAATAAATTCTGACATCCAATCAATCAATGTAGACCTTGAATCAAAACACAGATCACCTAGTATAATAGGAATTGAAATTAACATCACTTATGATCCTACATTCTTTCCTCTAATATCCCTTAAATGCCCAGCAAAGAGCTGTGTATTCAATAGGCATCCAAAAATGAGTTAATGATATTATTATTTTTTTCCTTCTGTTATCTTCTGTCCCTCCATTATTAAGTTTAGGAATATCTTTGAGCATTTCTGTATATTCTCTTTTCTCTAATCAGATGTTGTTAGCATCTGAAAGCAATTTGTGTTCATGACAAAAGTGTATTTCTAGTAAGATAAAATGGTTTGGCCAACAATATAGATAAGATAAAACATATCATCTACTAGACCAGCACTGATTAAACTGGAAGGGTTAAATTAGGAGTTTCAACAACAACAAAAAAAGAGTAGCTCTTAATAACAAGTTTTAATGAGAATATAGAAGAGTTGTAAATTAATATTATCCCTTTAAGGCAGGGGAAAAAACTTCCAGCAGCTTTTAACAATTAATAATAATTAATAATTTAGTTTTATTAAAATAGAGATAGTAAAAGAATATAGCAAAATGAATATAGTAAAGGAAAGTAATATAGGAAAGAGGTAGAGAAAGAAATTGCCTAATACCTAACTAATTCATAATTGTCATAGGGATTGTATAATTGTCCTAAGACTAAAAACTCTTTTAAGAAAGAAACATTTCAGGAAAAGGAGCTCAATAACTCTTTGAATCTAGTGAATGAGTTGTTTGAAGAAGGCACCATGTAGTTACCAGAAGAAAACCCCCACAACAACAGTAGACCCAGCATGAACTTTGGAGTATAACTGATGGAATTGTGGGGGGTTAAACACAAGCATCTTGAATATAAACTTGCATACCAAAGGGGATTCCCCCCTGTAACATCCATGTTTCTGAGAGGGGTTCAAGCTGCATCATAGAATTCCATAGTGCCCCCCAGAACTCCAAGGGAGGGGGCACTTAAGGGCAGTGGGAGTCCTGATATAAAAGCCAGGTCACCCCTCTTGCAAGACTCCTGACTCTTGACTCTTGGCGCTTGGCCCACACATTCTGTGTAGCTTCAGGGGCTGAGGCATTCAGTCTCTGACAGCCAGGGTTTGCTTTATTTTGATAGCTATCCTCAAGATAGACCTTCAAGCAAGATCACTATCTACCTTCAGTTAAGCTGTTTAGGTTTTAGAAGGAAGATTATTTAGCAGCTTAGATAGTTCAGCCATTCAATATACATTCCCCCAACCCAACTGGGGGAATGTGTTGCTAACCTGTATATAGTATTTAGTAGTTTCAATTAATTTACCTTCTCTCCTCTTTCCTCAAACCGGGTTCCCTTCTCCTGTTCCCTGTAATCATTAAATTCATTTTGCTTGTATCCAGTTAACTTGGTGTCATACTTATTACCTTCCTTTCACCAAGCCAAGTATTACATCCAAGACGAAGCTGTAGCTGTCTCTGTCCTAGAGCCAGTGGTCTGATCCATAGAAGACCTTAACCTCATACACTCCTAACCTGTGAGAGAATAATTTATACAAAGAAAGTTACCTTTTGATTGAATCAGCCTAAGCTTGAACTAAGTGGAGGAGCTTGCAAACTACTTAGAGAATTCACACCCTCAGAAACTTAATCAACCAGGAATCTGTGAACCCTTTTGATGAGTATTCACCTCTCCAGGAGGTGAGGTTTAGAAAATTCATGTCCTTAGTTGTGAATCTTTTGATGAGAACTTGATCCCACAGGCACTGCCCCCTGGGCAGCGCTAGACAATTTGGAAACTGTGATTGGCCCCTGTGAAGAGGGGAGGGACAAGAAGCCACTATAAAAGTCTCTGGATTTCTAGGGCTAGGGAAGTTGACAACAATAAGGAAGTCAGCTTCAAGAAAGAGTTGGATTTAACAAGGGAAGTCAGCTTAAAGAAGAAGGTCAGCTCAAGGAAGACAGTCAGCTTTAGAAATACCTTGAGTCATTGTCTTGACCTGCCTCTTGAAGGGAACTTAGGTGAGTAGATATGATAGCTGGTTTTCCCTTACTGTCTTCAGGAAAGAGTTTAATTCCAGTTAAAGGTCAATAAGTCCTGGCTGAGTGGAGCACTGGAGCAATATTTAATTAGATAGGCTAATGTCTTCTCTACCTTTTTTATTTCTCTTCTTTCACTCTTTCCACTTCTTTTGTAAATAAAAGCTATCAAAGCCATTTCAGCTTTGAGCAATAATACTTTGAATTGACAACCACCACTATTATTTATAATCTTCATATATTTTAGTCAAAAAATTAAAATTTATTTCTTATAGTAGCTACCCTATAACTACCTAAAACTGCCTATAACTGCTCTTAGAAAAAAATCCAGCTGATCATCCTTCAGCTCAGCTCACCCAGCAGAATACATACATACATACATACATACATGTATATATATATATATATACAGAGAGAGAGACAGGGACAAATAACAACCAACAACTAACCAACAAACTAATCACCAACCCACACCACAAGCAATCAACCCCCAAAGACCAACTAATAAAGCAAAAAAGATAAAAAAAAAAGCTCCTCTCAGTCCTTACACTGGCTCTTCTTACCTCACTTCTTGTATCTCTGGTTTCTACTTCCTTTCACTGTGGGCTGGTATATCTTTACACAATTCCTGATAAAAGGACCTCAGGTCCCCAGTTAAATTAGAGAAAGAGATTAAGGATTCCCTTTTATAAAACCCATTGCCTTGGAATAAGAGAACAGAGGCCTATCACTATATAATTTTTCTCTTAAAGAGTGCCATTCCCATGGTAAAACTTTACTTTGATTTTTCTTTTCCCTTTTGGGATTAGACATTTTATTGAAATCAATCTCATGTCCATCTGAACCCTTTAAATTAGCAGCCTTACATCACAGAAGGAAACATAACTTTTAATAGCTTTATGACACTCAACATAATTTTGGATCTATGAAGAATTAATTGCTGTCCCTGGTGTTTTCACCAGTCTTCTAGGGAAGTGAGGGCTTGGACTCCCAATGGCTAATAAACTGAAATTTCTTCATAGAAAATAAAACCTCAGTTTGGAAAAAGAGACCCTCTTGTTTGGCGTGCTAAGTAGCCACCACATAAATATCCTCACTCGTCTTTATTAAATGCCTGTGTTTCTCTTTCCAGGTGATTCAATTGTATCCACAGTCTTGTTCCAATGGTGATGGTAAGAGTAGCTGAGGAGATTTTGTTTATGGTAAACACATCTGGGTTCAGGAAGCACAGCCTCAGTCTCCAAGAAGGAAATTCAGCATCCAAATTATCCTAAGCTCATTGTGGGTGTGGGTGTGGGTTTGTAGGTTAGAGAGAGAAAGAGAGAGATAGATAGACAGACAGAGGCAGAGACAAGAGACACAGAGACAGAGAAGAAAGAGAAAGACACAAAGAGACACCAAGAGGAGAAAGAGACACAGAGAGACACAGAGAGAGACAGAGACATAGAGGTATAGAGAGGAAAGAAACAGAGAGAGAGAGAGAAGAAAGAGACAGACAGACAGAAATAGACAAAGAGGATCAGAGAGAGAACATAGCAATGGCCAGCCTTTCTTTTAATTAGGTAGATGGGAAATACTTGGGAGATTGAGATTCTGTGTATAAGCATAACTTGCATATGGTGCTGTGTGTAACTATGACCTGCAGGAGGGACAAGAGGCCTTTGGAGAACATCTCACCACTATGTCCTAATGCCATAGGGAAAAATATTGCAGCTGCACTTTTTTATAGCATGCCTCCTGCTGGGGGGCAGTTAATCTGAAAAAAAAAAACATTAAAAATTGAGAATTCTATCTAGAAACATTCTACAAATAATTAAGATAGGAAATCTTAGAGACAATTTCTCAACCTGCTCTGTCTGTACATTTTCCTACAAAATATATGTAATGAAACAGAATAAAATAAATATAGTACCAAGGATCTACTTATATATTGATAGAGTACACTTGAGTGATAGACATTGAGTACACTATGAAGGTATATGTATATAAAAAGTATATGTGTATATTCAACATATACATATATGCCTTATTGTTCCATAGGTTTCAGTCCTGTCTGACTCTCTGGGTCCCCATTTTGTAAGAGGGAGATTTTAGGTATTTATAGATATATAATTAAAGTGTGGCCGCCAGGAATCAACAATTCAGATTGATTCCGTAATTAAAATAGACCCAAGTCAGGATTGGGTTTAAGGTAGTTTATTTACAATTAGGAAAGTAAAAAATAGGGAAATAGAGAGAGGGAGAGGCTAATCCAGGCCTGCAGAGGCCTGGACAGAGAGAGAAGGTTAAAAGGCTAAATAAATGAGCCTACAAGCCACAAGGCCTAGCAATCAGATAGGCTAGAGCCTCCTTAAAGGTAGAGTTTAGAAACGCCAATGTAGGCCCAAGAAGTCAGCCTAACTTACCCACGTGACCATTCAGAGTAGAAGCTGCCTGCGGTCTCATCCAAGATCCTTCAGCATCCAGTTCAAAGCGGGAACTCCCCTTTCGCAGGAAGTAACCAACATACTTGAAGAGATAGTGTCTTTTGTCACTTCCCGTGCGTCCACCTCTAATTCAAGTGGACAAATGGCAGCCTCTGCACTGATTTGGACTGCCCAAAGGGCAGTCCCTTGTTCTTGATTTGTTACTTATTGTCATGTGTGGGTAACTCATCCCTCTCCCCACTAAGGGAGGTGGGGATGATATCATCTCGGGTAGGTAGAGTTTTGACTATGAACAGGTTAGAGCTAATTCTATTTACACAATTTGGAATTTTCTTGGCAAAGAAAGGGGAGTGGTTTCCATTTACTTCTCCAGCTCATTCTAACATAGCAAATAGACTTCAGTTATAGATCACATGACTGGTAAATGTTGGAGACTAGATTTGAACACAATGATATGAGTCTTCCTTCTTTAGGGGCAGCATTTTATCCACTGAAGTAGATCATGCAGAAAGATCAACATATGAATATCTCTCTATCAGTTTAGATATAGAGATATACATATATGTTTATATCCATACATATATATCAACGTGTACACACATATCCATCCATACATGCACACATGTTATATATGATAGTTATGTGTATATATATATACATGTGGAAAAATACATATTTATTATACAAATGATCAAAATCTTAAGGTAAAGGAATAAAGCTATTACAAGTATGTATGCATGCTTAATCACTTTTATAATTTTGTTAATAAATCCTTATTCATTTACCTCAAATTCTTGATTAATCTATTAAAACTTCCCTATCTGGTAAAAAGATTTTCATTGGTTTTCAGTCACTACTTCTCAGTGTGAATGAGTTTCAGATCCTTTGTTCACAGACAATTTTGCTAGATAAAGTCACTTGGAGGACATTAGGAGCTTCAGGGTAGAAAAGGTGACTTTAGCTAGTAAGGTAAAGGAATAGGAACTGGGAGGCTTAAAATATCACTGGAGAAAAATATGTTGGATATCACAATTCTTCCTCTTCCACCTCAGGCATTATTAGTACCCATACTAGAGCTCTGATTTTATTCACCATGACCCTCAGCTCTTAAGTTAGCATCTCTTTTGAACCTCAAAGTTGTTCCCCAAGGTTGAGTTTTCCATCTCACTGAAATGTCCAGATAAGAAGCATTAACTTCAGCTTCTTATTTATTTCTTTCAGTTGTTTGTTATGGTTAAATGTGTTTTGTTTGTTTTTGGAAATGTCCTGAGAATTGATTTAAAATATTGAGTCATATTCATTTAAGTATTTACAGTCTTTTAGATCCAGACCTAGAAGAACATGCAAAGTTAACTGAATGGACTATTCTGGCTTAGCATAATTAAGTTGTTGTGGTGTAAGTGTTCACTTGGAAACTGATTTTTTATTTAAGAAGATTCTAAGTTAGAGGAATTAGGAATGTGGAAAAGGAACAACATTTAGATATTATATCCGAGGACAAATTTTCCTAATTTCATCTGGGATTCTGGTAAGATTAACATTCAATTCACATGAAGAAGAATTGTTAATCTTTTGTCAAAGAAAAACCACATATCTAAGAATTTATGTGGCAATTCTTAATATTTACAAATTTATTAATACATATAATTTTTTTCATGTCCCTGATACATTTGCTACAGTATTCAAACCAAATCAAAGCAAAACAAAAAAAATAAATAAACAGAAACATCCTCAAGAATGTGAGATAATAAGTTAAATTCATAAAAATAATATATATATATATATTAATAATATATAAAATAAATGAATAGAAAAAATTAAATGCATAAAAGCTTTTGGTTATAATCTTTTAAAATTTTCTTTCTTCTATTTTTTCTTAATTTCCTATTAGTTTCATGGAATCTCAACGTTTACTAAATTTGTGGCAGAAACTACATTAAACATTAAAATAAAAGTGAGATAGGCCATTTCATCAAGAAGCTTATATTCTAATGAGATGAGATTACATGCATGTCCATACATATCTACATTAAATATACACACATATATATACATAAAATGTGTGTATATATATGCACACAATGAATATATTCAGAATTACATATTTATGCATTTAAGTCTTTGTTGCCTTCAGGACTCAGAATTAAAAAATGTACCAATTCATTGAACTATTCTGAGAGAGAGACAGACAGACAGAGAGAGAGAGACAGAGAGACAGAGAGACAGAGAGACAGAGAGAGACTGATCAGATGTAGAGCCAGAGAAAGATAGTTTGGGAACCCAAAATTTTGGACACCAGGGAAGAATTTCATTAAAAGTCAATACTTTAAAAGAGTCTTTAAAGAAACTAGGAATTCTAAGAAGTGGAGGTAAGGAAGGAATAAATTATGCATTCCAGTTATTGGGCCAGCCAGACCTGGAGTTTCATACATTCAAATGTCAAATCAACTGGTATAGCTGAATAGAATTTTTGAAGATGATTTAAATGGCAGGAAAGAGCTAGGAGGAAAAGAGATTTAAATGACAAATGAAAGATAATATTTATTTCTCAAAGTAAAAGAACCACTATTGTTCAGGTCCTTATATTATATGAGATTATTGAGTTTAACCTGAATTTAAACTATCATATTCCTCAGAGCATCTAACTCAAGGTCATCTTACACACATATGAAGGCTATTTTAGGGAACCCATTGACACCTGAAGAAGCCTACCATATTTCTGAAATCTCCTAATAGTTAAGAAATACTTTCTGAGGGGGAAGCTAGGTGGTTCAGTGAATTGAGAGACAGGAATAGATGGGGTTCAAATGTGACCTCAGACATTTTCTAGCTGTGTGACCTTAGGATAGTCACTTAACCCCCTTTGCCTAGTCCTTACCACTCATCTGCCTTGGAACCAATACAGATGCTGAGACAGAAGTTAAATGTTTAAAAAAAAAAGAAAAGTTTCCTGACATTGACTCTAACCAACTCTTTGCAATTTCTGTCCCTTGGTCTTTGTTCTACCTTCTGGGATAGTATGGGGGGAAATAGTTGTAAAACCTTTTCTTCATGATAGCTGTCAAATACTTGAATATAGTAATTATACCCTACTCTTTAGGGTAACCTCTCCAAGTATAATTTTCTCTCCCTCATACTAAAATACGGACAAGCCCTTTAGCAATTCTCAGATGATATAGCGCCCAGGTATTCCATTCCTTTGGCTGCCATCATCTGATTGTGCTCCAACTCATAATATCCTGAAGTATATTCAATGATATCCAAACACAAAAATTCAGATTTAGTCCCATGGGATAGAGTACAAAATATTTATAATATCACTTGCTCTGGACATTCTGTCTCATAATGCAGGTTGTTTAGTTCTTTGTGTTTTGAGATTACCCACTTCCAGTTTGTTCTCTCTTAAAACTGCCTAGAAACATTATCGATTCAATTAAATTATATGTATATATGCATGCATATAAACACATATACTTAATTTAATTATATATAGTTATATATATAAATTGATTATATATACACACATTTATGTATATATGTATATTTATGAATAATAGAATTATTTAATTATACAATGTATTATTTTGAAAAATTGTTACATTAAAATACCCAGTTAACTATCTCTATTCTTCTCCCCCGATTATAGAAGTCATTATTTCATAAATATATATATATATATATGCATGTATATATATACATGTAAAACTATCTTACTTATTTCTATTTAACAATTCTTTCTCTAGAAGTGATCATACACAAGTCATTCTTCAAATAATATAGATGTTCTGCATGTAATGTTCTCTTTGTTCTTCTCATCCTACTCTTCATGATTGCATGTAAGTAAGTCTTTCCATTTTTTTCAAAATTAACCTGCTCTTCATTTTTTATGGCACAATAGGAACATCACCTGATGCATCTTGTTTAGCCATTCTCCAATTTATTTGGCCTTTTTATCATTTTAGCCACTGTGATAGGTTTGAGATAATATTTTATTTTGATTTGCATTTATATAATCAATAATTAAGCAAAGTAACAAGATAAAAATAAGTCCACATAAGTCACCAGCATTTCTATGTCATCAATGATGTCCTGAAAGAAGAGATACTAAGTTATAACACATTTAAAATAACCAAAGATAAAATAAAATACTTAGGAGTGGAACTGCCAAAACCCGAAGATCCATGAACATAATTATAAAACTCTTTTAAAACAAATTAAATCAGATCTAAATAACTAGAGATATACTAATTGTTCATGGGTGTACAGAGCAAATAGAATTAAAGTGACAATCCTCCACAAATTATTCCATTCAAGGCTTTTTCAATTAAATTACCAAACATATTTTTATTAAACTAAAAAAATAGCAAAATTAATTTGGATAAACAAAGAATCAAGAATATCAAAGGGATTAATGAAAGAATGTAAAAGAAGAAGTTTTAGCAATAAGATATTTTACAAATTGGTTAAGAAATAAAATAGTATATCAGTAGGATAGCACAAAAATACAACATGCAGTTGTAAAATATTAGAGTAACTTTTTGTTTGACAGAAAAATAAAGATCCAAGTTTTGGGGATAAGAATTCACTATTTGGCAAAAATTGTTCAGAAAACTGAAAAGCAGTCTAGCAGAAATTAAATATATACCAATAGCTTATACCACTTATCAAAATAAAATCAAAACTGATACATGACATAGGCATAAAGGGAGATATCAAAAGCAAATTAACAGAACAGGGTCAATATTGTCAGATTTATGTTTGAAGAATGATTTATGAATAAATAAGTGGTAGAATTGTGATTTAAATTGCATCATTTTGAATAAATATATCATTATATATCAACATGTTTGTAAATATATACGTATATATATATATTTTTAATATTTTATATCTATCTAGCTATATGTATATGCATATGTCAGGAGGGTATATTGCAAGTCCATGTAACCAAATATCTGGAAAAGTCAAGGCAAAAAAAAAAAAGTCAAGGCACTCCTTCACCTCTACACCTTGGAATCCTTGGTTTCCTCAAAGATTCACTTCAGGCATTAATTTAAAAAATGAATGAGAAAGAAGAAATGCTATTTAAATTAAAATTCCATGTATTCAGTCATAAATATGTTATTGTTAGCAAAATAAACTTCCTCCCCTTATATAGTAGAAAGATTAGACAAGATTTCTGCTTAAAATCTATGTAAATGTTTTTTCTTAAAGTCTATATAAATCAAGTGCATACAGAATCAACAGGAAGAAAATAAACAATAGTAAATATTGCTTCCTATTAATATTTTCATGTTATATATATGTATATATGTATATCCATGCATGTCTTTTATGTTTTCATTTTCAATTCATTCTCTGTTGATAATAATCACAATTTTTATGTATTAAATTTATAGTTGTGTATGATGTTCTCTTGGTTCTATTCATTGTGCTGTTCATTACCCCCATATAGTTATTTCCAAGTTTTTTTTTAAATTAGCCTGCTCATAGTTTATATTCTGATAGTTCTATTCCATCATAATCAAAAACACAATTTGCTTAGCCATTCCAAAATTGATGGGTATCCCCTGGATTTTTAGTTTTTTTGCCACCAAAAAGAGTTTTTATAAATATTTTTGAACATGTAAAGTTTTTTTTTTCCTTTTTCTCTCATCTCCTTGGGAAACAGATTGCTTCGTCTAAAGGTACATACTTTTAAATGTCTCTGAGACTAATTCCAAATTGGTCTCCAAAATGGATGGATTAGTTCACACTTCCACCAATAGTATATTAATATCCCCATTTTTTCACTTCCTCTCCAACATTCATAATTTGCTCTTTTTTCATTTTAGCTTGTCTGGTGTGTATGAGATGATATCTCAAGCATTACCTTGGTAATTAATGTAAGATGTATTCCTACTCTGATTAAGTTCCATGAATATTTTTAAATAACTGTGTACTCTCAGCAATCTTATACCACTACAGTTTATTAATAGTAAAATGTCCTGTGATAAAATCTGGCAGCCTGACCATTTCCCAGAGACATAGAAGGTCAAAGTTGGAAGGGACATGGGTGAAAATCTAATCATAAGATACCTGAAAACAAACAAAAATTTTATAAATGCCATACTACAGACTTCTAGTTATTTTTCATTCAGCTTTGCTTCAATACATATAATGAGTGGAAAAGTATTGTTCCCTAAAGATGACCGTTCTGTGTTTTGCTTGTTTTACATCATTCAAAATGTTAGGGGATTTTTCCTAACAATGAATTTTAAAAATTATTTTTTAGCTTCTTCTCATTGCTCCTATTTCTTTATACTGAGGCCAATCAGAATGTCTAATTCTCCATGACCTGATAACCCAGAAAATACAGGAAGATTGTTATATTTCCTTTACTCTCTAAGTTTTATTTTCACAAGGCTAAAATGTACCCAGTTCCCTTAACCAATACTCTTATGACATAGTATAGTTTCATTTCTATCTTGGTAGTCCTCCTTTAGATGTTCTTTATATTTCCAATATCCTTCCTCTAATGTAGCCTATACAACTGAACACAAGATTTCAGATGTAGTCTGTCTACGGAAGAGAAAAGTGGAGTGATCAATTTCCCTTTCCAGTCTTGAACTCCATTCTTCTCTTCGTGCATATTGGATCACATTACCTTTTTCTGTTGACAAATCATGTTTCATATTTGACTTAGAGTCTTGTAAAATCTTTCTTCAAAATTGTAAAAACAATTATCTAGGCATGCATATATCTTCTTGTATTTATGAAGATTTTACATTTATTTTTAATATAGTTCATTTTATCATATTTGCCATGATGTACTTGACTAAATCTTTTATTGGTTCTTGACCATGTCACCTGACATATTAGCCAAGATCTGAATCCTGGAGAGGTCTGCATAGACCTCCTATTAGGCTGACATTGAAGTATTAACTTTTTAGATCCTTCCACTCAGTTCCAAACCTACCTACTTTACTATCATGGGGACTACAAATGTCTTACTCATTCTTTCCTTTGCATATTATTATAACATCATCATCCCAGTCAACCTGTACTACATTATTATGGTAACCATATTTGAACTTTCTCTTCTTGTTTACATATTTTAGAAGATTTTTTTTGGTTTCTTAAGGACTTCTTACCAGCTTAATTTCATTATGGATATTAATATTTCTGAAACTATTTTGCCAAAATCATACCAATAAAGTAAGATTCTAGTTTCCCTTCCATTGATTATATTTTTTGCAAATGATTTTTTTAAAAAAAGTTATTCATGCACATGAGTTTCATTATAACCATCACTCTCTCTTGCTCATTGATATTGTTTTGCATTATGTCTTCAGAATTCCATTCTTGAGAGCTTTCCAATTCTAGTTCTGAATTTTCCTAGGGAATTCAGTTCCCAAGATCTTGCTTATCTTTCTTATGACCTTTCCAATATATGCTTCTAAATTCTTTTACATGTTAACTTTCCTCTGGCTCTATTACCAATTTTAAGATAGAATGGTCAATTACCTAGACCTTTTACTTTAGCAGTAGGTTCTTCTCCATTGATGAGAATTGTGTCCAGAATGTAAATTTCTCTTTTATAGTTTCCTCCTCTTTTAAAGTATTAAACTGTCATTAAGAGAAACCAAAAAGTATTAGCTGTTCAATTTTTGGCAGGAAGAGTTCTCACTAATATTCAGGTAACTTAAGTCCCTCGACAATACGTGTGACACAATTTTGATTAGTTTGTAATGTTTCTCCACATTTCTTGTCTATTTCCGCTTTCTAACCAGGCTGTCTCCATAATTACTTTGATTATAGCACTGCATCAGTTTCTGCTTCCATTGATCTTTAATATTTTATCTTCTTTTCCCATTATGTTTTCTGGATTTTCTTGAATTATTATAATTTCTTAATTTGAAAATCTTTCCTAATAATCTCATAACATTTGTACTTATCATATACTTTTCAAATGTATCTTCCTAGTATAATATACCAGCTCTTACCCTTATCTCCTTAATTTTCAGTGACACAGATAGAGTCAAATTTTCTTTCTTGCTTTAATATCATTATTTTTCATTGTTTGAAACATACACCCATATCTGTATGTATGCATATATATAAATGCATGCATAGACACATACACATTCTCTCTCTCTCTCATATATATATATATTATATACACATACATATGTATATGTTACACTTTTGTTTCAATATATAAGAACATAGGTCTTATTGTTCAGTTTTTTCAGGGATTTTGTTTTCTTTTCTTTGACTTCCTGGCTATTTCTAATGTTGTCCTTCCTCCAACATTATTGCATTTTCTATAGAATCTGACTTCAGAATAGAGGTAATGACTAGTCTTGTAATTTCACTAATATGGGGAACACCAATTTGAGGAAAATTGAATATCAATTCAGAGTCAGTACCTTCTTCACAATGAAGAGTTGTAGAGATTTCCCTAGAGCACAGAGAGTTTAAGTTACTTAACCATAGCGCAACGAGTAGGTCAGGGGCCTTAAGCTAGTAATAAAACTAGAAGGAGGAAGGTGCTACTTGTAAAAGGTTGGAGTGAGCTGTACCTGGAATGAGCTTGAAACTGGTTTTAAATGTATCAAGGATCTAACCCAGGTTAACTGAGTGTCAAATGAAATTCTCACTGCTAGACACCAAGCTCCTTTAAGATGTCAGATTACCTGCCCCTTTCCTGCTGCGGAAGTAGCTTCCTATTGGTGATTCTTAGGCTGACAGGAAGTGAATGTTGAACCTCCTGCCCTTCAGCAATGGAATTTATTCCTGCTGAAACTTCTCAGAAAATTTTCTGTTGGCTGTCCCTGCTTGGTCTTAGATGTTAGGCAAATAACCACAAAGTTCTCAGGTTAAGGCTAAGGGGTTTATTGATAACAGGAGTAATGGGAATAAGGCAGTGGAAAGAGGGTTAGGAAATACTGAGAACTAAGAGTGAAAGGTTTATCTTACTCAGTTTGCTAATAGGTTTTGTCTGGATGCTCTTCTGCTGACCCAGGGCATCCATGGATAATAAATAAAGTTTATCTTTGACTAAAGGTTTGCCAGTAGTGCTGATAGTATTGATAAGTTGTTCTGTTGAATTGGTTTAACCCTATCCTAGGCCTAATCAGTACTCACATTCCCGCTCCCACCACCCAGGGGTCCCAGGGCATATGGGGTAAGTGAGAGGTCAAGGGAGAAGTCACGAAATAACAGAACCCAGCCCTGGGTCTCCAGGGCTTTAAATACTCTTGGCCCAACTGGCAGTTGGTGCTTGCCCTGTGGCTCATGCCATGGTCAACATTCCAACCAGGGCAACTGACAGGTTGCCCCCAGCAAACATGGCAATGTTAATAATCCTATATTACCATGAAGAGTTGAAGAGATTTCCCTAGAGCATAGAGAGTTTAAGTTACTTAACGATAGTCACATAACATGTATAAAAGGTGGAACTTAACATTAAGCTTCCTGGCTTTGAACTACTTTCTACTAGCTCTTACTTGGCATTATACCAAGTAAATATAAATTGACAATTTTCTTTCTCTGATTTCCTTTTTGGTTTAAAATTCTTTGAAATGATTTTTTATGCTCCAAGAAAGTCTATTTTATGTAAGTCTTATTGCATCTATTTTATTATTTTACCAGAGCACACAATTCATTTTTTATTACATTATTTCTTTTTTCCCACTTTTCTATCTTTCTTGGTTTTTGAATTCCTTTTTGAATTCCTCCAGGGCTTGGAATCAACTTCTACTTTTTTTTAGTTTGGCTGTGTTTGTTTGTTTCTCACTCTCTGCTATGACTTCTGTATTTTGCTCTTTTTCTCCAAAGAAGTTCTTCAGGATCAAGAGGTTTTTTGCTATTGCTTGTTCCTTTTACCACTAGAGGTTTGATATTTCTGCATGTTGGTGGTCATTGCTTTCTTAGCTTCTGCCTTGCAGGGCTTTGCTTTGGTACTCTCTTTCTTGAATAAAAAACCTTGTGCATCATATTGCAATAAATTATCAAAGATAACTGCCTAGAGATCCTTGTACAAGAAAATAAAATTGAAATTGAAAGAATTCACTGATCACCTCCAGAAAAAAATCCTCAAATAATAACTTCAGGAATATACTACCTAAATTTAAGAGCCACCAAGCCAAGGAAAAAATACCTCAAACAGCCAGAAAAAGAACATTCAAATACCATGGAGCTTCAATCAGGATCACACAGAATCTAGTGACTTATACATTAAAGGATGGAAAGACATGGAATATGATATTCAGGAAAGGAAAAGATTTGAATTTACAACCCAGAGTCATCTATCCAGCAAAACTGAGTATATTCTTTCAGGGGGAAAATAGACATTCGATTAAGATAGAAGATTTCTAAGCATTCCTGAGGAATAAGCTAAACCTAAACAAAAAATTTTAAGTCCAAACACAAGACACAAGAGAAGCCCAAAAACATAAATGAGAAAGAAAAAATTTGAGGGACTCATGAATATCAAAAATTTTATACATCCAGATGGAAAGAAGATTTCTGTAATTCTCAAAACTTCCTCAGTAGTAGAGAAATTAGAAGGAATTTACTCAGAAAGAGGGTGGAAAAGTAAGCTGATTAAGATGATATGATGATATGATGTATATGATGATATGTGATGACATGATGTATATGTAAATGTGATGATATGGAAAGATATTTATGTATGATATGATATGGATGGATCTCTTCTAGTCAGATGTATTAGGTTATTATTATTACATTTAAATATTAAGTATATTTGTTTTTTTTTGCTTTTTTTGCTTAATTTCTTAGGTAAAGAGCTGCTACTCCTTTAAGAACCTTTGGTTCTTAGTACACAGACAGATTTTAAAATATGGCAATATTTAGTTGATCAACTTTCCAATGTATACTGTGGTCCAAAATGTAGGAGGGATGAGGATGAGAAGGGCAAAATTATGGTTGGACTAAGTTATTTAAGAGAGTAAGGTCACCAGGAATTAAGTACTTAATTCCAAATGAAAGACTCAAGTCAGAATGACATTTATGGTAGTTTATTTACAAAATAGGAAGAGAGAATGAATGTAAGAAAATGAGATAAAGCATAGGGCAAGATATCTAACCTAACATGCTAAGTATTTTGTTCCAGTCCTTGGCTCATGCCAGGCAGTGCCAATTAGTCCTCAGCAAGAGGGACCTCAGCCTTGAGCCAATGGCCTGGTAATGAATAAATCAAAGGCTTCAGCCATGAAGCCTCTTTGAAGAGGGGAGTCCTCTCCTGAGGATAATCACTTCAGAAAATCCAGGAAGGAGTCAGTCTTTTTCACTCTCCCACTTGGTAGTTCAAAAAAGAAAGCAATCCAATGTCCTCACCAGAGTTCCTTCAGTGTCCAGTTCAAGGCAAAAGAGAGTGTCCTAGGAAGTTTTGGCCACTTTTAAAGACCATTCCTTTCATTACTTCCTGGGCCTTCCTTCCATTTTATGTGTACAAATTACAGCTAAAGCTTTGCTTAGGACTGCCCAGGAGACAGTCACTCAATTTTGATTCATCATCCACTATCACACTTATGGGTAACAGACTTCCTCAACTTAGGATAAGTGGGGTATGTACACTTT
Source organism: Gracilinanus agilis (assembly GCF_016433145.1). Taxonomy (NCBI): domain Eukaryota; kingdom Metazoa; phylum Chordata; class Mammalia; order Didelphimorphia; family Didelphidae; genus Gracilinanus; species Gracilinanus agilis. Next base: position 410,134,877 of record NC_058130.1, read on the forward strand.
TGGTGATTAAATCTAAAAATAGACAGAGGGAGAGTTAATCCTATCTTTACAAGGAGAATAGACATGTAGTATCTAGAGTAGAGAAGATATACGGAGTATTACAATATACTGACTCAAATAAATTGAAATCCTTTTTATGAAAAAAGTATTTGTGTTGTTCTGTTTGGCAAGTAATGTCATTTATTTATTTTTTAAACATTTATTAATATTCATTTTTAACATGGTTACATGATTCATGCTCCTACTTTCCTCTTCACCCCCCACAAACCCCCCCACCCATGGCCTACACACATTTCCATTGTTTTTTTTTTTAAACCATTAACTTCTGTGTATTGACTTATAGGTGGAAGAGTGGTAAGGGTAGGCAATGGGGGTCAAGTGACTTGCCCAGGGTCACACAGCTGGGAAGTGCCTGAGGCCGGATTTGAACCTAGGACCTCCCGTCTCTAGGCCTGGCTCTCAATCCACTGAGGTACCCAGCTGCCCCCATTTCCATTGGTTTTAACATGTGTTATTGATCAAGACCTATTTCCAAATTGTTGATAGTTGCATTGGTGTGGTAGTTTCGAGTCTACATCCCCAATCATGTCCACCTCAACCCATGTGTCCAAACAGTTGCTTTTCTTCTGTTTCTACTCCTGCAGTTCTTCCTCTGAATGTGGGTAGCGTTCTTTACCATAAATCCCTCAGAATTGTTCTGAGTCATTGCATTGCTGCTAGTGCAGAGAGTTAATCCTGTCTTTTTTACATTCTATTTTACCACAGTGTATCAGTTTCTGTGTACACTGTTCTTCTGGCTCTTCTCCTTTCACTCTGCATCAATTCCTAGAGGTCTTTCCAGTTGACATGGAATTCCTCCAGTTTATTATTCCTTTGAGCACAGAAGTATTCCATCACCAGCATGTACCACAATTTGTTCAGCCATTCCCCAATTGAAGGACATATCCTCGTTTTCCAGTTTTTGACACCATAAAAAGCGCAGCTATAAATATTTTTGTACAAGTCTATTTATTTATGATCACTTTTGGGTACAAACCCAACAATGGTATGGCTGGATCAAAGGGCAGGCATTCTTTTTTAGCCCTTTGAGCATAGCTTCCCAGGCACAAAGAGTTAGGTTCAAACAATAGAATAAAGCTTTCTCACAATTCTTTTATTTGAATGAATTTTCTAATAAAGTAAAAAAATTGGACTAGATGCATAATTGAATAGAAATGGATCTGAGCTATATCTAGAATTGAATTACAAGAAGGAACCTATGTGGTTCATTCTGTTCCCATTGTATGACAGATATGAGTGTAAAGAAGTTATATCTAAGGCATATGTAGATTTGTTACCAAATTATATTTGTGGGGCGAGTGTGACTGAGGAACTGAGGACACTCATATTTTGAGCTTGGGTTAATGATAAGATGATGATACCCTTAATCCAAACAGGAAAGTTGGGAAGACAATTTAATATTTTTTGGGGGCTGTGTGTGTATGTGGTAGAGTAATGAGTACTTTTGGACATTACTAAAGAACCATATGCACCATAATACAACCAGTATTCCTTTCTTGTCCCTTGAATTATCTGTGATAATTCCCTCCATCACATTCTTGTTCATATTCCATTATTCACATAGGAACTGTAGTTTTGACTTGGAATTGTCTTATTGGTCTCCCAAGAAATGCTTTTAAATGACCTGAGTTTAATTGATGCAGAGGGTGTTATTCCATCATTCAGAACTACTATGGGTCATCTGGGCTCTTTCCTTAGCTATTTGCCCTCCCTGTTAGCTTGGGAATAATGAAGGCTGATTGTAATGTGTTGGAAATCATTGCTCTTTATGAAAGCCTTTAAATCTTAATGTATAAACTGCAGTTCATAATCTTCAAGGAATACTTTTTTAAATGCCCCACTTAAAGCAGAAATATTCTCAGATATTCCTTTTATTTCATTGGATATTGCATTTCACCACTCCCTATATGTTTAATAACCCATTCAATTTCTATTATCTTTTAACATTTAGAAGCAGATGCATTACTAAGATAGTGTGAGGGGTTTTCCCCTAGGGTCTAGAGCAATGATGGTGAACATTTTAGAGGGGTGGGTGATCTAGCCCACATCCCTCTGAATTTCTAGTAATGAACTCTGACAAACTCTGTGCTGGGGTGATGGTGAGCATGCCCACAGAGAAGGCTCTGAGGACCTCCTCTGGCACCTGTCCATAGGTTCACCACCATAAGTCTAGAAATTTTGAGGGTGCTGATGATACATCTATTTATTTAGTAGCATAGAAACAACTGAGCACAGTTAACTAATTAGCATAAATAATAACAACAAAAGATGAAAATTACTTAATTACTACTGCTTTCCTACCCCCAACTCCCCAAAAATAATCCTAACATTATTCTTCTCCACATAGGGATTAGCCTTGATAAATTTCTAGATCTCATAAACAGATTGACAGATGATGATGTGCAAGTATTTCTTTTTTTTCCTATTTTTCTTTTTTACATTTTTAACCATTTATTAATTTTCATTTTTAACATGGTTACATGATTCATGCTCCTACTTTCCCCTTCACACCGCGCACTCCCCCCACCCATGTCTGATGCACATTTACACTGGTTTTAACATGTGTCATTGATCAACACCTATTTCCAAATTGTTGTTACTTGCATTGGTGTGGTAGTTTCAAGTCTACATTCCCAATCATGTCTGCCTCAACACATGTGTTCAAGCAGTTGTTTTTCATATATGTTTCCTCTCCTGCAGTCCTTCCTCTGAATGTGGGTTGCATTCTTTACCATAAATCCCTCAGAACTGTCCTGTGTCATTGCATTGCTGTGGGTACAGAAGTCCATTACATTCGATTTTACCATAGTATATCAGTCTCTGTACAATGTTCTTCTGGCTCTGCTCCTTTCACTGTGCATCAATTCCTGGAGGTCTTTCCAGTTCACATGGAATTCCTCCAGTTTATTATTCCTTTGAGCACAATAGTATTCCATAACCAGCATATACCACAATTTGTTCAGCCGATTCCCCAATTGAAGGACATACCATCTTTTTCCAGTTTTTGCCACGACAAAAAGCCCAGCTATAAATATTTTTGTACAAGTCTGTTTATCTATGATCTCTTTGGGGTACAACCCCAACAATGGTATGGCTGAATCAAAGGGCAGGCATTCTTTTATAGCCCTTTGAGCATGATTCCAAATTGCCAACCAGAATGGTTGGATCAGTTCACAACTCCACCAGCAATGCATTAATGTCCCAATTTTGCTACATACCCTCCAACATTCATTACTCTGCCCTTCTTTCATTTTAGCCAATCTGCTAGGTGTGAGGTGATAACTCAGAGTTGTTTTGATTTGCGTTTCTCTAATTATTAGAGATTTAGAACACTTTCTCATGTTTTTATTGATACTTTTGATTTCTTTATCTTAAAATTGCCTATTCATGTCCCTTGCCCATTTATTAATTGGGGAATGACTTGATTTTTTATACAATTGCTTTAATGCCTTGTATATTTGAGTAATTAGACCTCTGTCAGAATTCTTTGTTATAAAGATTTTTTTCCCAGTTTATTATTTCCCTTCTGATTTTGGTTGCATTGTTTTGTTTGTACAAAAGCTTTTTAGCTTAATATAATCAAAACCATTCAATTTTCATTTTGTAATTTTCTCTAACTCTTGCTTGGTTTTAAAATCTTTCCTTTCCCAGAGATCTGACAGGTATACTATTTTGTGATCACTTAACTTATTTATAGTTTCCCTCTTTATATTCAAGTCATTCACCCATTCTGAATTTATCTTGGTGTAGGCTGTGAGATGTTGATCTAAACCTAATCTCTCCCATATTGTTTTCCAAATTTCCCAGCAGTTTTTGTCAAATAGTGGATTCATGTCCCAAAAGTTGGACTCTTTGGGTTTCTCATACACTGTCTTGCTGACGTCATTAACCCCAAGTCTATTCCACTGATCCTCCCTTCTGTCTCTTAGACAGTACCATATTGATTTGATGACTGCTGCTTTATAGTATAGTTTAATATCTGGTACTGCTAGGCCCCCTTACTTCACATTTTTTTCATTATTTCCCTTGATATTCTTGATCTTTTGTTATTCCAAATGAAATTTGTTATAGTTTTTCCTAATTCAGTAAAGAAGTTTTTTTGGTAATTTGATAGGTATGGCGCTAAATAGGTAAATTAATTTGGGTTGAATGGTCATTTTTATTATGTTAGCTCATCCTACCTATGAGCAATTAATGGCTTTCCAATTGTTTAGATCCAGTTTTATTTGTTTGGAAAGTGTTTTGTAGTTGTGTTCATATAATTGCTGTGTTTGTTTTGGTAGATAGATTCCCAAATATTTTATATTGTCTAGGGTGATTTTAAATGGTGTTTCTCTTTCTACCTCTTGCTACTCTAATGTGTTTGAAATATATAGAAATGCTGATGATTTATGTGCATTTATTTTGTATCCTGTAACTTTGCTAAAGTTGTTGATTATTTCTGCAAGCTTTTTAGTTGATTCTCTAGGATTTTTTAAGTAGACCATCATATCATCTGCAAAGAGTGATAGCTTAGACTCCTCATTGTCTATTTTGTTATCTTCAATTTCTTTTTCTTCTCTAATTGCTACTGCTTGTGTTTCTTGTAGTGTAGATAATTTGAGGAAGGTGTGTGGTATAAGGGAATTTGAAAGGAGGATGTTGGAGACTTGCTAAGTGGGTAATCTCGGTTACAGGTAGGCTGGGATTAAAGGAGATTCAGGGTATAATAGGACTGAAGTCAGGAGTATGACACAGAAGGGAAACAGAGATCTTCAGGGAGAAGAGAAATTAAACTAAACAGACAAACACATCAAGCTTACAGACTGGGACTTAGACTCAAACACAAGCTGAGGGAAATAGAATAGACTGAAATTAACAAACAGGCTTTAGTTAATTTCACAGGAAGGGACTTGTTTTGAAGTAACACCTTCCTTCAAGATGGATACCCCAGCTTCCCTATAAGCCCAGAGTATGTTGTTTCTTTCCCTCTTCTTCCCTCTTAATAACTAACAGACAAATTATACTAATAGGGCTGTTGAAACACAAAAGGGTTTATTTTCTTTGAAGGATGTTTGTTAGGAAGGTGGATCAAAGGAAAGCCCTATCAGTTGTCTCAGGAACGTCAGGTGGGGGAAGGGAAGCAAGGATGGAGTCTGAGTAAGGACCTGCCTTTAAACTCAGCTTTACAAAGTGCTATTATTATCTAAAGGGAATAAATGATGACTGACTAACTATAACTATTGCTGTCAATTAGGTAACCCTTCACAGATTTAACTCCTCTCTAATTACTCTCCTTATTAACTCCACAGACATATAAGGCAAGGGAGGGAAGGCAGGGATTGTATTAGGAAAGAAAGATATAAAGGGTTCATCTAAAATTATAATTTCTTAAGTAAATATGTCAAAGCTAGGCTAAATTTCAATATTAAAGCTAGGTAATCAAGGCAGCTCGGCTGACTGACAACCTCCCTCCACAGAAGATCCAGCCAACTGCCTTTTCCTCAAGATTCCAAACCCCTAACAGCTTTTGGAACTCAGCCAAAGCTAGAAATAAATTATATCACCCCAATTCTGTATACTACAAATGCCCCTTTTCTTTTCAAAATGTGCAACTAGCACCATTTTAATAGTTACTAAAGTCTAAGGGATTACTACTCTTATACTAAGCTAAATTCTTACTAAGCTCTTATCCCTAAGTTTGCAAAATAATAAAAGGTTGCTATCTCCTAAACTATGCTACAACTAAATAAGCTAAGACTAAGACGGAATAAGGTAAAAGTATAGGAGAGGAATGGGGATTTCATTTTTTCAAAAAAATTTTGAACAGAAAGGAAAACAAATTACATTTTAAACATTCACACATTTTTAAGGCTAATTTTTGCTAACTAGAACAAAGTAATAAATCCTATCTATGCATTACCTAATTTTATGAACTACTCAGATAATATTAACTAAGAAAAGTTTTCAAATTTTTTTCCAAATATGCTTCTATATTGTAGTTCTCTTGCTAAAGTTAGTGTATGAATAGGTTAGTACACATGCCTATGTTAGAAATGTTAGTAATAATAAGTAAGCCTATATCTTTTGTAAGTCTATTGGTTAAACCATAGACCTTTGTTATGTACAATATATACAAAGAAAATTTTAGAAAGATCTGTCCCTGTACTAAATTACTAAACTAACTAAACTGTCCCTGTGTGTTAGTAAAACTTATTGCTAATAGTTAGTAATCAAAATTAGATATGTACATGATGTGTCAGGTGATTTGAGTAGAACGGTGTCTGTACCATAGTAAGAGACTTTCTTTTACTAAGGCAGATATATCCTTCTCTCTTAAGTATAAGTTTATGTTTCACATGTAAATGTGAAGTCAGGAAAATGTTTTATGTGTTGTCTATAGACTTATCCGTGTAATGATGTGTTACATACTTACTCCACTGGAATTCTTTTGCAATTAGCATGTACTGCTTGGATGGAATCTAGTGTTGTGTGCAGTGAGAATTCTGTTGGGTGTAAGTTATCTCTTTTCCAAATACATGTGTCCCATGCTGATTCGATGTTCCTCTTCACAGTGTGGATGTCCTCTTTACGATAGATGTATTTGGTCACGGATGTCTTTGTAGTTCTCAGATTTGCTGTCCTCGTGAAGATCTGCGTAGTTAGCAACAAGTGAGATGTTCGATGCACCCGCGCTTGTCAACTTCTGATTTGTATTGCTTTGATGCACCAGAGCTTGTCACCTTCTGACTTGTGTCAGGAACAAATTTTTAAATGTCTATCATATATGATTATTTTCTCTTCTTCTTTTCTTTTATGATTTTAATAAAGATGATTATTATAGGTAACCAAAAAATAAAAGTTCGTGATTAAGTCTTTGTGCTTTCATTCATTCGTCATCATCAGTTTCTAGATCTGGTATTGATTGCAAATCAAATGTTGTGTCTTCTTCCTTCATTAATTCTTTTCCATTGTCATAATTATTTACAGATGATTCTTCTAAGTGATTGAGATTGGGATAATCATTTGGGTGTAAAATCTGATTGTTTACTGGTTCTTGGTCTACTTCTGCTTCTGATTCATGCTCTGATTGTTGTTCTATTTGCTGCTCTGTTTCTATGGTCTTATGAATAGATTTTGGATTTACTGAGGACTTGCTTGATTGTTCAGTTGGTGCTAATTGATCTTTGTTTTGCATAGTTTCTGGGTCTTGTGGTCGTTGTTGTAGGGACATGTCTTTAGCTGGCTTGACATGGGTGACATGGAACCACGGATCTTTTCCTTCAATTTAGATTGCACTTGGAGTTTTTAATATTATTTGGAAAGGTCCAATCCATTTGGGTTCTAACACAGTCTTCCTAGCGAAATTTCTGGTGTAAACATAATCTCCTGGTTGGAAGTTGTGTAGATCAAAATCAAAGGGTACTCTTTGATGTATCAAGCCTAATTTGTGAAGTTGATTTAATCATTGCTTGAGCAATTTGATATATTCATATAGCTTGCATTCCATACCTAGGTGTGATAATTTGTGAATGCTTTGAGGTGCTTTGCCATGGAATGGTGGATGTCCATACAGCATTTCAAATGGTGAAATATGTGTGATGCTGTTGGGTTGGCTTCTTAGGTGGAATAGTGCTAATGGCAATGCATCAGGCCATTTCATACGAGATTCTGCACATAATTTTGCTCCAAGATTTTTTAGACTTTTATTCACTCGTTCAATCTGCCGACTAGATTGAGGCCTAAATATTGAGTAAAGATGTCTTTTAATTCTGAATGTTTCATAAACTGTAGCTAGAATCTTATTTGCGAAATGGTACCCAGAATCTGATGCAATATGTAATGGTATAGAGAATCTAGGTATTAATTCTCTTAGATTTTCACAACAAAAGCTGAGGTGTTATGCTTTGCTGGAAAAGCTTCTGGCCATTTAGTTAATCTATCCACTATTACTAAAGCATATCTATAACCATTACTCCTTGGCATTGTGATGTAATCAATTTGTAAGCATTCAAATGGTGTGTAAGCTAAAGGTTTTCCTCCCAGACTATGAACTTTTGTGATTGTCTGGTTGTAATGCATACAAATTTTGCACCTCTGTGAAATTCTCATAACAACTTCATATATGCCCCTTGCATTCCAATACCTATTTATAGAATCTGCCATGCCCAGTGTTCCATAATGCCCTTTCTGGTGTAGTGCATTGCAAAATGTGTAATATAAGGATTTAGGTAACATCGGTTTTCCATTTGCTCCTAACCAAACTCTGTTAACAAGATATGCACCATGATGTTTCTTCCAATCCTTCACTTCCTTTGGGGAGTATGCATTTTTTAGAACTTCTTCCTCCACCAAAGATAAGTTCAGAATTGTCAAAGGTCCATATCTTGCTGCATATCTGGCAGTCACATCAGCTCGTTTGTTCCCTAATTCGATTGGTACTTGGGTTTTTGTATGAGCTTTGCAACGGATGACTGACACTTGGGCTGGTAATTGGATTGCATCCAACAACTGATTAATTAAATTGCTATACGCTATTTGTTTACCATTTGATGTAATAAAACCTCGATTTTCCCAAATTATGGTAGAATGATGGACGCTCGAAAAAGCATAACGAGAATTGGTAAAAATGTTAGCTTTTAGATTTTCTGCAATTTTTAGAGCGTAGATTAGGCCCATTAATTCTACTCCTTGAGCACTCATGATAGATGGTAATGATGAGTACCAAAGGGTTTCAGAGGCTGTGACTATGGCTGCTCTGGTATATCTCTGATTGTCTACTACATATGATGATCCATCTGTGAATAAGGTAATATCAGGGTCTTTCATTGGCTTATCGTCTAAATCAGGTCTTGTTTTATGCATGATGTTAAGTGCATCTTCACAGATGTGTAGACTTTCTCCTTCCAGAGGTAAATCTGGAATCAGAGTAGCAGGATTTATGTTTCTGCACCGGTGAAAAGTTATATTTTCACTAGCCAACAGAATTGCTTGGTATCTTGATAATCTCTGAGAAGTGAATGCCTGTAAGTTGGTGTTTCTTAAAGTAGATTCCACTTGGTGTTGGGAAAATACTTTCAGTTCACTCCCTAATACCAAGGATGAAGGTTTTCTAATCATGATGGCTACAGCAGCTATGGCTTTTAAACAACTAGGCATACGACAAATCACTGAATCTAACTTAGAGCTGTAGTAAGCAACTGGTCTAAGTCTATTTCCAAATGTTTGTGCGAGAACACTGGAGACTATCCCTTTGTCCTCATGCACATATAGTAGGAATGATTTGTCATGATCAGGGATACCTAGGGCTGGAGCAGATAGATTAAGTGATTTCAATTTCTCTAATGCATGGATATGTTCTTTATTCAGCTTTAAGGGTTCTTGAACTTCCTTCTTGGTTAGCTCTATCAGAGGTCTTGCAATGTAAGCATAACCTGGAATCCAGTTTCTACAGAAGCTCGTTATTCCTATGATTGCCCTGAGTTGCTTTTTGGTCTTAGGCAAACTCAAATTTTGTATATCTTGTGTTCTCTTTTTGGAAATTCTTCTGGAGCCTTTCTCTAGGATGAATCCTAAATAATTTACTTTTTCCTTCACGAATTGAAGTTTCGATTTGGAAATTTTATGGCCCCTTTTGCCTAGCTCTTTGATCAAGTGTATGCTATCAGTGTAACAGACTTCAGCAGATGGTGACATTAGCAGGATGTCATCAACATAATGTACCATTTTGCTGTCAAGGAATGTTATCTAATCAAGGTCTCTCTGCAGAATTTGGCAAAAGAGTGAAGCTGAATCTGCAAATCCCTGGGGTAAACGCATCCAGAAGACAGATTTTCCTTCCCAAGAGAAAGCGAACAGCTTCTGGCTGTCTCTGTGCAGGGGAACAGAGAAGTTCAGAACAGTAAACCAAGCAGCTTCAGGTGGAATTGCTGCAATGATTTGCGATGGACTTGGTACCACAGCATAGGTCTTTTGCACATGGTCATTTATTGCTCTTAGATCTTGAACTAAACGCCATTGAGTCTTTCCATCAGGAGATAATTTTGCTTTCTTTATTGGCATGATTGGTGTATTGTATTGTGAAAATCCATATTTTAATATCCCTTGCTCCAATAAACTCTCTATGATGGGTTTCACTCCTTCTATCACTTCTTGACTAAGTCTGAACTGAGGAATTCTTGGAGGTAAGCCTTCTTTCACCTCTATCTTTACTGGTTCCGCTGACAATATCCTGCCCACCTCATTTGAATTTTTAGCCCACACATAATCTGGAATATCATCTAGAACCTCATAGATGTTATCATTTGATTGGTATGATGGTTCCTCACTACATGTGTCTAAAAATAAAATGGGATGCTGATTCAGAGATCTCTTAGGTATGTGTAAATAAATTTGCCCATCCGGTTGACATTGGATGGTTGTAGCCAATTTGCATAGAAGATCTCTTCCCATGAGGTTTGAAGGACATGATGGCATCAATAGGAATGTGTGTTCAAGAGTCAGAGGTCCAAATTTTAACATTTTAACTTTTAGCTTTGGGACTTGTTGTGCTACCCCAGAAGCTCCTCTTACTCTTAAACTGCCTTGAAATTGACATCCTTCAGGTGGTTCTTGTAGTATGGAACAAGTTGCCCCCGTGTCCAGTAATCCCTCATAGTGTACTCCCCTGATTTTTAAGTAACTAAGGGTTCTCCACTGTCATTGGATTTCACTGGCACTAAGGGTAATAAAGAATCCTCAGTATTTTGTGTACACTTGTCATTGACTCTTTGTTGGGTATGGTCTTTTGTCTCTAAACCCAAACTTCCTATAGCACCATTAGGCAAGTTCAGTTTATAATCCGGATTACAGAAAGCAGGCTTAAAGAACATAGTCTCATTGAGAGCTTGTAAGTCATTGTCACTATTGCAAATTCCATGTTGGCTTTCATTAAGGGCTTCAGAAATGGAAGTTTGATTTGTTCTATCTTCCACTCTGCTCTTTAAAGAATTGTCAAGCCTCAAATCAGCAATCTCTCCTTCAGTAGTCTCCAGGATTGTATGATAGTTAGATTGTATTCCCTTCAACACTTCAGGTTCAATTACTGATTCAAAAGCTGACTGTTGTTCCCTATTTTGCCCTACTGTTTTTGTCACTGACATTAGATGATTTTTATTTTTATCAATCACAGTAACAGTCTAGATGTTATGTTCAGCCACACTGATTGTAGAAGAAGGCAATTGTTTCCTATCTCTTCCCCAAAGTTTAGGATGAAATTCTGTAGCTAAGGGGTTGAGAAAGGTGGATTTTGACTTTCCTACACAGCTGCTATCATCTTTTAAATCAGTGGGTCGTTTCTTTAAAATCAAGTTCTTGCAAACCTCTAGACTTTTTTGCTCTTTAACCTCTAACTGTGACCTTGTGTCTAAAGCAATTGCATGGGAAAGAACTGTTGCATCTAATTCTAAATCTGTTTGCAAATTTTCTTGATGTGATTCTTTGCAATGGTTTGATTCATGCTTCCCACCCAATGTGTGTGATATGGAATGAGAAAGCTGATCCCTTATATAATCATCCTCCTTAATGCCAAAGATTTCTTTGCTCATTTGCATTATGTCTTCCCATTGCTCATTATCTACCACAGACCTATGTGTATCCTCTGTGTAGATTACTTTAGACACCTTTTCTATTTTGCCTCGATTTCTCATTTTGCTTCCCTCAATTCTCTTAGACTCTGCCACACCCAAATTACACTGATTGATAGGTTTTAAATTAGAAATTTCCATTCATAATGATTTTTTCAGTTTCGTGCCCATTTGTATATATCTCTCCATATCATTGAACAAAGGTGTTTGACTGTACTTTTTGCATGTGTGATTGCAGCAAGTATTCATATGTTTTTCTTGATTATATCTATTTGATTCATTATTTCTAGCCCACTTTGAATTATAAAATGTTTTTCTCTTATCTCTTTGATTATTGGGTTTTGAAAAATCAATTTGTTGCTTATATCTACAAAAATGAATCACGTGCCAGATCTTCCCACACAAGTAGCATCGGGGTGCTGATTTTGATTTAGGGGTGCTGTTGGCAGGTTGTCTAAACTGGTTTCTACTCGTTTGAAGAGCAAAATTCTTCACCTCTTCAATTTCTTTCTCCCGTTTCGACTGCTTTAATTGCCTCTTCAAGTCTGCTATGATCTCATCTTTCTCATTGTCAGATTGCCTAGCCATTCTCACTTCTTTCTGTGTGGAATCATGTATATATACTGCATGATTCCTAATATCCTCCAGTGGTAATGATTCCCACTGTGGACAACTTTGCCTGAAGTAATTTTATATCAGTATTGAGGTTCCCTTTACAAATTGTCTCCTTATATGATAGATCGTATCCTGGGAATGAGTATCTCTAAGTCCTAATATCGTTTCAGCAGCTACAATAACTCTGTCTAGAAAACTGCTCGGGTGCTCCTCTTCCCCTTGCCTCAGTTTCTCAAATTTTTGCAATGCATTTGGCCTTTTTGCAAAATTTCTCAATGCTTCGATAAGATCAGCCCTGCATCTTAACAAGAATCTCATGTTAGCTTGTTGAGTGAAATCTAGATCTTGATGTACTAATGGCCATGATTCTAAATTGGGGTTCGGTCTAGTTTCAGTCAGGAATTTTTCCTTTTCCTAGGGAGTGTAAAATTCCCCCAAAAGAAGTTCGACATCCTCAGTCAGTTATCATTTATTCCCTTTAGATAACCATAGCACTTTGTAAAACTGAGTTTAAAGGCAGGTCCTTACTCAGACTCCATCTTTGCTTCCCTTCCCCCACCTGAGGTTCCTGAGACAACTGATAGGGCTTTCCTTTAATCCACCTTCCTAACAAATATCCTTCAAAGAAAATCAACCCTTTTGTGTTTAAATAGCCCTATTAGTATAATTTGTCTGTTAGTTACCAAGGGGGAAGAAGAGGGAAAGAAACAACATACTCTGGGCTTATAGGGAAGCTGGGGCATCCATCTTGAAGGAAGGTGTTACTTCAAAATAAGTCCCTTCCTGTGAAATTAACTAAAGCCTGTTTGTTAATTTCAGTCTAGTCTATTTCCCTCAGCTTGTGTTTGAGTCTAATTCCCAGTCTGTAAGCCTGATGTGTTTGTCTGTTTAGTTTAATTTCTCTTCTCCCTGAAGATCTCTGTTTCCCTTCTGTGTCATACTCCTGACTTCAGTCCTATTATACCCTGAATCTCCTTAATCTCACTGTAACCGAGATTACCCACTTAGCAAGTCTCCAACATCCTCCTTTAAAATTCCCTTATAATTATAATTACCCACATAACACTATGCAATAGAGGGAATACTACATCCATCCTTTCAAGTTCTGTGAATCCTTTCCTGTGATCCTCTCCTTTCTGTACCCGCCTAGACCCCAGCCCCTCTGTAATGTGTAGGTGGTTTCTTGATTTGTCATATTTGAAAAAAAAATGTAAATCAACCAATAATCCATCCCTTTCTATAGCAAAAAAAAAAAACACTGAATCACCCCAATTGTGTATACTACATTCTAGTACTATGTTGAATAATAGAGGTGATAATGGGCATCCTTGTTTCACTCCTGATCTTATTGGGAAGGCTTCTAATTTATCCCCATTGCATATGATGCTTGTTGATGGTTTTAGGTATATACTGTTTATTATTTTTAGGAAAGGTCCTGCTATTCCTATACTTTTCAGTGTTTTCAATAGGAATTGATGCTGTATTTTGTCAAAGGCTTTTTCAGCATCTATTGAGATAATCATGTGATTTTTGTTTGTTAGACTGTTGATATGGTGAATTATGTGGATGGTTTTCCTAATGTTGAACCATGCTTGCATTCCTGGTATAAATCCCACCTGATCATGGTGAATGATCTTCTTAATTACTTGCTGGAGTCTCTTTGCTAGTATTCTATTTAAGATTTTTGCATCTATGTTCATTAGGGAGATTGGTCTATAGTTTTCTTTCTCTGTTTTTGATCTCCCTGGCTTGGAATCAATACCATATTTGTGTCATAAAAGGAATTTGGTAGGACTCCTTCTTTGCTTATCATATCAAATAGTTTGTATAGTATTGGGTTTAGTTGCTCTTTCAAAGTCTGATAGAATTCACTTGAGAATCCATCAGGTCCTGGTGATTTTTTCTTAGGGAGTTCTTTGATGGCTTGTTCAATTTCTATTTCTGATATGGGATTATTTAGGTATTCTATTCTTCTGCTGTTAATCTAGGCAATTTATACTTTTATAAATATCCATCCATATCTCCTAAAATGTTATATTTTTTTTGCCATATAATTGGTTGAAATAGTTTTTAATGATTGCCTTAATTTCCCTTTCATTAGAGGTGAGGTCTCCCTTTTCATCTTTGATACTGTCAATTTGGTTTTCTTCTTTCCTTTTTTTTATTAGATTGACCAGTACTTTGTCTATTTTATCTGTTTTTTCAAAATACCAGCTTCTAGTCTTATTTATTAATTCAATAGTTCTTTTACTTTTGATTTTATTAATTCCTCCCTTAATATTTACTATTTCTAATTTAGTTTTCATCTGGGGATTTGTAATTTGCTCTCTTTCTAGTTTTTTGAGTTGCATGCCTAATTCATTAATCTCTGCCCTCCTTAATTTGTTAATATATGCACTCAAGGATATAAATTTCCCCCTGAGTACTGCCTTGGCTGCATCCCACAGAGTTTGGTAGGATGTATCATCATTGTGATTCTCTTCAAAGAAATTGTTGATTGTTTCTTTGATTTCTTCTTTGACTAATTGGTTTTGGAGAATCATATTTTTAAATTTCCAATTGGTTTTTGATATGCCTGTCCAGGTGCCCTTAATAATTATTATTTTTATTGCATTATGATCTGAGAAGTTTGCATTCACTTCTTCTGCTCTTTTTCATTTGTTTGCAATGTTTCTATGCCCTATTGCATGGTTAATCTTTGTGAATGTACCATCTTCAGCTGAAAAGAAGGTGTATTCCTTTTTCCCCCATTAATTTTTCTCCACATATCTATTAAGTATAACTTTTCAAGGACTTCATTCACCTCTCTTATCTCTTGCTTATATTTTTTTAGTTTGATTTATCTAGCTCTGAAAGAGGATTATTTAGATCTCCCACTAGTATGGTTTTACTATCTATTTCCTTCTTGAGATCTGCCAGTTTCTCCTTTATGAATTTGGATGCTATGCTACTTGGTGCGTATATATTGTGCAGTGTTATTTCCTCATTGTTTATACTGCCTTTATTCAGGATGTAATGGCCTTCCCTGTATTTTTTAATCATATCTATTTTTTCTTTGGCTTTATCAGAAATCATAATAGCGACTCCTGTCTTCTTTTTCTCATTTGATGCCCAAAAGATTTTGCTCAAGCCCTTTACCTTAAACTTGTGTATGTCCACTCACCTAATATGTGTTTCTTGTAGACAACATATGGTAGGATTTTGGTTTCTAATCCACTCTGCTACTTGCTTCCATTTTATGAGCTAGTTCTTCCCATTCACATTCAGAGTTATAATTATTAATCATGCATCTACTGACATTTTTGTATCCTCCCCTATTCCTACCCCTTCTTCTTACACTAATTTCTTTTAAACCAGTGGTTTGCTTTGAACTGGTATCCCTTATCCCCTCCATTGATTAACTTCCCTTCCTGCCCCCTCCCTTCTTATTCCACTCTTTTTATTTTTAAAGGCCTAATGAATTCCCTCCCCCTTCTTCTCCCCTCCCTTTTTTGACCTCCCCACTCACCGGTTCCCCTTGGTTTATCCCTTCTATCTTTCTCGGTAGGGTTAGATAGAGATTTATATCCCAATGGATTATATAGCTACTCTTCCCTCTCCCGGTTGATTACACTGAGAGGAAGGTTTAAAAATTGCATCTCAATGCTCTCTTCCTCTCTTTCTTATAATAGTATTTATCCCCTCTCTTTCCCATGCCCTCTTTGTGTGTAATAGAATATCTTATTTTTCTTATTCACTCAAGTTTCTCTTGGTGTACCCTACTATTCACCCCCCTCTTTCTCATACCCCATGTCTTCTTAGACCATTTAGTATCCTGTCATCTCCCTATGAATTATTCTTCTGGTTGCTATAATAGTGAATATTATAATAGTGTATAGAGTTCACTACAGAGAATTATACATAGCATTTCTCCACCTAGTAATACAGATAATTAGATTTTATTTATGCCCTTAAAGAGGCAAATTTAAAAAATTATGATTTTCATTTCTTTCCCCTCTGTTCCTTATTTGCCTTTCCATGTTTCTCTTGATTTCTGTGGTTGGATATCACACTTTCCATTTAGTACAGGTCTCTTTTGTGCAAATACTTGGAAATCTTCAATTTTGTTGAATGCCCATACTTTCCCCTGGAAGTATATAGTCAGTTTCCATGGGTAGTTGATCCATGGCTGAAGGCCCAGCTCTCTTGCCTTTTTGAATATCATATTCCAAGCCTTGTGGTTTTTTAGCGTGGAGGCTTCCAGGTCCTGTGTGATCGTGATTGGTGCTCCTTGATATTTGAATTGTCTCTTTCTGGCTTCTTTTAAGATTTTTTTCTTTTACTTGAAAGCTCTTGAATTTGGTTATTATATTCCAGGGTTTTGACTTTTCTGGGTCTAGTGTAGAGGGTGATCTATGGATCCTTTCTATGTCTGTATTGCCCTCTTGTTGTACAACTTCAGGGCAATTTTGTTGAATAATTTCTTTTAGTATGGAGTCCAAGTTTCTGTTAATTTCTGCCTCTTCAGGAAGACCAATGATTCTCAAATTGTCTCTTCCAGACTGGTTTTCTTAGTCTGTCACTTTCTCATTGAGATATTTCATGTTTCATTCTATTTTTTCAGTCTTTTGACTTTGTTTTATTTGTTCATGCTGTCTTGAGAGATCATTAGCTTCAAATTGCTTAATTCTAGCCTTAGGGACTGGTTTTCCTTTTCAATCTGGTCATTTTTTGTCTTCAGTTGACTTGCCTCACTTTCTAATTGTGAAATTCTGCCTTTAAAACTGTTATTTTCTTGCCAGATCTCTTCCATATTTCTCATCATCTCAGATTTGAACTCTTCAATAGCTTGTAACCAGTTTTCATTATTTTGCGAAGGTTTGGATATGATTACTTGTTTGTTCTCCTCTGTTGTCTGGATTTTCTCTGTGTAAAATTTTTCGAGTGTTACAGTGTTCTTCTTGGTAGTCTTTCTCTTCTGGGATTCCGGATTTTGGCTTGCCATTGTTGTTACACCTGCGCCTTCTGAGCTTTATCCTCACACTCAAGGTCTGTCTGTGCTCTCCAGGCTCCCGAGATCTCAGGTCTTGTTCTCGGCGTTGAGCCTCCTGGTTGTCCCTGGTCTGTCCCTCTGCCCGAGGCTCTTCAGCAGTCTCAGGGGCTGCTTCCTCATCCAGGCTCCCATCTGCACAGGGTCCCCACTAGAGGTCCAACCTGCGCTTGAGATCCTAGTCCTCACCTAGGGCAATGCCTTCACCCGCGCCAGTGCTCAGGAAAGGCCGTGCACGTTCTTTAGCCTCTTGGGGTCCTAAGTCTTGCTGCTCTCAGGAAATAGCCCTGGAGCTGCCAGTGACTTAATGGTTGCCCCAAACCTGCTTTCACTCTTTTTCACTGGCCTTGGTGCTGTATGTGGTGTGGGGGGTGGGGGAGGGTCTTCTTCCTCTCATGGTTTAGTTAGAGCTGTTTCACCCCTTTATAGCATGGAAAAACCCCAATTCCACGTACCTTCAATGCTGAGCCCTGTTGTGGGGGTCCCTTTTTTCATATGGATTTTTTTATGTCTCCTTGAGGAGTCCTGTATGCTTTGGTTAGGAGAGATCAAGCAGCTACTCCTTACTCTGCCACCATTTTAACCGGAAGTCTCCATTTTCAAGTAATATTATTTAAATGAGGAATTTATCAATAAAGACACCTTTATTAATTATCTCATTTGTGTAAACCACTCTAGTATCTTTGCCAAAAAGAAAAAACAAATGGGGTCACATAGTGTTGGACATAACTAAAACAACAAAACAACAACAATGGTAAATGTGCCAGGCCATGTGCAAATGCTAAAGTGTCACCATCATGCTTGCCCTTTATGAATGTATATTCTACTGGGGTTATATAATATATATATATATAACACACACATATATATTATATAACCCCAGTAGAATATACATATATATATATGTATACATATACATTACATATATGCATATGTGTGTATAGTTATGGAAACACAGGTAATACACAATGAATTGACCTGTCTCAAGATGTAGTGGGTTCATTCTGGAAGGCAATTTGGAATTATGCCCAAAGGGCTTTAAAAGAATACTTGCCCTTTGATCTAGCCATACCACTGCTGGGTTTGTATCCCAAAGAGATAATAAGGAATTAATGCAGAGTAAATTGAGCAGAACCAAGAGAATATTGTATACAGGAAGTGAAAATTGTGGCACAATCAAATGTAACAGACTTTTCTACTAGTAGCAATGCAATGATCCAGGACAACATATATAACCCATTGCAATTGCTTGTCAGTTCCTGGAGGGGGAGGGAAGACGAGTGGAAAAAATCATGAATCATGTAAACATGGAAAAATATTCTAAATTTATATATATATATATATAAATATATATATATATATATATATTACAAAGTTCATCTGGAATAACAAAAGATCAAGAATATCAATGAAATAATGAAAAAAATGTGAAGGATGGAAGCCTAGAATTACCAGATATCCAACTATACTATAAAGCAGTGATTATGAAAAAAACAATATAGTACTGGCTTACAGGTAAAAGGGTTGATCAATGGAATAGACTTGAGGTCAATGACAGTAGCAAGATAGTGTTCAATTAATCCAAAGATCCTAGCTTTTGGGACAACAACCCACAATTTGACAAAAACTGTTGGGAAAATTAGAAAACATTATGGGAGATATTAGGCTTAGATCATCATCTCATACCCTATACCAAGATTAATTCAGAATGGATAAATGACTTAAATATAAAGAGGGAAATCATTAACAAATTAGGTGAACATATAATTGTATACCTGTCAGATCTATGGGAATTAAATGAATTTAAGACCAAGTAAGAGATAGAGAACATTGCAAAATGTTAAATGAATAATTTTGACTATCAAATTAAAAAGCATCTGTACAAATAAAACCAATGCAACCAAAATTAGAAGGGAGGGAAAAATGGGGAAAAATCTTTATAACAAAAACCTCTGACAAAGGTCTAATCTCTCAGATTTGTAAGGAGCTAAATCAAGTGTACAGAAAATCAAGTCAATCCCCAATTGACAATTGGTCAAGGGACATGAATAGGCAGTTTTGTAAGGAAAGGGGGTGTACTTTAAGGAATACAGCTGCCCTGAGAGCAAACTGCCAAGTGATGATGGAAAGGCAGGTCTGAGAGAAATTGCAAGAAGATGATACTTGTAATGCCTAGATGGCAATAGAATTTAGCTCTTAAATAGCCCCTCCTCTCACAGTAACAGATAAGGAAGTAGATGACTCCCCAAAATGTCAATAAGATGTATCCTATATATTTGAATGGTAATGACACTATAATTCATAGTAATAAGGATGTTTTTATCTGGCTGAGAGATATATTTGTTATTAATGATACTGAGCCAAAAGACAAGAGTAGAGGTTCACTTTATCTGTACCCTACAGTAAAACTGACATCAACTGTCTCCTCTCACTAAAGAATTCTTTTCCAGCTATGGAGGTAAGTAATCAGATCTTTGTTCACAGTAACTGATTTAATGAAAGGTAAACAGGAATGGTTGAGAGGTAAATTAGGGATGAAAGGAAAGAGGAATGAAAGAATTAGCTAAGCTAACTAAACTGAAATAGATCTTCAGCTGCTCCTAGAAGGTAGCCACACAGAGATGCTGACAGGCTGGTCACCTGGCAACAGGGTCTAACATGAGCTGCTGCTAGATGTTTAGTTCTGACTTGGCTGGCTTAGATTTGTTGATGAATTCTTCAGAAATGGTCTTCTGGTTGTTGTAGAGAAAATTATTTGAATGTTGATGATTGATTGATAGATGATGGTAATATCAATGAATGAGCCTGAGTAACTGTCCCTGTAAGGTAATAGCTAACTCTGGCCTATGAAAATAGCTTTGAGACAAACCAGAGAAAGCCTACCCTCCTATTCCTCCCATCAACTCACAAATGAGTTGTTTAGGATTAGGCTGAGCTCCTATTTATAGGGTTCTTCCAATGGTCGTCTCTAGTCTCATGTCAGCTCATGCCAACTCTGGGAATTCTAAAATCTGTGCTATCAATTGCCAACTCATAGCCCAAGATGGCTTCTTGCAAACACTACAGTTTTCAGACAAAAAAAATCAAAACTATCAATAAAAACATGAAAAAGTGTTCTAAATCTCTCATAATTAGAGAAATGTAAATGTAAACCAGGCTAAAGTACCACCTCTCACCTATCAGATCGGCCAATAAAAAAGAAAATAATAAATGTTGGAGGAATTGTGGCAAAATTGGGACTCTAATGCATTGCTGATGGAGTTGTCAATTAATCCAGCCATTCTGGAAGGCAATTTGGAATTATGCAGAAAGAGCTTTAAAAGAATTCATACAATTTGATCCATCAATACCACTACTAGGTTTGTACTCCAAAGAGATAATAAGGAAAAACACTTATACAAAAATATACATAGCTACACTCTTTGTGGTGGTGCAAAATTGTAAAATGAGGGTGTGTCCCTCAATTGGGGGGACAAATGGTTGAACAAATTGTGGTATCCGATGGAGATGGAATACTATTATGCTGTAAGTAATGAAGATTTCTATATGAACTGGAAGAACCTCAATGAACTGATACAGAGTTAAATAAGCAGAACCAGGAAAACATCATACACAGAAAATAAAACATTGTAGAACAATCCAATGTAATGGATTTTGCAACTAGTAGCAGTGCAACAACCTAGGACACTCCAGAAGGACTTATAGGAAGAATACTAGCCACATTGGGAGAAAGAATTATAAAAGTAGAAATGTAAAAGAAAAACATGACATCACATATCACATGTATATATGGTCATATGATTTGGGATGTCGGCTTTGAAAGATCACCCTATAGCAAAAATTAATAATATGGAAATAGGTAACAAGTGTTAACATTTGTACAACCCAATGGAATTGCTTGTCAGCTCTGGAAGGGGCAGCAAAGAGGGGAGCGAAAGAAAATGAATCATGTAAATATGGGAAAATATTTGAAAATGAAAATTTAATAGAAAAGAAGACTGCAAATCTACCAACTCTTAAATTGGTCCCATGATTATGTTAATTAAAAAATTCACTTCAAAGAAAAAATAAAGATCTTGGGCAGATAAATACTGAAACAGAAGTAGTGCAGTATCATGAAATAAGTGGTTACCTCTACTTCTCAATATTATAATGAGATAGATCTGCTAGACAAATATTGGAATACAATTTAATAATATCTTTTAAAATATTTATTCCTTGGAAAAATCACCCTGATTATCAACTGTTTTTCACTCCCTGCTAGTAAACCAGGTCTCTTCATTGCCTTCAGAGTATATCCAATGCTTTAATGCCATTTTGCCTCAGTATATAACATGATTTTCATTTTTTTCTACCTTGACTTCTGTCTGTCTACTCAAATTGTATCCATGTATTCTCCAAGGCTTAATTTACATCTTGACTTCCCCATGATTAATTCCAAACTTTTATATAGCATCCATTCAATCTTTTAAAAACCCTCGAGATATGAAAAACACTTTGTATTTGTTAGGCAAATTTAAATTAAATGCCTTCCTTCATGTAACTTACAGTCTGATATCTATATTAGTTCTATATTTAGGTTTTGGAGTATTTTACAGATATTTGAATTCACCAGAGTATTTGGCAATAGTATATAAGTAGATAAAACCCTTTATTTCGTAGGGAAATGTAAAAATTAGTATGCAACTGTAGCATTTCATGAGCTTCATTTGATGTTGATGCTCGTTCATTATGGATTTCACTCTTATTTACATAATTTCTAATAATCTGAAACCTGCCTAAATTTCCAAGAGCTAGACATAGTTAACAAAGGTTTCTGGAGCTGATATTCTTCATTACAGTCTCCAGCCCACCTTACAATGATTCCAGAAATTATTTTGTTATAGAAGCTGATGCCATCATTAGCCATATTTCCAAATAGTTCAAATGTGACATATTTTCTCCTGTATTTCCTTCTGAAAAGTCCTTGTTGAGTAGAACAAAGCAGTATACCAACCCCAGTATGTCCCCAGCCCTTTCAATCCATATCTAATTTTTCAGGTAATAATTTGGAACTGATTACAAGCAGGATGAATTCAATTTCAGCAGATTCAGGTAAAATCATTCATAATATGGGAATAGGATCAGACCACCCCGGCATAAATTTAAGTTTTATGTAAATTCATAGCACATGCCTCGGTTTGGAGAGAACTCACAAATCATTCTATTGGTGATCCTAGAATGGTACAATTAAAAAAATAAGAATGATATGTGAGAATTTCATTACTCTTCATAAATTAACAAGCAACAAATCTCCTAGCTTCTAGTACAAATTCCCTAAATATCCTTGGAATTTCAACAAATAAACTGCAATTGAGCATATAATATGTGAAGAGAAATATTATAAAATATGTTTGGAAAATTAGGTTGGAGCAAGATTAGGGAAGCTATAAAAATCAATCTGTAGAGTTGTATTTTATCCTAGGGGCAATACTCATGGCAAGCTCTACCATCCCTACAACACATCAGGGCCCATTTATCTATTGCCTAACACCTCCAGACTTATGACCAGATGGAAAGAACCAACCATATGTTATCTTATTAATTACCAACAGGATAACTACCATTGCTTGCTAGCTACTTCTAAATTAAAAAATTAACAATTCAATTCATGCCTCTGAAGGGAAGATAAAACTTTTTTTCCAAGTGACTTCCATTCCTACTTATTCCCTGATTTCATGAGTCGCATTATCGTTAACACATTATGTTATATATTTTATGTAACCTACTTAAAAACAACATATTAACAATAAATTCCTGAAATTTACCAAGTAAGGGTTGTATATATGTTACCATCTAATACATATTTTCATGTTCATCATGTTTTGAAAGAAAAGATATATTATTTATAATAGAGAAAATTTCATGCAGAAAATGAAGAGTAGAATGGTCTGCTTTAATTTGTATTCAGACTCCATCAGCTCCTTCTATGGTGACCTTTTTTTGTCATATGTTTCCTTAGAAAATGTTTAATGAATTATTTTTCATCTCTTCCCATAAATGGGTTGACAGTAATATTATTTTCTTCCCAATAGTGTAAGAGACAATTATGATAACTTTAAAGTAAAATTCTCATAAACCTCTTTCCTCTTTGTTCCTTTGGACATAAAGGAAGATTGTCTCTAGAGTGATTTTATAGCCTTCTCACAAGGGGAATAAAATTATCAGAAGTATTTTTAGAGAATGTTACTAGACTATTGGCATGAAACTATGCACTACCAATAAGTGAGGCAGAAAAGTGGCTGGCAGGGGACTGGTCTAGCCTAAGCCACTCCACATAGGTAGCAAAGACAGATATTAGGAAACTGACTTCCTCCCAAGAGATGGCAGAGAACCTAAGACTGTGAAACAACAATGTGCCTGAGGGAGTGGAGCCAAAAGCCTTGCCTGGGCCACTTAACAACAGCTGGGAAGCAGCAGAGTGGGGGCCACCCCACAAAACAACAGGGGAACTGATGATTCAGAGCACTGAATTTAGCTGGAAAAAGCAGCTAGAAGTCTACCAGAGGGGTAATCCTCACCAAACACACAGTGGGAACAAAAATAGCTAGTTCTTCACCAAATACCAGAGAAGAAAACTCAGAAATTATGGAGCAGTGCTCCTTTTACTCCAGGAGCAGAGAAGAATCTCAACAGATAGATAGGGTAATAAAAAATGAAAAAAATAAAAGAAAAAGTTGATATTTGAAAGTTACTTTAATGTCAGGGAAGACCACAGTGTGAACTCAGAAGAGGACAACAATCCTAATTATCTAAGAGATGAACATTATATGAGAAGTCATCTAGTCCAAGTAATCCCTAAGGAATATTCCTCTCTTAAACACTGAGAAATAATTATTCAAATTCTGCTTTAAGACATACAATTTCTCAAAATTGCCAATAATATGCTTATATGTCTCCATTAGGAAAGAATATTTTTTTCCTCATTTTAAGTCTAACTACTAAGCTCCACATTATCTAAATTCTACTCTTTGTGGGCTAAATAAAGAAAAGGTAACCCTCTGGCAGAGTAATTTTAGTTAGTAAAGACAAATATTATGTATTTCCTAAGTTTTCTCCTTTCTAGACTAATTAATAATTCTTATTTGACATGACCTCTAGTTCTATTAATATAGTGCAATTAGATGGCACAGTGATTAAAGTACTGATCCTGGAGACAGGAAGACTCATCTTCTCATCTTCCTGAGTTCAGATCTGGCATCAGACACAATGCTAAAAAGGAAACATAGGAAGCCTCAAAGGAAAAAATGTGAAAAGATGTCAGGCTCCCCCCAATCCAATTAAGAATTTGAATATAATTTTTAAAATCAAATATTAAGAGAACTGACAGGAAAACTCAACAACTTGGGAGGGAATAGTTAAACAAATAAATTTTCTTTAAACTAGACTGGATCAAAGAGACATGAAGACACAAATACAAATTAAAGAAAACAGCTTCCTAAGTAATAAAATGGAACAAGTGGAAATGGAGGCAAAACAAAACAATGAAGAAAACAACTGTTTAAAAAGTAGAATTAACAAAATTAAAAAGGAAACCCAAAAACTCAAGAAAGAAATAACTCCTTAAAAATTAGAACTTGACAAATAGAATCTAATGAATCTATAAGATATCAGGAAAAAATATAACAAAAAGTTTAAATGAAAAGGAAAATAGAAGTATATTTTAAAAATCTCACTGGAGAAATAACTGATCTGGAAAATAGATCTAGGATAGATAATCTAAAAACTTTTAATATAATTGAAAGCCACAATTTAAAAAAATAGAGGCTGGATGCCATATCATAAGAAATCATCAGGAAAATTTGCCCTAATATCCTCCAAGAAGAGGAAAAAATAGAAATCGAGAGCATCTACCTACCACCTCCTGAAAGAGAATCCAAAATAAAATACCAGAGGAGTATTATGATTAAATTCAAGAACTCCCAGGAAAAAGCAAAGGTAGTATAATTATGCAGAAGAAAATTCAAATATCATGAAGTCATAGTCATGTTTACACAGAATATAGTAGCTTCTGTATTAAAGGACTGTAACTGAAGGAGCATGATGTTCTAAAAGGCAAAAGATCCAGGACTACAACCAAGAATTATATATCTAGAAAAACTTAGCATAATCTTCCAGTGAGGAAAAATGAAATTTAACAAAATAGAGGAATTTCAGACTTTCCTGACCAAAAAACAAAAACAAAAACAAAAACAAAACAGAGATGAAAAGAAACTTTATTGAGCAAATTCAATACCCAGCAGAAACATAAAAATAAAGTGAAAATGTACGGCTTTCAATAAGCAGTAATGAATTGAGTACATTGTATTTGGGAAGATGATAATTGAAATAATTAAGATATTTATGATACATGTTATACTTAAGGTATTTAAAGGATACCAAAATATTTAAGATATTTATAAACATCTTCACTATTAGAGCAACAAAAAGTAGTGTATGTTGAAGGAAGGGAGGATGCCGAATACAACAGACTGATAAGCAAAATAAATAAAGCAATGAGATAGAGGAACACATGGAGAAAAAGGAGAGCTAAAGAGAAGTAACATATATCCCATGAAGAGGCACAAAAGAAGTATTACAGTGAGGAGAAAATGGGGTGGTGGCAGGATATGCTTCAACCTTATTTTAATGTGAATTAGCTCAAAATGGGAATAATACTCACACTCAATTAGAGAAACTTACTTTAACTTCTAAGTATGTGTGAGGACAGGGAGAGTAAGGAAAAGGTGAAGAACAAAAAAGAAAATGAATTTGGGGAGACAGTCATCAAAAACAAATCATCTGGGAATATGGAAACCCTTAAAGAAGAAAGAGAAAAATAAACAAAGGAATATATGATAAGGGAAACACACAATGATTACTCTTAATTGTGAATGTGAACGGAATGCACTCACCAATGAATTGGAAAAGAATAGCAGAGTGGATTAAAAATCAGAATCCTCAAATGACTACTTACCACCAACAATTAAAACAGAGACACACACAGAGTAAAAATAAGGGGCTGAGACAAAATATACTATGCCTCACCTAAAATAAAAATAAACACGTGAACAAACAAATAAAACGGGGATACAAGTCATCCTCTGAGATAAAGGAAAAGTTACAATTCATATAATTAAAAAGATAAGGAAGGAAAGTACATCAAGATAAAAAAGCACAATAGACAATGGAACAATATCAATATTCAATATATATGAACAAATGACATTGAATTCAGCTTCCTAAAGGAGCAGTCACATTCATTACAGGAAGAAAATGTGAGTACTTATCAAAAGAAAACCAGCAACTATATGAAGAAAATTACAAAACACCCTTAAAATAAGCAGATCAAAGCAATTAAAAAAAACATTAATTGATCATCAGTAGAACAATCTAATTTGGTAAAAATGACAATCCTACCTAAATTAATTTGCCTATTTAGTGCCATACCAATCAAACTACCAATAATTATTACATAGAATTAAAAATAAGAACAAATTTCATATGGAAGAACGAAATACCAATAGTATGTTATGGGGGTAATTTGAGGAAAGGTGTTTGGGATAAGGGACTTGAAAGGAGGATGTTGGAGACTTGGTAAATGGATAAATTAGGCTACAGGTAGGCTGGGATTAAAGGAGATTCAGGGTATAATAAGACTGAAGTCAGGAGTATAACACAGAAGGGAAACAGAGATCTTCTTGGGAGAAAGAAGTTAAACTAAACAGACTAACACTGCAGGCTTTCAGACTGGGACTTAGACTCAAACACAAACTGAGGGTAATAGACTAGACTGAAATTAACAAACAGGCTTTAGTTAATTTCACAGGAAGGGACCTATTTTGAAGTAACACCTTCCTTCAAGATGGATGCCCCAGCTTCCCTCTAAACCCAGAGTATGTTTTCTCTTTCCCTCTTCTTCCCTCTTGTTAGCTAACAGACAAATTACACTAAATAGGACTATTGAAACACAAAGGATTAATTTATTTGAAGGATGTTGTTAGGAAGGTGGATTAAAGGAAAGCCCTATCAGTTATCTCAGGAACCTCAGGTGGGGGAAGGGAAGTAAAGATGGAATCTGAGCAAGGACCTGCCTTACTCAGTTTTACAAAATGCTATTGAAAGGGAATAAAGGTGATTTGATTAAATTATAAATAATGCTGTCAATTAGATAACTCTTCACAGATTTAACTCCTCTCTAATTTCTCTCCTTATAAACTCCACAGCCACTAAGGTAAGGGAGGGAAGGCAGGGTGGTATTAGGAAAGGAAGATATAAAGGGTCTATCTAAATAATAATTTCTTAAGTAAATATTTCAATGCTAGGCTAAATTTCAATATTGAAGCTAGATAATCTAAGAGCTCGCTCATTGACTTCCTCCCTTCACGGAAGATCCAGTCAACTGCCTCTCTCAAGATTCTAAAACCTCTAACAGCTTTTTGGAACTCAGCCAAAGCTAGAAAAAACTATAACCCCCAATTCTGTATACTACAAGTATCAAGGGAATCAATGAAAAATTATATGAAAGAAGGTAGACTAGTCATATTAGATTCTAATACATGTCATAAAGTGGTAATTTTCAAAACAATCTGCTATTGCTAAGAAATAGAGTAGTGAATTAATGGAATAGACTAAGAAATTAATAAATGGTAGTTAATGTCCATAGTAATTTACTGTTTGATAAACCCAGAAATCTAAACATTTAAGGGAAGAACTCACTATTTCATGGAAAAAACTGGGAAATTAGGCATAGACCAATACTTCACACCATACACCAGGATAAAATCAAAATAGTTACTCAATCCAGAAATAAATAATTATGTGTCAGACTTATGGATAAGGGGAGAATTTACAACCAAACAAAAAACAGGGAACATTACAAAAACTGAAAAGGATAGTTTTGATTACATTAAATTAAAAATGTTTTGTACAAACAAAACCATTGTGCTCTCTCTGTCTCTGTCTCTCTCTCTGTTTTTCAGCAATTGTGTATGTTCTTACTTTGAATTCTGAAAATGCAAGAGACATTCCAGATAAACCATGGCTAATTGGCAGAAGGTCATGGAATTTTTCTGCAATAGAGCATCCATAGTACTCTTAATGATGCCCAACTAAACAACAAAATTTTGGAGCTTGCAAGTTTCTTTTGTTTCAGGGGAAAGCTGGCCAGCTGTGGCCCAGAGAAACAGTCTTGTCTAAGGAGTCTAAAAGATATCAGTGGAAATTCCATAAGGCATTGGGAAAGAAATTGTTTATTCCTGTGCCACAGTTATCCCATCAGTAAAATGGGAATAATAATAGCCATGCTCCCCCTTCCTTCCTCAAAAGGCCTTTAGGAGGTTTCCAAGATTATAGATGGAAGCATGCTTTAAGCTCTTTAGATTAAATGAGGTTTCAAATGGTAATGCTGTGGTTGTTATTTTTTTTATTAAGACTCTTACCTTCCATCTTGGAATCAATACTGTATATTGGTTCCAAGGCAGGAGAGTGGTAAGGGCTAGGCAATGGGGGTCAAGTTATTTGCCCAGGGACACACAGCTAGGAAATGTCTGAGGCTACATTTGGACCCAGGACCTCCCATCTCTGGTCATGGCTCTCAATACACTGAGCAACCTAGCTCCCCCCATGTGGTTGTTATTTTTTTAAACATTTATTAATATTCATTTTAACATGTTTACATGATACATGCTCCTACTTTCCCCTTCACCCCCCTGACCCCCCTCATAGCCACCGCACATTTCCACTGGTTTTATAATGTATCGTTGATCAAAACTTTTTCCAAATTGTTGATAGTTACATTGGTGTGGTGGTTTCGAGTCTACATCCCCAATAATGTCCTCCCAAACCAATGCGTTCAAGCAGTTCTTTTTCTATTTATGTGCATTTATTTTGTATCCTGCAACTTTGCTAAAGTTGTTGATTATTTCTACCAGCTTCTTAGTTGATTCTCTAGGATTTTTTAAGTAGACCATCATATCATCTGCAAAGAGTGATAATTTAGTCTCCTCCTTGCCTATTTTAATACCTTCAATTTCTTTTTCTTCTCTAATTGCTACTGCTAGTGTTTCTAGTACTATGTTGAATATAAGAGGTGATAATGGGCATCCTTGTTTCACTCCTGATCTTATTGGGAAGGCTTCTAATTTATCCCCATTGCATATGATGTTTGTTGATGGTTTGAGGTATATACTGTTTATTATTTTTAGGAAAGGTCCTGCTATTCCTATACTTTTCAGTGTTTTCAATAGAAATCGATGCTGTATTTTGTCAAAGGCTTTTTCAGCATCTATTGAGATAATCATGTGATTTTTGTTTGTTAGACTGTTGATATGGTGAATTATGTGGATGGTTTTCCTAATGTTGAACCATGCTTGCATTCCTGGTATAAATCCCACCTGATCATGGTGAATGATCTTCTTAATTACTTGCTGGAGTCTCTTTGCTAGTATTCTATTTAAGATTTTTGCATCTATGTTCATTAGGGAGATTGGTCTGTAGTTTTCTTTCTCTGTTTTTGATCTCCCTGGCTTTGGAATCAGTACCATATTTGTGTCATAAAAGGAATTTGGTAGGACTCCTTCTTTGCTTATCATATCAAATACTTTGTATAGTATTGGGATTAGTTGCTCTTTGAATGTCTGATAGAATTAACTTGTGAATCCATCAGTTCCTGGTGATTTTTACTTAGGGATTTTTTTCTTTGATGGCTTGTTCAATTTCTATTTCTGATATGGGATTATTTAGGTATTCTATTTCTTCTGCTGTTAATCTAGGCAATTTATACTTTTGTAAATATTCATCCATATCTCCTTGATTGTTATGTTTATTGCCATATAATTGGACAAAATAGTTTTTAATGATTGCCTTAATTTCCCCTTCATTAGAGGTGAGGTCTCTCTTTTCATCTTTGATACTGTCAATTTGGTTTTCTTCTTTCCTTTTTTTATTAGATTGACCAGTACTTTGTCTATTTTATCTGTTTTTTTTTTCAAAAAAACCAGCTTCTAGCCTTATTTATTAATTCAATAGTTCTTTTACTTTTGATTTTATTGATTTCTCCCTTAATATTTACTATTTCTAATTTAGTTTTCATCTGGGGATTTTTAATTTGCTGGCTTTCTAATTTTTTTAGTTGCATGCCCAATTCATTAATCTCTGCCCTCCTTAATTTGTTAATATATGCACTCAAGAATATAAATTTCCCCCTGAGTACTGCCTTGGCTGCATCCCACAGAGTTTGGTAGGATGTCTCATCATTGTCATTCTCTTCAATGAATTTGTTGATTGTTTCTATGATTTCTTCTTTGACTAATTGGTTTTGGAGAATCATATTTTTAAATTTCCAATTGGTTTTTGATGTGCCTGACCAGGTGCCCTTACTAATTGTTATTTTTATTGCATTATGATCTGAGATGGTTACATTTATTATTTCTGCTCTTTTGCATTTGTTTGAGATGTTTTATGCCCTATTGCATGGTTAATCTTTGTGAATGTACCATGTGCAGCTGAAAAGAAGGTGTATTCCTTTTTTCCCCATTAATTTTTCTCCACATATCTATTAAGTATAACTTTTCAAGGACTTCATTCACCTCTCTTACCTCTTTCTTATTTATTTTTTGGTTTGATTTATCTAGCTCTGAAAGAGGAATATTTAGATCTCCCACTGGTATGGTTTTACTATCTATTTCCTTCTTGAGATCTGCCAGTTTCTCCTTTGTGAATTTGGATGCTATACCACTTGGTGCATACATATTGAGCAGTGTTATTTCCTCATTGTTTATACTGCCTTTAATCAGGATGTAATGACCTTCCCTGTCTTTTTTAATCATATCTATTTTTACTTTGGCTTTGTCAGAAATCATAATAGCCACTCCTGCCTTCTTTTTCTCATTTGGCGCCCAAAAGATTTTGCTCAAACCCTGAACCTTAAACTTGTTTATGTCCATCTGCCTCATATGTGTTTTTGTAGACAACATATGGTGGGATT
This sequence comes from Gracilinanus agilis, assembly GCF_016433145.1. Taxonomy (NCBI): domain Eukaryota; kingdom Metazoa; phylum Chordata; class Mammalia; order Didelphimorphia; family Didelphidae; genus Gracilinanus; species Gracilinanus agilis. The sequence goes on from NC_058130.1 coordinate 410,166,189, forward strand.
TTGGTTTCTAATCCACTCTGCTATTTGCTTCCGTTTTATGAGCAAGTTCATCCCATTCACATTCAGAATTATAATCATCAGTTGTGTATTTGCTGACATTTTTGAATCCTCCTCTATTCCTACCCCCCTTTTCCTTATACTTTTTCCTTTTAAATCAGTGGTTTGCTATTGAGCTGCTATCCCTTATGCCCTCTCTTGATTAACTTCCCTTTCTACCCCCTCCCTTCTTATTTCCCACTTTTTATTTTTAAAGGCCTAATGAATTCCCTCCCCCTTCTTCTCCCCTCCCTTTTTTGACCTCCCCACTACTGTGCTCCCTTTGGTTTATCCCTTCTGACTTTCTCACTAGGGTTAGATAGAGTTTTTTATCCCAATGGATAATATAGCTACTCTTCCCTCTCCGGGTTGATTACACTGAGAGTAAGGTTTAAATATTACCTCTTAATGCTCTCTTCCTCTCTTTCTTATAATAGTATTTATCCCCTCTCCTTCCCATGCCCTCTTTGTGTGTAATAGAATATCTTATTTTTCTTATTCACTCAAGTTTCTCTTGGTGTACCCTACTATTCACCCCCCTCTTTGTCACACCCCATGTCATCTTAGACCATTTAGTATTCTGTCCTCTCCCTATGAATTATTCTTCTGATTGCTATAATAGTGAATACTATAATAGTGAATAGAGTTCACTACAGAGAATTATACATAGCATTTCTCCACATAGGAATAGAGATAATTAGATCTTATTGAAGCCCTAAAAGAGTCAAATTTAAAAAATTATGCATTTTCTTTCTTTCCCCTCTGTTTCTTATTTACCTTTTCATGTTTCTCTTGATTTTTGTGGTTGGATATCAGACTTTCCATTTAGTCCTAGTCTTTTCTGTGCAAATACTTGGAAATCTTCTATCTTGTTGAATGCCCATACTTTCCCCTGGAAGTATATAGTCAGTTTCCATGGGTAGCTGATCCATGGCTGAAGGCTCAGCTCCCTTGCCTTTCTCAATATCATATTCCAAGCCTTGTGGTCTTTTAGCGTGGATGCTGCCAGATCCTGTGCGATTGTGATTGGTGCTCCTTGATATTTGAATTATCTCTTTCTGGCTTCTTGTAAGACTTTTTCTTTTACTTGAAAGCTCTTGAATTTGGCTATTATATTCCTGGTTGTTGTCCTTTCTGTGTCTCGTGTAGAGGGTGATGTATGGATCCTTTCAATGTCTATATTGCCCTCTTGTTGTAGAACTTCAGAGCAATTTTGCTGAATAATTTCCTTTAGTATGGAGTCCAAGTTTCTATTAATTTCTGCTTTTTCTGGAAAACCAATGATTCTCAAATTGTCTCTTCTAGACCAGTTTTCTTGGTCTGTCACTTTCTCATTGAGATATTTCATGTTTCCTTCTATTTTTTCAGTCTTTTGACTTTGTTTTATCTGTTCTTGTTGTCTTGAGAGATCATTAGCTTCTAATTGCTCAATTTTAGCCTTTAGGGACTGGTTTTTTGGCTATAATCTTTTGGTTTCGGCTATGATCTTTTGGTTTTCCTCTTCAATCTGGTCATTTCTGGTGTTCAATTTGCTTATCAGTTCATTTGATATCTGAGCCTCACTTTCTAATTGCAAAATTCTGCCTTTTAAACTGTTACTTTCTTGCCAGATCTCTTCCATCTTCCTCAACATCTTAGATTTGAACTCTTCAATAGCTTGTGACCAATTTTCATTGTTTTTGGAGGGTTTGGATATGATTAAATGTTTGTCCTCCTCAGTTGTCTGGATTTTCTCTGTGTAAAAGTTGTGGAGTGTTCCAGAGTTCTTCTTGATAATCTTTCTCTTCTGGGCTTCCCAATTTTGGCTTGCAATTTTTGTTAGCCCCGCCCCTTCTGTGCTTTATGCTCACAATCAGGGTCTGTCTATGCTGTCTAGGCTCCCGAGGTCTTCTTCCTCTCATGGTTTAGTTAGAGCTGTTTCACCCCTTTATAGCATGGAAACACCCCAATTCCATGTACCTTCAATGCTGAGCCCTGTTGTGGGGTCCCTTTGTTCGTCTAGATTTGTTTTTATGTCCCCTTGAGGAATCCTGTATGCTTTGGTTAGGAGAGATCAAGCTGCTGCTCCTTACTCTGTCACGATCTTCTGAGGCCAGATTTTAAGTCTTGATTCTAGTCTTTATGGAATTATTTACTTTAGACCTTTGTGTCTCCATTTCCATTAGTCTCTAGTCTTTAGGAAGTTGTTTTTTATTTCATTTTTGGACTTAGTTTTCATTTGGCTCATTCTAGTTTCCAAGTTGTTTATTTCTTTCTATAATTTCTTTTGTTTGCATTTTAACTTCTTTTCAAACTTTTCCAAAAATTCTTGTTAAGCCTAAAATCCTTTCTTACTTTCCTTTAGGGCCTTACATGTTGTCTTTTGCCAATACTACTATCTTCTGGATTTATATTTTTATCTTCCCCATCACTAAAATATATGTATAAGGTATAAGGTTTATTTTTTGACTTGTTAATTTTTCTAGTTATTATTATTTTTATTATTTTGCCCCTCATCATCTTGTCTATCTCTTGAAGTTCTGCTGTGTTCATGGAGTAGAGGGAGTGTTGTTATAAGTTAAAAGTTGTGTAGCCTTCTTAGGTGATTGGGGTAGGCTCAGTTATGTTTGAATCCTTTAGCTGGTCAAGAGGGTCGCTTACCTGGATTTTCTGTGGGGAGGCTTGTATTTTATCCAGCTATTTTATCTAGCTCAATTCCATGCTTGCGGCTGTCTGCTATGCTGGGCTGTTCCATGCTCTACCTGTTCTTTGCCTCAAGCCAGTTGGGCTGCCTGCCTCTTACTCCAACGTCACTACCTCAAGCCAAAGGAAGCAGGTAGAGTTTTCATTTGACTGCCCCCTGACTTTGCTATTCATTGCTTCAAGTTGTTTGGCAGTTCATTGGGCTTCTTCCCTTCTTCCATTTCATTATCTCAGGCCACATAGAAGGAGGTAGGGATGCCATTGTGATGCTCACTGACTCTTCTATTTGATTGCCTAAGTTCTTTAGTAGTATACCTTTCATTATCTTAAGCCATGTGGAAGGGATAAGGCTTATACTGGTTCAGTTTTGGGCCACTCCAAGCTGTGGCTTCCTTGCTTCACGTCATTTGGAAATGGTACAGGTGTTCCACATTCTTCTAGTTACCCTAATACCATACTTCCTGGACTGTCCTTCATTCTCACTACAGTGAAACTTATCCATCTAGCTTTCCTTTGTTTTGAGTCACTTTATTTTCTGTTTTTGTATTTTGAGGGTTTGGGCTAGCTGAGTATCCCTTACTTAACCATCTTGGCTTGCAGCAGGAGTCTAGCCTCTATGCCATTAATTAATTTATTTATTTTAAAATTTTATTTATCTTAGAATTAATATTATGTATCAATTCCAAGGCAAAAGAGCAGTAAGGACTAAGAATCTGTGATTAAGTGATTTGCCCAGGTTTACAAAGCTGGAAAGTACCTTAGATCAGTTTTATCCCAGGATATTCTGTCTCTAGACCTGACTATCAATCCACTGAGACATCAAGCTACCTAATGCCTTTAACTTTTTATTCAAATTTTAGAATGCACTTGACTTCTGAGTCTTCTTTTCTTTTCTTTTCTTTTAACCCTTACCTTCTGCATTGGAACCAATAAGGCAGAAGAGTGGTAAGGGCAAGGCAATGGGAGTTAATTGACTTGCCCAGGGTCACATAGCTGGGAAATGTCTGAGACCAGATTTTAACCTAGTATTTTAATCTCCCAACTCTAGGTCTGGCTCTCAATACACTGAACTACCCAACTATCCCATTTATTTTCTAATATGTAAGATAAGTAGATGGAAATATGATTACTTTTGTTCTTTCTACCCATGTAATTCTATTTTATTCTTTGTCCATTGTTTTGATTATGTCAGATATTAGCCATTATTTAAAAATATTAATGGAATAAGTAGCTGCTAATTAAAAATACATAAACCCTTTATATTATAATACTATTTCAGTTGAGTTTTTATCTTCCTATATAGTTTTTAATTGTGCTTTTGTTAAAGAAAGAAAATTAATTCTCTAAACCAAATAAAAACTCAGCAATATGTGGTATTGTTCTTACTAGCAGCAGGAATGTTTTTGTGCAAATCCACCCCTCTCCCAAACACACTCAATATTCAACTATGCATGAAACTATCTCTGACTGCCCCATCTTCTGTGACACCTCTACCCATTCTAATTATTAATCTAGACAAGGGAAATAATTGTAAATAGACTTTTCTTTCTGTTATCACATTCAGTTCAACCTCCATTTTGAATTAAGCTGATTTTATTTTTAAGAGAACAAATTCTTTATTCCAAGCAACGTTATTTTCCTTTTCTCCAGATGCCAGCAACATTCTTAAGACAATAAGATAAATCAATTGCCCTCCTTCTATCTTGAAACTGACTGTTTCTGGTGTAGCACATAATTAGCTGAATCATTTCAGAAAGTTCCTGAATCATCTCTTCCTATGATTTTATAAACCTTGTCTGGTTAAATAAGGTTTCTATCTCCTGATAGAAACCAGGTTCTCTTTAAATTATCTACTCATTTTTTATCTAAATAGCAAATGAATTCCTAATTAATAAGTTTTCCTTAAGATCAAGGGAATGGGAAAACATTATGTAAATGGAGAGAGAGCAAAAAACAACAAACAAAAGTGAATGCTATGCAAATATAATTATGAAATTTAGCCAAGAAGGAGGAAGGAGAACATGCACCCCCTCTATACCCCTTTATTTAAAAAGGTGTGAAACTATAGGTAATAAAACATAACCTCTGCTTTCAGAATTCTTTGATTAGTTAATTTTGTTTCTTCTCTTTCTCTCTCTCTTTTTTTTTACCCTTGTACTTCAGTGTATTGTCTCATAGGTGGAAGATTGGTAAGGGTGGGCAATGGGGGTCAAGTGACTTGCCCAGGGTCACACAGCTGGGAAGTGGCTGAGGCCGGGTTTGAATCTAGGACCTCCTGTCTCTAGGCCTGACTCTCACTCCACTGAGCTACCCAGCTGCCCCCTTCTCTTTCTCTTTTATTACAAAACCTGGCTCTGAGGGGAGCAGGAAAGTAAAGAATATATTTTGAAATATAAATTATTGAATGCTATCAAGGAAAATTAATATTTCCATACAAAGACTAATGGGGACTCAGATTTGGGGCATTCTGTTATGTTATTTCTTTCTTCACTATAAACAGAAAGAGAACTAAACTGTTGAGATTGGCACTAACTCATTCTATTAATATTAGATGTACCCATATATTGTATTATATATTGTATGTTATTGTATTATATATTGATATATATTGTTGTCCCTTTGAGTGTCATTCTCATTTAGAGTGCTCTGCTTGGAGTCAAGAGATCTGTGTTCAAATTCTCCCTCAGTCATACCCTAGTTGAGTGCTCTCTCAAACTCTCAAAGATTCATTCACTCTGAAAAGTCTGAAGGTTTCTTCTGACTATTTCAGTTAAATTTATAAGGTGCAGAAACACATAGTATTATAGACCTATTTTCATTGATGCCAAGAGCCTACTGTTTACTCTTCCCTTTTTATCTGAACAGCCAGACAGTTTTGAGTCTATAGAAAAATTCTGTTCTTTCTCAAAATGTACTTAATTCTGTGTTTGTATAAAGAATGGCTTATTGTCCCTTCCTCTCTATAGTTTAATAACAGTGGGTCAGCTGTAACTTTTCTCCCTTTCTCTCACACTCTCCAAATAATCTGGTATTATTCTGCTGCTTTATTCTTCTTCTATACCTCAAAGAAATACAACTCTTCCTTTCTATTATTCAAAGAGCTGTTTTTATTGACAGCAATGCCTTTTATTTGGATTTTAATCTTTAAACATCTACTTCCCTGATCAATTCACTTCTAAAACATTTTACTCAATTTACTTCTATTATTCTATATAAATAAAATAAAACATCTTGTTACCTTCAGAATTTTATTTTTATTTGTCTTCTAAATTTCTTTTCTCATCTAAGTAAGAACTGGGCCATGGATCCCATTCATGAAAGACTGTGGTAATGGCAATGACAATAATAGGGTTTTTCAATATATAGTGAGAATTTGGTAGATAGAAAGGTCTTTTAGAGATCCAGTTTTCTCATTTGACAAAAAAAGAAACTGAGATTCCTGACATCTCTGCTCCAATATAATAAATGTTCTATTTTCTACTTTTAATGCAATTTCTTATCTCTAATGCCTGTACCTCATTTTGGAAAATCTGAAATTTCTTTCACTGATATTTTACAATTGACACTAATTGTGCTAATGATATAATCTCATCATTATTTTTAATGGCCTATGCACTAATTTTTAAACAAATGCTTTAATTCTTATATAGTGTTCTAAGCTCAGATTTTCATATAGTACTGCTACTAGGTAGCATCAATAATATTATCTGGAATGGAGGAGTTTAAACACTTGAATTATTACAGTAAAATTGATTTCTTCAGAAAATTAAAGCTGACATAGGTAAATAAACACTGGGGTTAGTAGAAAGAGAAGGGGGTTAATGGAGGGATGGAATGGTAAATAAAGTTAACTGCCTAACATACAATTATATAGGGAAAACAAATCCACTTCCACAAACACAGGACACAACTAGGAGTGAGTGGTGACAGGGTTGGGAATGGCACTTACCCTGCCCCCTCCAACTGCCTCCTTTGACAAACCAGGGATTACAATTAACACAAGTGGGTCCCTTGTTGGTTTTAGAGAAGGAAGTAAACTGGAAGCTACAAAATACAGTTTAATGAAACAGGGAAAGGTGGATGGGAAAGGTTTGACTAACTACTAAATAAGACCCAGCCAACTACCAGTTATATTGGGATGACTGCTTTCTCTATCTCCAGCACAGACAGGAGTCTGGCTGAATCTGGGTGGCTCCTGGGGACTCTTGGAGATAAGGGAATTTTCTCATACCACAGGTGATACTGGTCCCAGCTGAATCCTTTATGGCACAGGTAACAGGAACACTTCTTGATCAGTCTATAAATCCACAAACTGAGAAGACAGACACACTATAACTGGTCCACCCAGGTACAATGTCTTGTTCTCCCTCAGTCAAGGCACTTAGTTGATATTCTTCAAGATCTTCAAAATATCTGTTATCAGAAAGATGACAGGATCATAGCTCCCAAGCTCCTTCCTCCAGCCTTGGCAGTTCCAACAATCTACCCTTCAAAACCTTGCTGTTGCTTTCTACTAAGAATGTTGGTCTGCCAGACAGGTCTCTGCCTTCTGCTGTCTATATATTTATATATCTACCTTATAACTTTTCCTATAACAAAGCTCACTAGAAGAGAATTCTGTTGATAAATAAAGCTCTCACTTTATACTTGTTATCTCTATTTATACATTAATAAACAATACATTAGCTGATAATAAATGAACTCTATAAAATATTTCATGAGAATTCATTTTATCTTAAAATAACAAAATCTTCAGAATGATAGTATGCCAAGCACTAAAAATCTTTCTTTGCTTTGCTTTTATTATAGCTTCCTAGAAAATTATTTTTAACCTAGTCAATCCTCACACATTTTAGCCGTAGTAAACTTTGTAATTCTTCCTCTTACTAGAATCTGGCAGAAATCTATATATCCTTTGATCTTTAGTGCCTAGACTTTCTTTTGACCTAATTTACAATATTCTGTCTTAATTAGGTAATATATATCTTATTTCCATACAGTCAACCTCTAATCTAATGAGTACTTTTTCACTATAATTTTTCATTTTATTCATTCCCATTATAACCAACTCTTCCCCAAATTGATTCTCCTAGTTTTCCCACTTTGACCAGATAATTGATTCATGTTCTCAACTGATTCCCTTCCTTAAAGGGACATTTACTCTTTTCTTTAACTAGTTGTATATATTTACAGGTTTAACATTATCCTTCACCTAGCATAACATAAATTTAGGCATTTAAAATAATATTTATTATTATATAGCTTCTTAATTCTATGAAAACTTGAAAATTAAAATCTATGACATGAAAATTCTGGTTCATATGAAAAACACAATGGAGAATTAAACATTTTCTCTGATCCTCATGATGCTTCAAATATACATATACACATATAAATGTATTTTAATATGTGTATGTCAGTGATTCCCAAAGTGGATGCTACAGTGATCCAGGGAGGTGGTGATGAACACAAGTGCATTTATCTTTCTTATTAATTGCTACTAAAATTTATTTACAAATAAATTTCCAGGGGGCTAAGTAATATTTTTTCTGGAAAGGAGGCAGTAGGCCAAAAAATTTGGGGAACCATGGGTGTATGTGTACATATATGCACACACACACACATATATGACAAAGTATTTAAAGCTAAATATATCATCTAGGAAAGATATGTTGATTTAAAAAAAGAAACAAAAACCCTTAGATTTTATAAAACATTCCTTTCAGACAGTATATTGATTTATAAAACCTTCTATTAATATCATCTATGCTCTATTCTGTCATTTATTTTGTTAAATATTTTCAAATCTGGTTCCGGGTTAAGATGGAGGCAGAGTAAGAAGCAGCTCTTAACCTCTCCTGACCAAAATACACAAAACTCCTCAAGGGGACATAAAAACAAGTCCAGACGAATGGAGGAACCCCACAACAGGGCACTGCGTGGAAGGTACGTGGAATTGAGGCATTTCCATGCTATAAAGGGGTGAAACAGCTCTCACTAAATTGCGGGCTAAGAAACCACCCCACCCCCACCCCCTCCACACAAAACACCTATAGCGCTGAAGCCAGCTAAAAAGAAATAGAGCAAGTTTGGGGCACCCATTGAGTCATTGGCAGCTCCGGGACCTGTTCCTGAGAGCAGCAAGATTTAGGACCCCAAAAATCTAACGAACGCACACAAAATCTGAGCGTGGGAGCAGGGTGCCAAGAGCGGACACAGGGCGCAGAGCACGGGATCAGAGCACAGGCACAGGCAGAGGCGTGGGTGGAGGCAAACACAGGCACGAGATAAAGCTCTGAAACCCTGAGTGGGGAGCCAGTGCAGACAGGTATACGATTGTGGAAGCAGCTCCCTGAGACTTGTAAAGAAACCTCTGGCAGAGGATCAAGCAAGGGGGTCCACCAGGGTGCTTGACCGCGAACAGACCCTGAGCATGAGGATAAACCCGAGAAGCTGTTGGGCTAACGATGGCTACCCAGTCTCAGGAAGTTCAGAAGAGAAAGATTAACAAAAAGAAAAAGAAGTCTTTAACACTCGACAAGTTTTACAAAGAGAAAATCCAGACAACCAAGCAAACAGAGGAGGAGAACCAACAAGCATCCGGACCCTCCTCAAATAAGGAAAACTCCTCACAAGCTATAGAAGAGTTCAAAACAGATTTTGAGGAAAATGGAAGAGATCTGGCAAGAAAATAACTGTTTAAAAGGTAGCATCTTGCAATTGGAAAGTGAGGCTCAGAAACCAAATGAACTGATAAACAAATTGAACACCAGAAATGACCAGATTGAAAAGGAATACCAGAAGATTATGGCCCAAAGCCAGAAGATTATGGCCGAAAACCAGAAGATTACAGCTGAAAACCAGAAGATTACAGCGAAAATCAAAAGATCATAGCTGAAAACCAAAAGATTATAGCAGAAAATGAATCCCTAAAGGCTAGAATTGAGCAAGTAGAAGCTAATGATCTCTCAAGAGAACAAGAACAAATAAAACAAAGTCAAAAGACTGAAAAAATAGAAGGAAACATGAAATATTTCAATGAGAGAGTGACAGACCAAGAAAATAGGTCTAGAAGAGACAATTTGAGAATAATTGGTCTTCCAGAAAAACCAGAAATTAATAGAAACCTGGACTCCATACTAACAGAAATAATCCAGCAAAATTTCCCTGAAGTCCTACAACAAGAGGGCAATATAGACATTGAAAGGATTCATAGAACACCTGGGACCTTCGATCCAGAAAAGAAAACACCCAGAAATATAATTGCCAAATTCAAGAGTTTCCAAGCAAAAGAAAAAATCTTACAAGAAGCCAGAAAGAAACAATTCAAATATCAAGGAGCACCAATCAGGATCACACAGGATCTGGCAGCCTCCACGCTAAAAGATCGCAAGGCTTGGAATACGATATTCAGAAAGGCAAGAGAGCTCGGCCTGCAACCACGGATCAACTACCCATCAAAATTGACTATATATTTCCAGGGGAAAGTATGGGCATTCAACAAAATTGAAGAATTCTAGGTATTTTCACAGAAAACACCAGGGCTAAATGGAAAGTTTGATATCCAACCACAAAAATCAAAAGAAACCTGAAAAGGTAAATAAGATACAGAGGGGAAAGAAAGAAAACTTATAATTTTAAATTTGCCTTTGTAAGGGCCTCAGTGAGATCTAATTATCTGTATTCCTATGTAGAGAAATGTTATGTATAATTCTCTGTAGTGAGAATTCACTATTCACTATTATAATATTCACTATTATAGTAATCAGAAGAATAATTACCAGGGTGAGGGTGGAACACTAAATAATCTAAGATGACATGGGGGATGGGAAAGAGGGGGTGAATAGCAGGGGACAGCAAGAGAAACTTGAGTAAATAAGAAAATAGGATATTCTATTATACACAAAGAGGGCATGGGAGCGAGAGGGGACAAATACTATTATAAGAAGGAGAGGAAGAGAGGATTAAGAGGTAATAATCAAACCTTACTCTTAGTGTAATGAACCCGGAGAGGGAAGAGTAGCTACACTATCCATTGGGACATAAAATGCTTATCTAACACTTCTGAGAAAGATAGAAGGGATAAACCAAGGGGAGCAGGGGAGTGGGGAGGTCAAAAAAAGGGAGGGGAGAAGCGGGAGGAATTCATAAGTCCTTTAAAAACAAAAAGAGGAGGAAAAATAAGGGAGGGGGTAGAAAGGGAATTTAATCAAGGGAGGGCATAAGGGATAGCAGCTCAATAGCAAACCACTGATTTAAAAGGAAAAAGTATAAGGAAAAGGGGGGTAGGAATAGAGGAGGATTCGAAAATGTCAGCAAATACACAACTGATGATTATAATTCTGAATGTGAATGGGATGAACTTGCTCATAAAACAGAAGCAAATAGCAGAGTGGATTAGAAACCAAAATCCCACCATATGTTTTCTACAAGAAACACATATGAGGCAGATGGACATAAACAAGTTTAAGGTTCAGGGTTGAGCAAAATCTTTTGGGCGCCAAATGAGAAAAAGAAGGAAGGAGTGGCTATTATGATTTCTGACAAAGCCAAAGTAAAAATAGATATGATTAAAAAAGACAGGGAAGGTCATTACATCCTGATTAAAGGCAGTATAAACAATGAGGAAATAACACTGCTCAATATGTATGCACCAAGTGGCATAGCACCCAAATTCATAAAGGAGAAACTGGCAGAGCTCAAGAAGGAAATAGATAGTAAAACCATACTAGTGGGACATCTAAATATTCCTCTGTCAGATCTAGATAAATCAAACTGAAAAATAAATAAGAAAGAGGTAAGAGAGGTAATTAAGTCCCAGAAAAATTAGATTTAATTGATATGTGGAGAAAAATAAATAGGGACAAAAAGGAATACACCTTCTTTTCAGCTGCATATGGCACATTCACAAAGATCGACCATGTTATAGGCCATAGAATCATTGCAAACAAATGCAAAAGAGCAGAAATAATAAATGTAACCTTCTCAGATCATAATGCAATAAAAATAATCATTAGTAAGGGCACCTGGACAAGAAAATCAAAAACTAATTGGAAATTAAATAATATGATTCTTCAAAATCAACTTGTCAAAGAAGGAATCATAGAAACAATGAACAATTTCATTGAAGAAAATGACAATGAAGTGACATCCTACTAAACTCTGTGGGATGCGGCCAAGGCAGTACTCAGGGGGAAATTTATATCCTTGAGTGCATATATTAACAAATTAAGGAGGGCAGAGATCAATGAATTGGGCATGCAACTCAAAAAATTAGAAAGCGAGCAAACTAAAAATCCCCAGATGAAAACTAAATTAGAAATACTAAAAACCAAGGGAGAAATTAATAAAATCAAAAGTACAAGAACTATTGAATTAATAAATAAGACTAGAAGCTGGTACTTTGAAAAAACAGATAAAATAGACAAAGTACTGGTCAATCTAATAAAAAAAAGGAAAGAAGAAAACCAAATTGATAGTATCAAAGATGAAAAGGGAGACCTCACCTCTAATGAACGGGAAATTAAGGCAATCATTAAAAACTATTTTGCCCAATTATATGGCAATAAATGTAACAATTTAGGAGATATGGACGAATATTTACAAAAATATAAACTGCCTAGATTAACAGTAGAAGAAATAGAATACCTAAATAATCCCATATCAGAAAAAGAAATTGAACAAGCCATTAAAGAACTCCCTAAGAAAAAATCGCCATTGCCTAATAGATTCACAAGTGAATTCTATCAGACATTCAAAGAGCAACTAATCCCAATACTATACAAAGTATTTGATATGATAAGCAAAGAAGGAGTCCTACCAAATTCCTTTTATGACACAAATATGGTACTGATTCCAAAGCCAGGGAGATCAAAAACAGAGAAAGAAAACTACAGACCAATCTCCCTAATGAACATAGATGAAAAAATCTTAAATAGAACACTAGCAAAGAGACTCCAGCAAGTAATTAAGAAGATCATCCACCATGATCAGGTGGGATTTGTACCAGGAATGCAAGGTTGGTTCAACATTAGGAAAACCATCCACATAATTCACCATATCAACAGTCTAACAAACAAAAATCACATGATTATCTCAATAGATGCTGAAAAACCCTTTGACAAAATACAGCATCCATTCCTATTGAAAACACTGAAAAGTATAGGAATAGAAGGACCTTTTCTAAAAATAATAAACAGTATATACCTAAAACCATCAACAAACATCATATGCAATGGGGATAAATTAGAAGCCTTCCCAATAAGATCAGGAGTAAAACAAGGATGCCCATCGTCACCTCTATTATTTAACATTGTACTAGAAACACTAGCAGTTGCAATTAGAGAAGAAAAAGAAATTTTAGGTATCAAAATAGGCAAGGAGGAGACTAAGTTATCACTCTTTGCAGATGATATGATGGTATACTTAAAAAATCGTAGAGAATCAACTAGGAAGCTTGTAGAAATAAACAACAACTTTAGCAAAGTTGCAGGATACAAAATAAATGCACATAAATCATCAGCATTTCTATACATTTCCAACACACTAGAGCAGCAAGAAATAGAAAGAGAAACACCATTCAAAATCACCCTAGACAATATAAAATACTTAGGAATCTACCTACCAAAACAAACATAACAATTATATGAAAACAACTACAAAACACTTTCCAAACAAATAAAACTGGACCTCAACAATTGGAAAGCCATTAACTGTTCATGGGTAGGACGAGCTGACATAATAAAAATGAACATCCTACCCAAATTAATTTACCTACTTAGCGCCATACCTATCAAGCTGCCAAAAAACTTCTTTACTTAATTAGAAAAAACTATAACAAATTTCATTTGGAATAACAAAAGATCAAGAATATCAAGGGAAATAATGAAAAAAAATGTGAAGGAAGCGGACCTAGCAGTACCAGATATCAAACTATACTATAAAGCAGCAGTCATTAAATCAATATGGTACTGGCTAAGAGACAGAGAGGAGGATCAATGGAATAGACTTGGGGTAAATGACATCAGCAAGACAGTGTATGAGAAACCCAAAGAGCCCAACTTTAGGGACATGAATCCACTATTTGACAAAAACTGCTGGGAAATTTGGAAAACAATATGGGAGAGATTAGGTCTAGATCAACATCTCACACCCTACCCCAAGATAAATTCAGAATGGGTGAATGACTTGAATATAAAGAGGGAAACTATAAACAAGTTAAGTGAACACAGATTAGTTTACTTGTCAGATCTGTGGGAAATCAAAGACTTTAAAACCAAGCAAGAGTTAGAGAAAATTACAAAATGTAAATTAAATGGTTTTGATTATATTAAACTAAAAAGTTTTTGTACAAACAAAAACAATGTAGTCAAAATCAGAAGGGAAACAACAAATAGGAAAAAAATCTTTATAACGAAAAACTCTGACAGGGGTCTAATTACTCAAATATACAAGGAGTTAAAGCAATTGTATAAAAAATCAAACCATTCCCCAATTGATAAATGGGCAAGAGACATGAATAGGCAATTTTCAGGTAAAGAAATCAAAAGTATCAATAAGCACATGAGAAAGTGTTCCAAATCTCTAATAATTAGAAAAATGCAAATCAAAACAACTCTGAGATATCACCTCAAACCTAGCAGATTGGCTAAAATGAAAGAAGGGGAGAGTAATGAATGTTGGAGGGGATGTGGCAAAATTGGGACATTAATGCATTGCTGGTGGAGCTGTGAACTGATCCAGCCATTCTGGCTGGCAATTTGGAATCATGCTCAAAGGGCTATGAAAGAATGCCTGCCCTTTGATCCAGCCATACCATTGTTGGGTTTGTACCCTAAAGAGATCATAGATAAACAGACCTGTATGAAAATATTTATAGCTGAGCTTTTTGTGGTGGCAACAAATTGGAAAAGGAGGGTATGTCCTTCAATTGGGGAATGGCTGAAAAAACTGTGGTATATACGAGTGATGGAATTCTATTGTGCTAAAAGGAATAATAAACTGGATGAGTTCCAGGCGAACTGGAGAGACCTCCGGGAAGAGATGCAGAGCGAAAGGAGCAGAGCCAGAAGAACATTGTACACAGAGACTGATATACTCTGGTAAAATTGAATGTAATAGACCTCTGTACCAGCAGCAATACAATGACCCAGAACAATTCTGAGGGTTTTATGGTAAAGAACGCTACCCACATTCAGAGGAAGGACTGCAGGAGAGGAAACATATAGGAAAAAGAACTGCTTGAACGCATGGGTCGGGGTGGACATGATTGAGGGTGTGAACTCGAAACTACCACACCAATGCTACTACCAACAATTTGGAAATTGGTCTTGATCAAGGACACATGACAAATCTAGTGGAAATGTGCATCAGCCATGGGTGGGGGGAGTGTGGGGGTTGAAGGGGAAAGGAGGAGCATAAATCATGTAACCATGTTAAAAATGAATATTAATAAATGTTTGAAAATAAAAGATAGAGGAATAAAACTATTTGGAAAATAAAAAAATTAAAGCAAAAAATATTTTCAAATCTACATTTTATTCTTCAATGTTCTGCTTATACTCATATATTTAACATATATAGTCTAGCATACCAAGAACTCTCACAAGGTGACAATTATATGAACTAACAACAGAAAAGACTAATCTGTAATCTTTGGCTTTGCCATTCAGCATGCCTCTTTAACTGTTCACCATGCTCAGTCAAAAAGAGTACGCAAACCAACCTTCTAAAAGAACTCATTTCTGTCTCCTCCCCATCTATTCCTCCCAGTGAAAAGAAATTAAAAGCAACCAGTTTTTGAGACAACATTCTGTGGTACAACAGAGCTTAGCTTAAAAAACTAAGGATCAGATGAAAATGGGGCAGGACATATGTGTGGCTATGTGACCGTCAATTCAAGCCAAGGGAATAAATGTGTATGATCTACCTTGAACAAGTTATCTCTCCCAGAAGTCTTTTAGGGTAAAGACTGAGTCCTGTTAAACTAGAATTACACATTAATGGATGAGACTGAGATACCTTTAAGGTTAATGTTCCAGAAAAAAACCCAATTCCTGACTTCCTGAATGAGTCAGAAAGTGAATGATAAGGTAATATAAAAGGGAAAAAGACTGAAATTTATCAACTATCATGTGATGGGGGGGGGGAATCTCATTTAGAGCTCTTGAACCAACAAAGCAATAAGGAAGATAGTAATAGCAGAAAGGAATATGACCTCTATGTGAACCAAAAGAATACAGAAAGTTAAGAATTAAATATGTTACAAGGTAAAGGAAATTTAATTAACATGATGAAGTAAAGGACCCAATGAATTCCCAATAGTGTATGAGACCACAGAAAGCTTTTCCTGAATGACTCAATGACAGAAAAAGCAGAATTTATGGTATTCACAGAAGAAATAATTGGACTAAAAGTATCACTTGAAACTAAGGTAAAAAGGTTCAGTAAAAAAAGACCAAAAAACCAGATAATTGGTTGAGAAGTGAAAGAGATGCTAAAGAACAGAAAGAAAAATATTAGGAAAAAGTAATAATATTAAAATACCTCCATATATGCAAAACTTTTTGCTCTCAGATTTTTAAGGTTCAGAGAGACAAGTTGAAATTATAATTCTTCCAAAAGAATTCAAGTCAAACAAGCCCAAACATAATTAATGAAATATATCTAACCAAACCATTCAAATGAAAAAAATTGCCCTTCAAAAGAATCCAGAGATTGACCTGGAGAAGAGAAAAAATGCCTGAAAACTCCAAGACAATAGTGACTAAATAGAGCAATTCCTAGAATTAGCACAACAGTTTTGATAATCTGGGTCTGGATCAGTTATATTATTCCTAAAGTCTTATTTCCATGTAAAGACTACCAGGGACTCAGATTTGGACATTTAGGTATCTCATTTCTGTCATCAATATAAGAGGAAGGAAAACTACTCTTTTGAGATTGGCTGTAACCCATTCATTGTTTTTAAGTATATCTATAAGCTGCTCTCACATTGATTGTCTTCTCAGCTAGAATTCTGTACTTGCAATCAGGAGACATGTGTTTGGTCACACATTGAGTGAGTCCTCACTCAACCTTTCAAAGATTCAATTTTTCTCATGAAAAACCTAAATATTAATATGCATACAATCTTCATATTTTTATCATAAGGAAAGCATGCTGTAAATTTTGATTTTATAATGGGAAGTTGTCATAAGTCTAGAATAACAATAAAAATGTAGAGGTTATCAACTCCAATCTCCACTTTTACAAATGAAGACATTTAAGACAGACACACATGAAGTGATTTATCTCTGGCCACTCATAATATCAGTGCTCATATTCAGACACAATAAAATGAAATATAATACATATTTTACTCCATTACCAGTAGGTCAATGTTCCACTTCTATGTTATGTAGTATCTTTATTGTTCCCGTGAATATCTATGCTTATTGCTTCTATGGTTGTTCATGTCATCACTTCCCCTTACAACTTTGCCCTTGGAACATCTTATTTTTTTCCATTTGCTCCTCTAAACTTTATGTATGTGTATATGTATATGCATATAACTATATGTGCGTACATATATTCACATATTTACCTACATAAATGTATGTAGAGATATATATTTATATGTCTATATACATGACCTGTTCCAATTCCACATCTTCTAAGATATTTCCTGTTAATAGTTTAGTCTTCACTGAATTCCTTTCATATTTCCCATTGCATGAAAGCAGTAAAACTCTTTTCTCAATGATTATTTCATGTGTGCTAGTGTTTACTTTTCATTTAAGCTATTTGTAAAAGTATAATTAATTAATTAATTAATTCAGAATATTTTCTCTTGGTTACATGATTTATGTTCTTTCTCTCCCCTCTTTCCATCTCCTTCCCATAGCCAATGAGAAACTCCACTGGGTTTTACATTTATTACTGATCAAGATCTATTTCTATATTATTACTATTTGCAATTGAGCAATCTTTTAAAGTTGACATCTCCAATTATATCCCCCCATTGAACCATGTGAACAAGTAGTTGTTTTTCTTCTGTGTTTCTACTCCCACAGTTCTTTCTCTGAGTGTGCATAACATTCTTTCTCCTAAGTCCCTCAGAATTGTCCTGGATCATTGCATTGCTTCTAGTAGAGAAGTCTTTTACATTCAATTGAGCCACAGTGTATCAGTCTATGGGTACAACATTATTCTGGTTCTTTTCCTTTCACTCTGCATCAATTCCTGGAGCTTTTTCCAGTTCACATGGAATTCCCCCAGTTTATTATTCCTTTTTAGCACAGGAGTATTCCATCACCAACAGATACCACCACTTATTTAACCATTGCCAAATTGAAGGGCATCCCCTAATTTTTCAAGTTTTTGCTACCAAGTAGAGCACAGCTGTAAATATTTTTATATACAAATTTCCTCCCATTATCTCTTTGGGGTGGTATAGCTGGATCAAAGGGCAGGCATTCCTTCAAAGTATTTTGGACCAACTTCCAAATTGCCTTCCAGATTGGTTAGATCAATTCACAACTTCACCAGCAATGCATTAGTTTACCAATTTTGCCACATCTCCAACATTTATTACTTTCCTTTGCTGTCATATTAGTCAATCTGCTACATGTGAGGTAGTGCCTCAGAGTTGTTTTGATTTGCATTTCTCTAATCATAAGAGACTTAGAATACTTTTTATATGCTTATTGATAGTTTTTATTTCTTTATCTGAAAATCACCTATTCATGTCCCTTGTCCATTTATTGTTTAGTGGATGTCTTGATTTTTTTGTACAATTGATTTAGTTCCTTATAAATTTGAGTAATTACACCTTTGTCAGAAGTTTTTTTTATAAAGATTTTTTTCAATTTGTTGCTTCCCTTCTATTTTTGGTTGCATTGGATTTGTTTGTAAAAAACCTTTTTAATTTAATATAATTAAAGTTATTCATTTTACTTTTGTAATATTTTCTATCTCTTGCTTAGTCTTAAAATCTTTCCTTTCCCATAGATCTGACAAGTATACTTCTTGTCAGTATCAGTGTTCACCTAATATACTTATAGTTTCCTTCTTTATATTTGCCATTCACCCATTCTGAATTTATCTTGGTGTATGGTGTGAGATGTTCTAAACCTAATCTCTAACATACTGTTTTCCAATTTTTCCAGCAGTTTTTGTCAATAGTGGGTTTTTGTCCCAAAAGATGGGTTCTTTGGGTTTATTGTAGACTATCTTGCTAAGGTCATCTACCCTAAATCTATTCTATTGATTCTCCCTTCTATCTCTTAGCCAATAGTATATTATTTTAATGACTACTGCTTCATAGAACAGTTTAATATCTGGTATTGGTAGGTCCCCATTCTTCATATTTTTTTCTTTAGTTACATGATATTTTTGATCTTTTGTTCTTCTAAATGAACTTTGTCATAATTTTTTCTAACAGTAAAAAAAATTGGTAATTTGATAGTTATGGCATTATATAAATAAATTCATTTGAGTAGGATTGTCATTTTTATTATATTAACTCATCCTATCCATGAGCAATTAATGTTTTTCCAATTATTTAGATCTAGTTTTAAATGTACAGAAAGTTTTATAGTTGTGTTCATATAGTTCTGTATTTGCCTTGGTAAATAGATTCCTAAATATTTTATATTGTCTAGTGTGATTTTAAGTGGAATTTCTCTTTCCACCTCTTACTGCCAGGATGTGTTGGAAATATATAGAAATGCTGATGATTTGTGTGGTTTTCTTTTTTATCCTGTACCTTTGCTAAAGTTGTTGATTATTTCCACAAGCTTTTTAGTTGATTCTCTAGGATTCTTTAAGTAGACCACCATATCATCTGCAAAGAGTATAGTTTAGTTTCTTCATTACCTACTTTAATCCCTTCAATCTCTTTTTCTTCTCTAATTGCTACTGCTAATGTTTCTAATACAATAATAGAGGTGATAATGTGCACCCTTGTTTCACTCCTGATCTTATTGGGAAGGCTTATAATTTTATATTATATTATAATTTATCTCCATTGCAGATGATGCTTTCTGATGGTTTCAAATATATTCTGTTTATTGTTTTAGAAAAGGCCCATCTAATGTTTTCCATAGGAATGAGTTTTATATTTTGTCAAAGCATCTATTGAGATAATCATGTGATTTCTTTTGGTTTGGTTGTTGATATGGTCATGTAAGATTAAAATTCATATCCAATTACTACAAGTATTATATTTTATAAGATTTATTAAAAATATGTGAAATAGAAAAATTAAAATGACAAAAGTAAAAGCCTGAGTAAAACCCACATTCCCAGCAGTGATGAGGGGAAAAGAAACACAGGCAGAGATAAATCAAAAAATATCCTCCCTATAGAAGCACATAGGTAAACATGTAAATAGGATGCTAGGATTTAGAGTCCTAGGGAGCAGATTCAAATTACAAAATCCCTCTCTGATTCCATTGGGAAAATAGCATGTAGAAATCTCCCAGATTTATATGCCTAGTTTCCCCATTGAATCAGTACACATAACAAACTTATATCTCTAAAGACTCCTAACCAGAGGTACGAACAATATTGCACTCTACGGGGAAATTACTATAATTTTGGAATAAGAGGGAAATAAAAAAAGAAAGAGAACAAATCCAAAGTTACGTGTATTATCAAAAAGCCAATTAGAGGGCAGTCCCCTTTGTCATAAGACTGTACATTCAAAATAAATGCATTCAACCCCCACAGTTCAATTCACTACATCCCAAAGTTCATTTTGGATCTTTGGTTCAGTGTGTGGTTTCTGCATGCATCTCCACGAAGCCTTCTCAAAACAGTTCACTTTCATGATTTGGAGAGGTAGCCAGTTTCTTATCCTAAAATTACTATCAAAAGAATTTAAACTTTGCATTATAGGATAATAATACAATCCCCCGTTAGGAGGGTGTTGACCAACACATGGATCACTCTGGGATAGATAGCTGAGTTATGAGGCATTTAAATCAATTTTGAAAAGAAAATCAAAATGTCAAAAAATAAAAGAGAAAGAAGTAACTTCTGGATGAAACATAAAACATCAAAGTCTCATGTATAAAAATTCTAAGCAAGGAAAAATGGACTCAAAACAGAACCTTGAACCAGGGCCCTATTAAAGTGATTTATGTCCCACAAGACCATAGTAGCAATTATAACAATGTAGCACTTACCCATTGGGAGCCAGGACTACAGACAACTGCCACATCATAAAAGAAAAAAAAAGGACTAGATTTTGAAGCAGAAAATGAAGTATCATTCCCTGTTCGATTTTACCTTTGCCCTTAGGAATAGGGGAGTCAAAATGGCAGCCAAACTGAGGTACTTAGTAGAAGTCTGGATCTTGCATGAGAGAATCCTATGTTTGACTTTGCAAACAATCACTTCCCTGAACCCCAAAATAAGTTCAAGTCCCCTGTATTGGGGCAGAATTTCATCAATCCCATTAGGATTAGTTAATTTCCTTGAACTTGTGATCCTTGGCACTGTGCATGTTAACTTTCTGCTCCTTGGCACTGTGCAGTGGCTCTTTTGTGATTTCTTCTCCTGGAATCAGACATAATCATTAATCAAAGTCTCATAATATTTAACAATCAATGATAGGTTTCCACAGTCCAAAGGTTTTGGGTATGCATTGAAAATAGGGCTAGTGGACATTTTAAACTTATCCTGGTGCAAAATAAAAAACAAACAAATATGATAACATGTGCTTCAAGTACAAAAAATAAGAGAAAAGAGAAATTCAAATACTCTATTGCATATATAAGGGAAAATAATAAAATAAAAAAACATATCACATTCCATAAAAAGGTGTAAACAAAATAGAGGCACAATACAAAGGTTTCTTACCAAATAATGAGATCCATTTCCCTTTTAACTTGGCCATGATCCATAGTGTGAGTGTATATAATTTTTCACAAGTAAGAGCTTTTTAAAACAGCATCATAGCAACTAATGCACATTCAAAGAAATACCAAAATCCCCCAGGCCAGAAAAATGCATCAAAATCTCCAAAGGTTACTAATACAGGTTTTGTCTAACTAGTTTATGAACTTTTATAATAGCATTTTCTCCAGTCCAATCATAGGATGGTACAAATAAAGACAGTACAACAGAATATATATCTAATAGCCAAAACACAATAACTGAAAGTGGCATAGTAACAGAATTTTATAGATTAACTTAATATGTAAACTTAAAAACAAAAATAAATCTTTAAAAATTAGAAAATATAATGAGCATGATAGGATACATTCGCTCATTATCAATAGAAGGTGCTCTTTTTACATCTGAGCAATGAATCCAAGAGTCCTTTTATCCAATTTTGATAATTGTTGGGGTGATTAAGAAGACTTGAAATGGACCTTACCAGGCAGGCTGAGTTGCCCTGGTGTGCTGGAAGCTCTTTATGTATACCTTGTCACCTGTGTGCAAGTCATAGAGTGAGAAGTCTATAAGTTCTTCTTGTACAGCAGCTCCAGATTTATGGAGTTCTCAAAATTTGATTTGTAAATCCTGTATATATGAGGCAATAGAAGTATCCTCTCCCCAACCCCCAGTAATGATGTGTATGCAGGAGAAAAAAGCTTAGTCTGCATAGAGGGATGTAAAAATACATCTCAAATGATGAGATGTGTAGATCTCTCCTGAGTCTGCTACAAAGATAAAGTAGGGTCAGAGGGAGAATTTCAGGCCAGATCCAGACTTCTACCAGTGAGTCTCTGTACACAATTTGCCAATCTTTATTGATTCTTTCAACTTGGCCTCAGCTCTGACAATGGTATGATACACAGAATTTGGGCATTATCTCCAATCAAGAATATGTCTGAGACAAAACCAGATTGGTAAAATAAGTTCCCATATCTGAATCAATTTGTGCTTGCAGGAGTAATGAATAATCTCTTTTAAGGGCACCTTGCAATGAATAATCTCTTTTAAGAGCACCTTCGCAACAATAGCCACTGTTGCTCGAGTAGTAGGAAATGCTTCCCGCCATTTGGTCTGCTGACCTACTATTACCAGACAAAATTTATACTGTCCAGCTTTTGGCATAATGATAAAATCAATTTGCAGGTGATCAAAAGGTGTGTAAGCCAAAGATGCCCTACAAAAGACTTGCCATAAATGGCATGCTGATTACATGCTTTGCCGGTTTGGCAGGCTATACACACTTCAGAGGACTTTGATAGTTATGCCAGGGGCTATCCATACTCTTTTAACAGAGTCCACAATGCCCTCGGTATGTGTCAATTTTTGTGAATGGATTGGCATATTTGGTGATAAAAACTTCTAGGGAGCAGGGGTTTTCCTCCAGATGACACCATATTCGATTTATCAATTTTGCTTTAAATTTATGCCTCCATTTTTCCACTTCCTTTTCATTATAAGAAAGGGACAAATTTAAGTCATTACTAGTTGCCAATATTAAAATTAACTCAGGCCCATCTAAGCCACTAATTTTGCAGTGGTATCTGCTTAGTTGTTCCCTCTAAAGAAAGGGTCAGTGTTACATATATGGATGAGGCAGTGAACTATACCTAGGGCTTCAGGGAGCTGAAGGGCAGAAATAACCTCACTAATAACTTCTGCATTTTCTATATATTTTCCAGCTGCTGCTAAAAATCCCCTTTGAAGCCATAGCATATTTACTGCATCATATGTGTTATAATTATTGGGAGTGTCTTGATATGTTTGAGATTGTAATTTGATGTACAGAGAGAATAAGATGACCGTTCTCCCTTATAACAGTTGCCCAGGCAGGATCCTTTCAGGTCTAAGATGTATATCCCTTTGGGACCCACCTGGGGTTAATTGATATATTGATCTGAGCTCTTTAGCTAGGATAACACCTTGTATTCTGACTGCAATTTCTCCCTTCCCAAAACAAGTTTGACACTGCTTTAGGAAAGTACTTTAAACTTTATATTAACAAGAAGGTTAGGGGTAAACAGGACTGTGGTACTGGAGACCCTACTCTACTGGTTGCTAATGAAATCTCAACTGCTGGCAAATGAAGAATCAATGTAGCTTCCCTCTGGTTCAGCCTGGCCAGGACTAAACCAGAGTAGGTTAACTGCTGGGATATTTTAACTTCTTCTTCACTAGATCTTCAGCCTTACAGTTGAGTTATTTCCACCCTTTTCCACCCTCTTCTTTGTCTCCTGCCCACTTCCCTGATCCCTCCCGGGCCCTGGAAAACCTAGATATCTAGATGATGTAATTCCTAATATCTAAGGGCAGTAGACACCAAGGTGGTGGTCAGGTACAGGTTGGCACGATATCTCAAGTACAGGAAGAGTTTTCAGAGAGAGATGTTTGCACCTCTCACTCCAACACCAGGATCCACCAATCTCTAGCCTCAGCACAGGTCAAAGACCCAGAACCCTTTCAGGATTCTTAACTGCCCCTCCTCCTGCCTCTTGCAGGGAACATTCCATCCAACTGACTTATTTGTCAATCAAAAGTGATCTTCAAGCTCCCAGAGGTTCAATATAACATATGTTCCAAATGTATATCTAGAGTCTCTGTAAATTGTTTCCTTCTTATCTTTGGCAATTATACAGGCATGTTTTAGAGCTATCAGTTCTGCACCTTGAGCACTTATATTTGAGAGCACTGAAGCTGACCACAGAGCAGCAAATTCTGTGACTACAGCAGCTCCAGTATAGTGTATGCCATCCCTCATGAAGGAAGAACCATCAGTGAAAAAGACTAAGTCTGGATTGCCTAAAGGGGTGTCCAGGAGATTATCTGGAGGTTTTTCAGTCCTGGACACTGAAGATTCACAACTGTGTAAAGGTGCTCCTGAAACTGGTAAATCAGGAAGCAAGGTTGCATGATTTGTACATTGTACATGTACATTGTTTTAAAGTAATATTTTCATTGCCTCACAAGGTCACCTTGTATCTTGTAAGTCTCTAATCAGAAAATGCCTGTGTTCTATGTATTAGCAGAAATGCTTCAACTTCATGTGAGCACATTATGGTTAAAGGGCATCCCAAGGCTAAATCAGCAGATTTAGTTACTAGCAAGGCTATAACAACCACACTTCTAAGACATGCTGATGCTACTGAAGCTACTGGGTCCATCTGGGATGAATAAGAAGCAACTGGGCTGTGAGTAGGTACCAAAGTTTGAATTAGACAACCCAAAGCTACCCCTCTCTGTGTACATACAAAGTAAATGGCTTGTTGAAATGTGGGATACCTAGAGCAGGGTCAGACAGGATAGGCTGTTTCAAGTTAGAAAGAGCTGACAGGTGTTTTGCCTCTAATTTAAGCAGTTCAGGGACTGAATTTTTTGTTAGTGCTATAAGGGGTTTAATGATTTCCCCATATCAAGGGGTCCACTGCCTACAAAACCCTGTTGCTCCAAGAATTACCCTCAACTGATTTTTAGTGGAGTGGTGCTCAATTTCTGTATATCTTCAATGTGCTTAGGGGAAATGAAGGAGGCACCAGCAGTTAAAATAAACCCTAAATATTTGATTTTGGGTAGACACCAATGAACCTTTGCTTTTGAGACTTTTTGGCCTCTCTTATGCAGGTTTAAAAGAGGTTTGCTATCTTCCTGGCATTTTGTGAGGCCAGGAGCAAATCATCTACAAAGTGTATCAAACAGCTCTCCTTAAACTTAATATTAGCTAAATCTTGTGTTAAAGTCTGTGAGAACAATGTTGGTTTGTCTAGGTACCCTTTTGGCAATTGACATCAATTCAATTAGGAACCTTTCCAGGTGAAGCAAATATATTCCTAGAATTCTCATGAATAGGGATTGGGAAGATAGCAACACAATTCCACCACAGTGAAATATTTTGCTGTGCTGGGAATAGAGGAGATAATTTTAGCTGTATTTGGAATGACAGAGTGTCTCTTTATGACATGATTATTTACAGCTCTTAAATCCTGGACAAATTTATAGACATAGGGGTCTAATTTGGGCTTTTTATAGGTATGATGGGTTTATTATATTTAGATTTGTATGAAATTATTATTGCTCACTCAATTAATGAATCTATCACTGGAATAATTCCCTCAATTACCTCCTTTGATAGAGGATATTGAGGAATGAAAGGAAGCAGACCACTTTTTGTTTTGATTTGAACAGGAATGGCTGATTTAAGTAGGTCAACATCATAAGAGGATGTGGCCCAGAGAGGCTCAGGTATACCAGCTGGGATTTCAAGGGTGGGAAGCTCCTTCATCTCCTGACTGTCTTAAAGACGTACAGGGAGCAAATGTAGGGATTCCTCAGGCAATTCTAGTGACATAGAGCCATCTGGAGAGCAAGTCATTGTGGCTTTAAGTTTGCATAAAAGATTTCACCCTAACAAATTTTTAGGGGAACTAAGCATTAGAAAGAAAGAATGTTCTACTGATAGGGGTCCCACAGACACCATTTGAGGGAAAAGTTTTGGGACCTTTTGGGGTGGCCCTGAAACCTCCACTACATTTAGTAAGCCATTGGAATCACAATCAGAATCAGGTGTATTCATCAATACTGATCTGGAGACTCCAGTGTACAAGAAGCAATCATAATACATATTGACATCTTTCAGGTTTCATGAGGTTCATCTCTATGGTAGGAGGAATTGATAGGGATAACTGGCATTAAAACATCAGAGTCTGGGAAATGAAAGGTTTCACTCTCTGATTCCAGGGCCCTTTCCCTGCCTTACAACTTAATAACAATCTTGGTTATTTATCTGGGATCCCCTACACTGAGGGGCATTTTCACACTGACTGTATCGTGGATGAGCCCCATTTTGGATATATTGGTGTTGGGTATTTTGGTGTGAGTTTTCGTTTGCCTCATTTCATTTGCCTCATTATGATTATTATTTCTAAAGTTATTTCTAATCACCTCATTTCACTTCTTACAGTTCATCATTAAGTGATCCCTTCTTGCATAGAAGTGACTTGTAAATGATTGATTTTTGGATTCCTGCAAAGGGGCAATGGCCACTGCTTGACCTGCTTTTTCTTTTTCAAATCTTTCAGTTACAGCTTTTATTATTTCTTTCCTTAAATGTCTCCACTAATTCATTGGTCTCATCATTTTTCTGTTCATGGCCTTAAGATACATAAACTGTGACTCTTCTCAATTCCTCAAGGCACATATAAGGCCATTTTGGGAAGTTTGTCTTAAAATAATCTTTGACCATTTTGTAGCAGTTATTTACAAACTGTCTGCTTATTTGCTTGATGTCTCTCTCTTTGGAGGAATCTAGATCTATGTATCTACCTTCCATCTCAATTATCCATAAGGTATGAGGAAGTTTCTTTCTCTGTTTGCTTAAGCCTCTCAAACTTGGTCCATGTAGCTGGCCTATCAGAACAATCTCTCATTGCTTTTTAGTAATGCCTCTCTTGTCTGCCATATTTGTAAATAATCTTCTTCATTTTTAAAATCCCATCAAGGGTCTTGCTTCAGTCAGTGAACTGTTTTCTTTCCCTGGTCTTTATTAACAAGAGAAAGAATTTTATTTTTCCTTCTTTCTATCAAAAAAATTTGGAGCAAATTTTGCATGTCCTGCCATGCAGGATCATATGTAAAAAACCTGTTTTCAAACTTCTTACAAATTACAATAGACCCCACTTCAAAAGAAGGAGTATTTTGCTTGACTCTCTCAATATCTTGGGGTTTAAAATGTGGTGTGTGGTGTCTTAAGGACACCAGTTCTCTAGTTTTATTAAAAGTGTGTACTCCCTTCAAGGGAAATAGTCATTTAACTGAATTATTTGTGGTTTTTGTCTCTTGGATGGATATCTGTGTTGCTAGAGAGTAAGTAAGGGGAGGGGTTGGGGGATGGACAAGTGAACTAAGAGGGAAGGGTTGTGGGTAGGGAGAAGGGACAGGGGAGAGTGTGGTGGCCAGGATCTTCACAAGGTGAGAGAGTAGGTTTTCAACCTTAGGCATAGATGGGGAGGGACCTTCTTTTTGCATCTTAAGATCATTCAAGATCCTTTCAAAATTTTCCATTTGGGACTGTAATTTAAGCAGGCTAGCTTTTTGTTTTTTTGTTTTTTGTTTATTAATCTTGAGGATAAGAAAATAAAGTGGGAAATGTCCAATGAAAATAAACACTCCCAGGAACAGAATTAAACAGAGGCAATCTGAATTTTTTAGGTTTTTCCAACTCAGTAAAATTCCCTGGGAACAAAACCTGTTACCTTAGAATTTGAATCATCCTTTGTAACATCATTACTCCTCAGATAAGCTCTATGGCTTTTGATTACAGGGAAAACAAAAGACAGTTTCTTGAAGGTAAAAAAACAAACAAACAAACAAACAACTCAGGACTTAACTAAGAAGTAGGGAAAAGTATTCTTCCTTCCCCTCCCCCCTAGGGGCAAAAATGCCAGGGAGAACAAAAGGGTATTTGAATATTGAAAACAGGCTCCACCTGATGTTTGGGTCAGGAAAACTCAGAGGCTAATTTCCAAAATCTGGCTTCAAATCCATTGACCAAGTAGCTGCCCTCCCTGTTATGTTGGGTTTTAGGGAGTAGAGAGTGGCATAGGAGACTCCAATGCAGACTAATCCCTCAGCTTCCACCCTTTCAGCCAGTAGTGTGAAAACTCCCAAGGTCAACTTTAAAATTGGCTTGGAAGTTAGGAGGGGGTTAGGGTGGGTATTGTGTAAGGGACTTCTCTTCTGCTCACTGCATTGTTGGTCTAAAAGCCTCCTTAGTTGCAAGTTGGAATTTCAAGTGGCTACCTAGTGCTTGAGATCCAGGTGATGGGGGGAGGGTTATAGCAGTACTAGGAGGCATGCAGGGGGTGTCAGTGCTGGCTACTCAGCAATTAGCAATATAGGGAAAACTTATACATTACCTTTTACACAGGAAACTTGGGGAATTTTCCATGGGAGACAACAGCAAGGGGGAACTGAGGGCCCAGTGCTGGGAGGGGGGTGTAGGAGGGACATGCACAGATTGCCAGCATTTTGGACCAGAAGCAGGTGGGCATAGACAACACTACTCAGCTCTCATTGTTGGCGGGTCCCCACCACCAGGAAAACTCCCTGTCTTTATTCAAAAGCTATCTTAAAAGAAGATCAAAGATTCTATCTTCCATAGTGGCTCACACAAATATAATGTTAAAATTAATATCCAATAACGCTAAGTATTATATTTTATAAGATTTATTAATAATCACTCGAAGTAGTAGAAGAAGTAAAAGGACAAAAGTAAAAGACTGAGTGAACCCTGCTTTCCCAGGCTTAATCAGGGGAAAAGAGAGAGGCAGAGCTACATCAAAATATATCCTCCCTATGTTACTACATAGGTAAACATGTAAATAGGATGCTGGGATTTAGAGTCCTGGGGAGCAGATTCTAATTATACAGTCAATTGTGTGGATAGTTTTCCTAACATTAAGATATCTTTGCATTCCTTGTACAAATCCAACCTGATTATAGTGAATAGCCCTCATGATAACTTGCTAGAGTCTTTTTGCTAGTATTCTATTTAAGATTTTTGCATCTATTGTCATTAAGGAGATTGATCTGTAGTTTTCTTTCTCTGTTTTTAGTCTGCCTGGCTTTGGAATTAGTACTATATTTGTGTTATAAAAGGAATTTGGTAAAACTCCTTTACTTTTTTTTTGTCAAATATTTTGTATAGTATTTGAATTAGTTATTCTTTAAATGTTTGATAGAATTCACTTGTGAATCCATCTGTCCCTGGAGATTTTTTCTTAAGGAGTTCTTTGATGGCTTGTTTGATTTCTATTTCTGATGTGAGATTATTTAACTATTTCCTCTTCTCTTAATCTAGGCAGTTAATATTTTTGTAAATATTCATCCATGTCACCTAGATTGCCATGTTTATTGTCATATAACTGGGCAAAATAATTCTCAATAATTAGCTTAATTTCCTCTTCATTAGAGATGATGTTACCCTTTTAATCTTTGATACAGTTGATTTGGTTTTCTTCTTTCTTTTTTTATTATATTAACTAGTACTTTATCTATTTTTTCAAACTGCCAGCTCCTAGTCTCATTTATTAGTTCAATAGTTCTTTTGCTTTCAATTTTATTAATTCCTCTGTCCTGTTGTTGAATTTGTTTTTGTGTTCCCTTTAAAGTGCTTTGTTTTTGATTGGTGTGGAAGGGCCTTTGCAGAGGACTTGAGTTTTTCTTCTAAGCTGTCATCTTGCCTCCTAGAAGTCTCATTTAAGCTTCTTAAGGGCAGAATTCTGCAACTTTTGAAGTGCCAAAAAGTATTCCAAAATACTAATAGATTGATTGATTCTGAAGACATGTTAAAGAACTTTTGGTATGAGTGGCTCACTTATTTCTTCTCTCTAGTTTAAGTTCCTTCATGAACCTCTTTTGGGAAGAACTTTCTAAACTAGTTCTCTCAAACTAGTGACTTCCTGATAAATGAGACACTCACTTAATTGTGTCAATAGTCAGAATGTTCCTTCAGTGTAATACATTTTGCTAACTCTGAACAATGGATAAATGACTCATCTAGACTGTTTAAATGACCTGTTTGCTGTTATCTGCACACAGTAATTTACTGAAGGAAATTGGATTTTGCTGGCCTACACTTTCTGCTGCATGGCAGTGTTTTGTTCATTTCAGACTTCTTCCCTCTTCTATTATGGCCACTAAATGAGTCAATCTTCCACACTGTACTTTTAAAGTCTAATACTTCGTACAGAAATTTTTTATGGCACCTATGAAATTAAAATGAATATCTGGATGCAGAGAGTATTCTCATAAGCCTCAGAAAATAAAGATGGTTAAAATGTTAAGAAGATGTTGCCAGAAATGTGATGCAATTTGGAAATGTTCCTCTATATAATAGTCCTCCTAAGTGATTTAATTTCATCTTAGGGACGATTACCAATTACAAAATTCTTTACTGAATACTGAGACGATGTCTAAATGAGAGGAGCCAAGCCTACTGACCATGAAACATCACCACAGAGATTTTATGGCAGCATATGGATTGTTGCTACTAAAGGAGCAAAAGAAGGCAGCCATTCTAATAGCTCTTGAAGCAAGAATATTGCAATTAATCAATCAACAGAGCATATAAAACATTTGAGCATTTACTAAGTCATGACACAGAATGATTTGAGGTCCTTGATTTTAAGGAGTTTAAATACAGTTGGGGATACAAGATTAACCTATATGGGAAAAATGATGATAATAATAACAATAAATAATAGCTAATTTTTATGTAGTATTTATTATTAGACAGACAATTTACTAGGTACTTTACAATTAATATTCCATTTGATCCTTACAATAATCCCAGGAGGCAGATATTATTATTTTCCCCTTTTTTACAAATGAGGAAACTTTACAATTAATATTCCATGTGATCCTCACAATAATCCCAGGAGGCAGATGTTATTATTTTCCCCTTTTTTACAAATGAGGAAACTGAGACAGAGGTTTTGCCCCGAACTCACAAATATACAATTTAATATATAACTAATTCATATTTAGGAAAATATTGACTTTGTTTCCAATCCTCTCTTCAATTAAATGAAGTAAATAAGCATTTATTAAACACGTACAATGTTATATGCACTGTACTCAGCTCGAAGATTACAAAGAATGACCAAAAAACTCTGCCCTACCAAAAGCTTATAATTTTATTGAAAAGGGGCAAAAACACATGCATAACATAACTATATAATATGCATCACTATTATGGATACATATATGTATATAATATGTATGTACACATATCTGGGTATATTTATGTTTATGTATATAGCTGATCAATTGGAGATAAGCGCAGAGGGAAGAGAGAAAAATAGCAGAAGATGGGATTTTATTTGAGATTCAAAGAATGCCAAAAACTATAAATTTTGAGGGAGCAGATGCCATATATGTGGGATGGTCATTGAAAAATTATGGAGTCAATAAACTTAGTGTTTCATTCAAGAAACATGAGACTACTGACACTAGATCACAGAGTATCATTAGGGATTAATATGTAAGTTGACCAGAAAGATAGGTAGGTGCCAGGATATGAAGACCTCAGGCTGAGCATTGTCTTATTTATGTCGGGGGCTCTATAAATATTACTGAGTGATTGATGAAGGCTAAATTGCAGATAATGGTCTAAGCCCAAATGAAAGTCAAAGGACAAATTGAAAGGAGGAAAATGATGTAGAAGAATAGGGCCTTGAAGGCTGGGTAAGATTTACATGGATAAAACAAAGTAAGCAAGACATTCCTGAAAGGAGGAACAGTTGCAACAAAGTCCTGGAATTAGAAAGGAATGGGACAGATATGTGAGAGAGTGAAGATTTTGATTGATAAATAGAGGGGATGTTTGAATAGAAAATGGAGTAATGGATGCATTTAAAATTTCTTAAAATGTTCTGAATTGAAAAGAAGTTAAATTAATGAATTAATTGAAAGAATGAATAAATAAGGAATTTAAGTGCTTACATTGTGCTGATGTGTGGATGCCTAAATAGATATGTTAGGCTTTGCTTTCAAGGAGCTCATATTCTAATGGAAAAAAAAATACAAATGTTAAGTTTCAACTGTGAGCCAGCAATGATTGTTCTTGAATATCATTCCCTCTGATAGAATCATAATAATTTCTGATGTTGAATCACTTGACAATGCCACAGATTTTGAAATGGATTGAATTGACCCTAGTGCAGAAAATTAATTTTATCCTCAGGCAGAGATAGTCCAAATGTCTAGCTACCTACTTGAGATAAACCTTACAGAAACAGAAATCAAAAGGTAGTCAGATGATCCTCAGATTCCCCAGACTCATTCAATAATTTCTCCCCCTTCTCTGAGAGTAATGATTTTTCAAATGAGTATCGTTCTAGTAGAGTAGACGGAAAGGCAGCCTCTTCTAATGCTAGGAAAGAATGGGTTCAAGTTTTGCCTCTGAAACATTATGTCTAGATGATTCTATACCCCAGAAAAAAAATTATCAGTTTTTTATAGTTGCTAATCTACATTGGTAAATGAAGATTCCTGAGGTAATTTCCTACATTAGCAAAATCACAAGTCTAGACCCATCTTGCAACGTAAGTAGGAACTCCAGAACAGTATCCACTTGTAACTGTTTGCAACTGTCCTTTATGGAAACCTGTCTCTCCTGGTATAGGCTTTGATAAGGTAGTTAAGTACAAGAGAATCTGTCAGATAAATTAATTGGCTCAAAATATGTTCCTCAGTAATTGGTTAATGGAGCAAATAGTATAACAGAGATTTTCTGATTCCTCTTCTGTTATTTTCACATATCTAGAAATAGAAAATCACTGTTCCTATCATATGTTTTTGAAAACTAAATTATAAAACAGATTAAGAAAAAAAAAAGGATTTTCCCCTGTGGCTCATTTTGATCAAATGCAAATATAGAGTAATTGCTTTTTGTTTTTTTTTGTTGTTTGTTTTTTTTTGTTTTTAAACCCTTGTACTTCGGTGTATTGTCTCATAGGTGGAAGATTGGTAAGGGTGGGCAATGGGGGTCAAGCTTGCCCAGGGTCACACAGCTGGGAAGTGGCTGAGGCCGGGTTTGAACCTAGGACCTCCTGTCTCTAGGCCTGACTCTCACTCCACTGAGCTACCCAGCTGCCCCTAGAGTAATTGCTTTTTGCTGATAACCAGTAACATATTGGCTTACTCCTCCCAGAATCATTGAGATGCTAAAAGAAGGTATACCATTCCAAAATATTTCTTCTGAAAAGAACAGAAAGATATCCACATTTGGACAAGAAGTGGATTTAGATCCTTGTTACATTATTTAATTAGCTTAGAATCTTGCATAAGACACTATCCCTGTTTCAGCCTCATCTTCCTCATGTGAGAGATGAAATGGTGAACTATATGATAATTAGTGTTTTTTTGTAGCCTTAGATCAATGATACTTTGAATTTAGAATCTTGTTTTTGGCCTTTTTTTTTATCAGAAAGACATAAAGAAAATATTTGAGGGCATGAGGATTTTTATGTGTCATCCGAATTACAGGAGGTGAAATTCTCCTCCTTATCTAAGGTTAGGTATGACATTAATAGGATTATTTATATTTATTTTCAATTTAAAATTTCTGGTCTATCTAATATTGTGAAAGTAAAAACTGTGATACATTTCATGAAGCCAAAAGAAGTTAAAAAATCATGAGACTAGCCCTGTTGCCTTGAAAGAAAAGATAAAGTAGCTCTATTAATTGCATATTTATAAATATATTACATCTTTCATTATATCTCAGAGAAAACTTTACTAATGCTTAAACTTAATGTTTATTTTTAATATGACTGGTGCAACTACTATTTGCTTTCAAATTTATTTTTCTCTTTTCATTATATATTTGTGATATTGAAATTGCAGAGTGGAATTCCAGCTGCAAGAGAGGGGGTCAAGCCACAGCTCAGAATTCCAGGGGAACCCCCGAGAACTCTGGGAGAGGGGGCAGTTTAAGGCAGTTAAGGGCAGTTGGTTACTGGGGTTGGGGTAAGCAGGTCACCCTGTTTGCTGTCTCCTAGGATCCTGGTTGCTCTTGAGGGCTTTAGGCTTGAATCAGAACAAAGCCATTTTAGTTCCTTGCTGCCAACCTGCTCTACCTTGATTTGACCTCCAATCAACATCACAATTATTTCTATTTAGTTATTTAGATATTAGAGAAGATGAATTATAGGCTTAGAGGGTAAACTAAGCTATAAGAGATACATTTCCCCTTTGGGGGGAGGGGCTACTTGGACATAACAGTTTAAGGCTTCCCAGGCATTATCATTCCTTGCTTGATCTCCCTTCCTTCCCCTCCCCACATATCATTAAACTTTTAATCAATTGGGAGCAGTTGCCTGGTCTTATTTAGGGAAATACTCACAAATTCCTCAAGCTGAATTTCTCTGCCTGTAGCCCAAAAGCAAGGCCTTTCCTCTGTGCCATAAAAGCCTCAAAGACATCAAGTTTCTCCTATTCTCTCCTACTCAAACCTGTGGGGAAATAGTTTAGAGAAAGTTAACATCTTTAGGAGTTTTGTCCTTCCTGGTTTCCTGAGCCCAGAAGATAACAGATCAACCTCCATTTGATTTCCTAACTGCTTGGTGGGACAGGGGAAGCAAAGGGGCATTCAGCAAGATCCTACCCTTCCCATCAAGCAGTTAGGAAATCAGTAAATTACTTGTAAAACATTTAAAAATACTTTTTGGCAAATATAATTTCAATTTTCTACATTTAAATACAAAATTTTATTTTTCAAATTAGGTAATAACAAATTTTAACATTTGTTTTCTAAAATGTTGAGTTCCAAAATATCTCCCTGCTCCTTGACATGTCAAGAAATTCCATTTGTTTATACATGTATGATTATATAAAATATTTTTATATTGGACAGGTGGTAGAAGTCTCATATAAAACAAAGAAAAATAATGAAGATAATAAAGTTCAGAATGGTGTGTTTCAATCTGCATTCTGACTTTCTTGGTTCTTTTTCTGGAGATGAATGATATCTTTCATCTTTCAGTCTTTTGGAATTATTTTTGGAATTAAGTCTTTGCCACCAAAAAAATCATAAATATTTTTGTACAAATAGACTTTTTATCCTTTTGTTTTATTTCTTTGCATCTAATAGTAGACCCAGTAGTAGAGTTAGTCGATAAAAGGGCATACAAAATTTCATAGGCCTTTAGGCATATTTCCAAATTGCCCTACAGAATGGTTGGATAATTTCACAACTCCAGAAACAATTTTTAGATTATTAATTTTTCCACATCCTCTCAATAATGTATCATTTTCTCTATTTTTTATATTAGCCAATCTGATAGATGTGAAGTGGCACCTTTGTTTTAATTTGCATTTCTTTAATTGATAATGATTTAGACATTATATGATTATAGACAACTTAGATGTTTTCATCTGAAAACTATTGTTCAGTCACATTGATGATTTATCATTTGGAAAATGACTTGCATATTTATAAATTTTACTCAATTCTGTATATATTTGAGAAATAAAAGTATCAGAAAAGTTTGCTAAAATTTCCTTCCCTTGCACAGCTTTCCTCTTCTCTGCTAATCTTGGTTCAATTGTGTTTTGTTTTGTTTTGTTTTGTTTTTGTGGATTTAAAAAAAATTTAACATAAGCAAAACTCTATTTTATGTCTCATTTGGTTCTCTGTCACGTTTGTGGTCATAAATTCTTCTCTTATCCATTGACCTGACAGGAAAACTTTTTCAGGCTTCCCTAATATGCTTATTGACATATGTACAAATCATGACCAATTTTATATTATCTTGGTATATGGTGTGAAAGCTATTCTACAACTACTTTCTGCCATTCTGTTTCTTACTTTTCTCAGAATATTTTGTCAAATAATGAGTTCTTGTCTCCAAAGTTGGGATCTTTTGCTTTTCATCAAACATTAGATCATTATAGTCATTTACTACTATGTATTGTTCAACTAATCTATTCCCCTACTCTGCCTCTACATTGCTTAGCTAGTAATAAGTAATAACAAATATATGGTATAATTTTTGAACTGATACTCTGAGGCCATGTATTTCATGCTTTTTCATTTAATCTCCTTGCTATTCTTGATCTTTTCCTCTTTCATATATATATATAATACTATTATTTTTTCTGACTATAAATTTTTAGTCATTTGATTGGTATGGCACTGAATAAGTAAATTAGTTTAGGAAAGTGTCATTTTTTATAATATTGGCTCAGCCTACCCATGACAATGACCTTTTTTTTCAATTGTTTATCAGACTTTATTTGTATGAAGAGTGTTTGCAACTGTATTCTTATAATTACTGGGTTTGTCTTGGTAGGCAGACACAGATTTTCTATAATTATTTTCAATGGTATTTCTTGTTATAAAAAAATGAGTAATC
The DNA here is from genome assembly GCF_016433145.1 of Gracilinanus agilis. NCBI lineage: Eukaryota > Metazoa > Chordata > Mammalia > Didelphimorphia > Didelphidae > Gracilinanus > Gracilinanus agilis. The sequence goes on from NC_058130.1 coordinate 410,202,743, forward strand.
TGAGTGGGTCTCAAATGCAATTTGGGTGTGAGGAAGGATAAAGGGGATATTAGGTGATTATAAGGTGATTGAAGAAGGAATGAAGGTACGGGAAGATATATAGGAGATAAAGGAAATGGGGTATGTAGGAGAGGGTAACTCAAAAAGGTTTATTCCCAGAGGCTTGAGACAGAGGATACAGGGAGGAAATTAGGGCCAATAAGAAATGTTTAGGTTTTGCTGGAGGGTTTCTCTTGTTAGTTTCTAAAGTCTCTTGATGGAGGAGTTGAGAGGGCCACTCCCTGCCAGTCAAACTGTTGGCTGGAGGAAGTCTCAGGTAGGTACTTCCTGCCAAGATGGATGCCCCCAGTTCTCTCAAGAAATAAAAAGAAAATGATTCCTTCCCTTTTTAGCACTTGCCTCAATCTTTGATACAATGATTCACCAGAGGGTTTGAGTAGGTAACAAGGGAATTTATTAATCTCAGGTTAGTCAGAGGGAAGAGGTTCAGGATTTCTAACTGCTGCTAGGGAGAGGGGTGATGGGGGGGATGGGTCACGGAGAGGTTTAGACTGAGAGAGCCTGCTCTCTGTGTAAATAGAATTAGCTCCAGCCCATTAATAGTCAAAAATCTACTCAACCTAGGCGTGCTAATGATGTCACTCTCACCTCCCTTAGTGGGGAGGGGAGACGAGTTACCCACACGTGACAATAAGTAACAAATCAAGAATAAGGGACTGCCCTTTGGGCAGTCCAAATCAATGTAGAAACTGCCATTTGTCCATTTGAATTAGAGGTGGACCACAGGAAGTGATGAAAGACACTATCCCTTTAAGTAAGTTAGTGAACTTCCTGTGGGGGCTGTTGCCATCTCCAACTGGAAGAAGAAGCATCTCCTGAGACCACAGAATGCTTATGCTCTATATTGTCACGTGGGTAAGTTAGGCTGACTTCCTTGGCCTAGCTGGGCCAATTCTAAACTCTGCCTATCTGGCTGTTGGGCCTTGTGGCTTACAGCTTCATTATTAAGCTTTATAACCTTCTTCTCTCTCCGTCCAGGCCTTTGGCCTGGACTAGCCTCTTCCTTTTTCTCTTTATTCTTACTTTTTACCTACCAGACTATAAATAAACTCTTCAACATGATGCTGACTTGGGTCTGATTTAATTACGGAATCAACCTAAATTGTTGATTCCTGGCGGCCACACATTTTAATATATATTTATATATCTATAAATACTTAAATTTTCCTTCTTACATCTCCCAGTCAGGAGATTTGACTGCCTTTTAAATTAAGTCCTTATTAAATCATTAAAACTAGGGGTAACTTATTTGAGGATACTCTACTTGTCTATAGAAACTAAAACCCACAATGTTCAATCACCAAGCCCTTCCTTCCACCCAGGACCCATAGGAAATTCAGGGGAAGGGGAGGGATATGGATGGGGAGATCAGGGAGAAGTCCAGAGAAATGAGATAGGTCTAAATTTCCCCAAGACAAGATAAGCACAGGCCAAGGCCAAAGTAATTAAGTCAAAGCCAAGCTGAAAGGCCTAAGCCAACAGGCTAAGCAAAAGCAAAATCCTCCAGCCACAGCAAAAGCCAGAAGGCAAAAGCCTCGTCAGTTGGAACTTCACCCCTATTTATAGCTTTAAGTTCTAAAGATTCTAAGACGTCTAACTGGCTTTTCGTAACCGTTAGAAATTACAGAAGCAAAAAGTTTCTGTTACCCACCTTGCATTACAATAGAAAAGATAATTGCACCTGTGGCTATCACCGCCCCCCTGGATAGCTGAAGCACGCACCACGGGGTGGTGGTTCCCACTTTGGGAATCACTGTGTTAGATAAATGTTAGGTATAATTTTAAGGAAAGCTCCATTTATTCCTATTCTCTCTTTAAAAAAAAATAAGAACTGTTGTTTTCTTTTCTTAAAAGCTTTTTTTCTGTATCTATGTGATATCTGTTGGTTTTCTTATTGATGTGGTTAATTATGCTGATGGTTTTCCTAATATTGAACCAATCCCTGCAGTCCTGGTATTAATTCTATCTGATCAGATTGCATGCTACTAGTAATATGCTATTTTAATTCCCTTACTATTATTTTATTAAATTTTTTGTGTCGATTATCATTAGGTAATTGAGTTCATCATTTTCCTTCTTTGTTTTGTTTTATTCTTCCTGGTTTAAGTTGAACATCATCCTTGTGTTGTAAAAGGAATTTGCTAAGACTGTTCTCTACTTATCTTTTTCCCAAATACTTTATATAATATTAGAATTGTTATTTAAATTTTTGGCAGATTCACAGGAAAATTTATTTAGCTTTGGGGATTTTTTTCCCTTAGGAATTTCATTGACTTGTTTAATCTTTCTTTCCTAGAATGGAATATTTAAATATTCTAATTTCTCTTCTTTGAATTGGATGAATTTAAATCATTGTAAATGTTCATTCATTTCATTTAATTTCTCAGGTTTATTTGGTATGGAATTTGATAAGTATGTCCTAATAATTACTTGAAATTCCTCTTTACTGGTGATGCGTTCACCTTTTTAATGTTTCTGATACTGGTATTTGGTTTTCTTTTTTAAAATCAATTTAACCAATGAACTATCAATTTTAGTGTTTTTTCAAAAATTCATATCTTAGTATTATTTATTAGTTCAATGGTTCTTAATTACAATTTTATTAATTTTTCTTTGATTTTCAGGATTTCTAATATTATCTTTACTTAAATATTTTTAATTTGTTCTTTTTCTAGGTTATTCTTGTTGTTGTAAAATAGATAAAAAGCATCTCAATTAATTGCCTATGAAGTAAAACAATCAAATGCAAAAGAACAGAAAAAATAAATGTATCCATTTTAGTTCAGAATGCAAAAAATGTATATGTATTCAACTAGATGCTATGGAAAGACAAATAATAACTTAAATGAAAATTAAATAATATAATTCTAAAAATTGTTGGGTCAAAGAACAAGTCTTGGAAACAATCAATAATTTCATTAAAGATATTAAAAACAATGAGACAACATTTAATGTTTTATAGAATGCAATCAAACAATATTTAAGGGAAAATACATCTCTAAATGAAATATTTCATTTTTTCTTTTTTTCATTATTTTGATTTGGCTATGTTGCTTCCTGATATCTCATGGAGTCATTGGCTTCCATTTGTTCCATTCTAATTTTAAAAGAATCAGTTTCTCCAATGAGCTTAGACATCTCCTTTTCCACTTGCACAGATGTATTTTTTAAGCATTTCTTCTCTTCATTATTGTGCAATCTTAGCGTATTCTTTTTTTTAAGGAACTATTTTTGTTAGTTTTTTTAAACCAAAGTATTAACTCTTTTTTCATGATTTTCTTCAATGACTCTTTTTTATTTTCCTCTATTTCTTCAACCTCTCTCACTTGGTTTTTAATTTTTTTTTTGCTTTGCTAAAACTCTTTGTGGGTTTAAGGTGAATTCACATTTTTATTTGAGATCTTTTATGTAGATGTTTTGATTTTGTTGTCTTAGTCTGAATTTGCATATTGATCTTTACTGACATATTAGTAACAAATTGCGTTCTAATTTCCTAGCAGTTTTTGTCACATAGTGAGTTCGGACCCTAGAAATTTGGCCTCAGAAATTTATGGAACTCTAATGTAGTTACTTACTACTATGGATTTTGATTGATTTATTCTACTGATTTACCTCTCTGTTCCTTAGCCAGTCCCAGAATGTTTTCCTGATTTTCCCTATATAATATAGTTTGAAATCTAGAATTTCTAGAGGTACTTTATTTTTTTAATCAATTTCCTTATTATTCTTAAACTTTATTTTTTCCAAGATGTGTTTCTTTTTTACTTTTTTGTATTTCTATAAAACAATTCTTTGGCAATTTAATTAGTGTAGCACTTAGTAAATAAATTAAAGTAGAACTATAATTTTATTATATTGGCTCAATATTTTGATTTTCAGTTGTTTTCAGTTGTGTCAGCCTCTTTGTTAGTCCATTTGGAGAGTCTTCTTGGAAAGAATTGGTTTGTTATTTCCTTCTTGAGCTCATTTTACAGATGAGAAGCTAAAATAAACACGGTTAAAGGAATTGCCCAGATTGAACAGGTAGTGAATTTCTGAGGTCAGATTTGAACTCAGCTATGTGAATCTTTCTGACTCCAGATCCAGCACATTATCCACTGTAACACTTAGCTCCTTGGATTACCTATAAGCAATTAATATTTCTCTAATTGTTTAGAACTGGTTTTATTTCTGTGAAAAGTGTTTTATAATTATATCCACATAATCAATGTTTTTGTTTTGATAGGTAGACACCCAAGTATTTTATATTATCTCTTATTTACGTGGAATTTCCCTTTTGCATCTACCTCTTTTTAACTTGCTTCTAGATTGTTTTGATAGTATATAGAAATGATAATGATTTATGTAGATTTATTTTATAACCTACAACTTTGCTAAAGTTGCTAATTGTTTTATCTGTTGTTTTTTTAAGTTGGTTCTCTAGGGCTCTCTAAGTATACCCTCATATTGTCTGCAAAAATGTGATAATATTATGTCTTCATTTCCTATTTTTATTTTTTCAATTTATTTTTTGTGTCTTATTGTTATAGCTAGGAATTCTAGTATAATATTGAATCGTGGTGTTCATAATTTACAAGCTTGCTACACTCTTGATTGTATTGGGAAGTTTATCCCTGTTATGGATCATGTTTGTTTGTTTTTAGAGATACTTCTTATCAATTTAAGAAAATTGCCAACCCCATAATCAATAAGACTCTGCCTAATTTGGGGACCTCTTGTCTGAAACTCTAGAAAGGATAGTCCAAGGTAATGATTACTTTGAAGGATAACAAATGAGGTTAGTTAGTAATGTTCTTGAAATAATTCCATTTTTTAACAGTGGAACAGTAGATAACAGTTATTTAATTACAATTTTGCCTCATCTTTGATATTTCACATATCTGTCATTTTTCTAAACATTTTTGACTAACACCTTATGTGGTAGACCAATCATCAGAATATAATGGGAGTAAGAATTTTAGAAATGGATAGAAATTGAAGGATATTCAAAGTTACATTTCATTTTTGCTCACCCAGAGATGGAAAAATAAATATAAACACCAACTTTATATTCAACTACAGGAATTATACATTCAACTTCTGATAAGGTAAAAAATGTCATAAAATTTGTGAAAAACTGTGACAAGAATGTAACTTTTCTGTTTGTATCCTTATTTAGTTTTATTTCAAAGTATATAGAAGAAAGGGGGAGGTTCTGGTCCCTTAGAAAAGATTACAGCTTAGAGTGTAGGCATTAGGGACAGACAATATAAGATGAGATATTTTTCGTCATTTTTCAGTTGTATTCAACTCTTCATAACCCTATTTGAAGTCATGACAAAGATAATGGAATGGTTTCCTATTTTCTTTTCCAGATCACTTTATAAAGGAGAAAACTGAGGCAAGTAGGGCTAAAGTATTTGCCTGAGTTTACAAAGCAGTAAGTGTCTGAAAACAACTTTAACTTAGAAAGATGAATATCCCTGGTTCTAAGCTTGGCACTCTATATCCAATATACCATCTAGCTGATGAAAATAAGAAAAAAAATATGGTTCCCTTTTACAAAGCATTGCAGCTTCAAAAAAGAAAAGCTTTCAAAACAAAAATCAGATGCAAAGATTAAAACCAGATGACACGAGAGTGCAAAATTGAGGAATTAGATAACTCCCTTTTTCTTAGCTTTTCAGAAAACCTTTAGAAATGAGAAAGGCATTTAACATTTCAGCTCCAAGTAGAAACAGGGTAAATTAAAACAGGACAGAAGCACTGAAACTACAAATACATACACACACACACATTACTATTTAGAGGAGTGGTTTATAATTTAAATTAGTAATAAGGTAAACATTCTTAAAAGTTTATTTTTTTTACAATACTTTCCCCATATAGTGTTATTTTAAACATTCAGAGAAGAAAGTGAAATCAACTCATTTGAATTTTCTATTTAGATACTGAACTATGTTTTTACTTGAGAAAACAAGAGCAAATGTATTAAGCATGGCATCATTGGTCTTTTCTGTTGTGCATCACAGAATTAAATTTGGGTTTTGTGTTTGTGCTACACTAATAAGGCACCACTAATCTCTTCAGTGGCAGCAACTAGACTTAAAGTCATATCATTCAGGAAGGATTTTTCATATTCTTAAAAGCCTATTACATTGCAGAAATAATACACTCATAACTACTGATAGAATTGGAATATACAACTAAAATTTTATTATTATTAAACTTGTGTTTTTTTTATTCATGTCTGATTCTTCATAACCTCTTTTGCAGTTTTCTTGGCAAAGATACAGGAGTGGTTTGTTATTTCCTGCTCCAGATTACTTGGCAAATAAACAAACTGAGGTAAACAGGGCTAAGTGACTAGGTCATGGTAATACAGTGTCTGAGTCTGGATTTGAACTCAAGAACTGAAATCTTTTTAATGCTATTCTGAGCACTTTATCTACCACACCACCTCTTCTTCACTTTCTGCAGTCTGGCTGCCTATATTATCATTCAACTTAAACTTCTCTTAACAAAGTTAAAGATGACCAATTGACAAATTCAATGGCCTTTTGTCCTCATCCTTCTTGCCTTTGGTAATGTTAATTTCCCTCTTCTCCTTGATATTCTTTTCTCTCTGTTCTCAATATCTTTTGCTAAATATTCATCCAGGTCATGTCTAACTGAGGATATCTTACCAAATTCTAGCCTGGACTGCCTTTCTCTATATATACAATTTCTACTGGTGAACTCATCTGTTTCCTTGAATTCCATTAGAATCTTAACATAATTATTTTCAAATCTATTTATCCAGTTAGAATCTCAATTGTCTTTTAAACTTATCAAAGTTTTTTAGATATCTTAACCTTAAAATGCCCAAGACTTAAAAAACAAGATGATTTTCCCCCTTTATATTTTCCTGATTCCAAAGTTTTCTTTTTGAAGTTACTACCATTGTTTCCCAGTTTTAGAAACTTGGCATCATCCTCAATCCATATATCTAATCTATTGTCAAAGATTCTTAATTTCACTCTTAGAGTACGTCCAGAATGACCACCTTCTCTCTTCTGATATCATTAGCACCCCGGTGTAGGCCATCATCTCCTCACATCTGGACTGTTACAATAATATCTTGGTTCATCTTCCTACTACAAGTCTATTACCAATCTATCCTCTATTATACTGCCAATGATTTTCCTAGAGATCTAACCATATTATGCTTCTATAAATTCTAGTGGTTCAGTTTCAAATATAAAACAATATATACTATAAATTACATATACTATAAAATACAAACACTGTTTAGTGTTCAAATTCATTCATAACCTAGTGCTGTGATGGCAAACCTATCACACTCATGTCAGCCACAATGTCCTGGCCATTAGGGGACCTTTGACCTCACTTCCAGCTGGTGGAGAAGTGAGCAGCGAAATGCCACAGGGGACACATCTCTGGGGGCTCTGTTATTGCCATTGCCAGCAAACACACAACCACAGCAACCATCATCCAATGTACTGTTCTGGGGTGTCGTGGCTTTCTAATTGACCATAATTACTGAGATAAGTGAAGGGTAGGCTGGGAGAGGAGAGGGGCTGTGCTATGGGTGCCATTTCCACCATTAGAAATAGGGGAAATCATCTTAATTTACATAAGGAACACCATAATAGGTTAGTTAAAGAATTCTCCCTCCCCCTCACTTATCTTAGTTCATGGCACCTCACATAAGTTAAATAATATCAACGCTAACAAAAGAAACTGACTGACAGATGAACAAAGAAGTCACTAAGAAGGTAAGTTAAATAAATAGTTTTTAGTTTATTAAATACAGTTATATATTGCAATTATGCTTTTTTTATTTAAACTATAAATAGCACGAAATTATGGTGTGGTTTTTTTTTCTCGAAGTGACACACCACATGAGTTATACTCATTTTTTTGATGAATTTTGACACACCAAGCTCAAAAGGTAGCCCCTCACTGACCTAGTGTATCCCTTCACCTCACAGTCAAACCCAGTCTTCCTATACCCTATGAGAATAATGAGACCCTCTGCCAAAACTGTAATAATTAACAGAGCCAGTAATTAATGTTAGGGAGGGAGGAGAGATAAAGAGTCTATGAGATGAGACTCTCTTCTAACTCTCCCCTTGTACCAAATATACACTGAGAGACTTTGGGGGGTGTCTCCCCAAAACTGGGTGACCTGGATGGTCATACCACCCCACATGAGTTGGGGGCAAGGCTTCCCTATAAGATGAGGTATGGGGGACCCCAATCTAATTCTGAATGAGGGCAGGATTCACACAAGCCTCCTCTGAGGTCAACCAACTTCACAGCAGGTCGTCTGGCTTCAAGATGTAGGCAGCCAGACCAAGCTGTGATTCCCCTCCCTCTCATCTCTCAGGCACTCTGGAAAGCTATCTGACTAATGAATGGCTTTTATTATTCACAATTGAGGGGTTAGGGAAAGGGGTAAAGGGCAGAAGGATTCTGGGCTGCCCTCTTCTCTATTTTTATGGAGTCTCTCACTCAGGAAGGAACCTTTGGGGTTCCCACCCCCAAGCTTCTCCACCTCTTCTCCTTCAGATTCTATTTCTATTTTCTACCCTTTCTATAATTGTAAGTTAGACTGAAAAGAATCTCTCAGCAAGATTTGGCAATGGGTGAAGGATTCTAAGAGATGGCTCCCAAAATGGAGTCCAAACACTTAGCTAACTAATCGGTTGAAGTCTTGATGGATGAGAAGCAATGGGATCCCTTTGACCAGGGAATCGGGGTTTCAGTGTCCAAAGAAAGATCCTCAGGAAGCCCTCAGGACTTAATCCAAGCTGGGATGTTTACCTCCTCCTTCTCTTCACCTCTGCCCCAAACCCTTTTCCTCCTCTGGAACATTCCCCCAGAATTCCTCTGGTCTCTCAACCATCACCAACTGTCACCAACTGTCAGTCACTCCTTCTCTGGCTCCTCTTGTCCCATCACCCTTGCATAAATTCCATCCTTACAACCTTAAAGCCTTCATCAACACATTCTTTGTCCTAGTGATACTGGCCTCCTTCCTGTTCCTCAAATGAGATATGCTATTTACCTATTCTGGTATTTTCAGAAAGTCTGGCCACATGTATGGAATTCCCTTGTTCCTCTTTCTTAGCCTCATTTTCTTTATCTGCAAAACAAGTGAAATTATATTCATACCACTTATTTGTGAGAAAAGAGCTTTACAAATGTTACATAATACTCTTTCTCAATTCTTTAAAGTGTTCCAAGTAGTCCTATGACTCTGAAATTCTGTCTCTGTCTTTCCTTCTATCTCTGTCTGCTGCTCTTTATTTGTTTCTTTATTTCTGTTTATCTCTGTCTCTTTTCTTTGTCTGGCTCTTTCTGTCTCTCTCTCTGTGTCTTCCTCATACATATACATCTTTTTTTTAATCAAATATCTTCATGTTGATTTTGGAAGGGTAACATGAAACAGAGGAAAGAATATTGCACTTGAAATGAGTGAATATTAGTTAAATCTTGTTGTATTCACTTGCTGCCAATGCATCTTTCAGCAAGTCACCTCATTTCTTTAGATCTTGGTTACTTCATTTATAAAGTGATATAGGGTAAAGGGGAAAATTAGGGTTTGGTTGGAATGAATATTAAAAAGTATTGGTCACAAGGAATGGAATAAATATCAATCCCAAAATTTTTTTTAGCAATTTATTTACAAAATATAGGAGAGAGGGAAAGTAGAGAAAATCAGAGAGAATAGGATAAGATAAATAACCTAACACACTAAGTAATTTGCTCCAGCCCCTGACTCAACCCAGGCAGGGCTATAAGTTCTCAGCCAGAGAAATCTCAACCTTGAGCCAAGTGCCAAGGGCTCCAGGCTGAGGTACTTCAGAATAATCCAAGAAGGAGTCAGTCTTTTATCATTCACCATGTGGCAGTTCAAAGGAAGAGATTAAGAATAGTCTCATGGAATTCTGGGAAGATGGTGGCTTAGACAGAACAAATCTTAAAACCTCCACAACCTTTCCGCACTGAGATAAAAAGCAATGAGTTTCAAGAAGAAAGAAAAACAAATCTAACAACAGGACAGAGCAGGGGGATCCTACTGCTTGAAAGCTCAAGAGATTTGCCAGGAAAAAGGGTTGAATTCTTGAACTGTTAGTCTGAGAGTATAGAAAGGGAATCCAGGACCCCTCTCCCACTTGCTGTATGGAGTCTCCAGTGGCCCCTGAAATCTCTGAAACTCTCAAAGAACTCTCTAAAAAAATTGACAGGACCTGATGGATTCACAAGTGAATTCTATCAAATCTTCAAAGAACAACTAATCCCAATACTATGCAAATTATTTGACATAATAAGCAAAGAAGGAGTTCTACCAAATTCCTTTTATGACACTAATATGGTACTTATTCCAAAGCCAGGCTGAGCAAAAACAGAGAAGGAAAACTACAGACAATTCTCCTTAATGAACGTAGATGCAAAAATCTTAAATAGAATTCTAGCAAAAAGAATGCAGCAAGTGATTACGAGGGTTTTTCATTATGATCAGGTGGGGTTTAGACCAGAAAAGCAAAGATGGTTCAACATTAGGAAAGCCATCCACATAATTGACCATATCAACAAGCAAATCAACAAAAATAACATGATTATCTCAATAGATGTAGAAAAGCCTTTGACAAAATACAACACCCATTCCATTGAAAACACTAGAAAGTATAGGAATAGAAGGACCTTTACTAAAAATAATAAACAGTACATATCTAAAACCATTAACAAGCATCATCTGCAATGGGGATAAATTAGAAACCTTCCCAATAAGATCAGGAGTGAAACAAGGATGCCCATTATCGCCTCTATTATTTAACATTGTACTAGAAACACAAGCAGTAGCAATTAGAGAAGAAAAAGAAATTGAAGGTATTAAAATAGGCAGTGAGAAGACTAAGCTATCCCTCTTTTCAGATTAAAAAATCCTAGAGAATCAACTAAAAGGCTAATAGAAATAATCAACAACTTTAGCAAAGTTGCAGGATACAAAATAAATTCACATCAGCATTTCTATATATTTCCAACACATCAAAGCATCAAGAGGTAGAAAGAGAAAGATCATTTAAAATCACCCTAGACAATATAAAATACTTGGGAATCTACCAAAACAAACACAGGAATTATACAAACAAAACTACAAAACACTTTCCAAACAATTAAAGCTAGATCTAAACACTTGGAAAAACATTGGTTGCTTATGAGTAGGATGAGTTGAGATAATAAAAATGACCATACTACCCAAATTAATTTACTTATTTAATGCCATACCTTTCAAACTACCAAAAAACTTCTTTCCTGAATTAGAAAAAACTATAACAAAGTTCATTTGGAAGGATAAAAGAAAGAATATCAAGGGAAATAATGAGAAAAAAAAGTAAAGGAAGGTGGCCTACCAGTACCAGATACTAAACTATACTATAAAGCAGTGGTCATCAAAACAATATGGAACTGGCTAAGAGACAGAAGGGAGGATCAGTGGAATAGACTTGGGGTTAATGACATCAGCAAGACAGTGTATGATGAATCCAAATAGCCCAAATTTTGGGACAAAAATAGACTATTTGACAAAAACTACTGGGAAAATTGTAAAACAGTATGGGAGAAATTAGGTTAAGATCAACATCTCATAGCCTACACCAAGATAAATTCAGAATTGGTGAATGACTTGAATATAAAGAAGGAAACTAAGAAAATTAGGCAAACTCAGAATAGTATACTTGTCAGATCTCTGGGAAAGGAAATATTTTAAAATCAAACCAGAATTAGAAAAAATTACAAAATATAAAATAAATAATTTTGATTACATTAAATTAAAAAGGTTTTGTACAAAGAAAAACAATGCAACTAAAATCATAAGGGAAAAAACAATCTGGGAAAAAAATCTTTATAACAAAAACCTCTGAAAAAGGTCTAATTATTCAAATATACAAAGAGCCAAATCAATAGTATGAAAAATCAAGCCATTCTCCAATCGATAAATGGGCAAAGGACATGAATAGGCAATTTTCAGTTAAAGAAATCAAAACTATAAATAAGCACATGAGAAAGTGTTCTAAGTCTCTAATAATTAAAGAACTGCAAATAAACAACTCTGAGGTGTCAAATGATATGAAGCCGAATGGCTTAAATGACAGCAGGAGATAGTAATGAATTTTGGAGGGGATGTGGCAAAATTGGGATATTAATGAGTTGCTGGTGGAGTTGTGAACTGATCCAAGCATTCTGGATGGCAATTTGGAACTATGCTCAAAGGGCTATAAAAGATTGCATGTCCTTTGATCCAGCCATACCATAGCTGGGTTTGTACCCCAAAGAGATCATAGGGGAAAAGACTTGTACAAAAATATTTATAGCTGAGCTTTTTGTGGTGGCAAAAAACTGGAAAATGAGGGTATGCATATCAATTTGGGAATGGCTAAAAAAATTGTGGTACCTGTTGGTAATGGAAAACTATTTGGCTCAAAGAAATAATAAACTGGAGGAATTCTATGTGAACTGGAATGACCTCCAGGAATTGATTCAGAGTGAAAGGAGCAGATCTAGGAGAACATTGTACACAGAGACTGACACTGTGGTAAAATCAAATGTAATGGACTTTTGTACTAGCAGCAGTGCAATGACCCAGGACAATGCTGAGAGATTTATGGAAAAGAACCCACATTCAGGGAAAGAATTACAGGAGAGGAAACACAGAAGAAAAACAACTGCTTGAACACATGGGTTGATGAGGACATGATTTGGGATGAAGACTCTTAATGACCACCCTAGTGCAATTATCAATAATATGTGAATAGGTCTTGATTGATGACACATGAAGAAACCAGTGGAAATGCATGTCAGTTATAGGGTATGGGGGTGGGGAGGAGAGAGCAAGAACATAAATCATGTAACCATTCAAAAATTTTTTCTATTAAATAAAAAAAAAACAAATAATCTCACCAAGCTCTCAGGTTTAGTATACAGCATCTCTTAATCAAACACCAGCTCCAAGGAACAAACAAGAACCAACTCACAGGAAGCTGTCACTTCCTTTTAAAGTCATCTCTTTTGTATCACTTCCTGTGCATTCCTTCTAGTTTCCGTGTCCAGTCACAACAAATGCTTTGCTTAGGATTGCCCAGGGGGCAGTCAGTCAATTCTAATTAGTCACCCACTGTTGCACATGTGGGTTACAGGCCTACCCACTTTAGAATTAAGTGGTGGTCCTTACACTTTTAGTAAATGAATCTAAAAATGGGCAGGGTAGGTTTAATCTCATTATCACAATAGTAAGACTAGATGATCTCTAAGATATATTCCAGCCCAATTATATAATTTTGTGACTGTGAATAGTGGAGTGCTGGAACCTCTGACAAATCTCTGACAAAAATTTATGTTGCTAAAAGTCCAGCTTGCAGTCTTATACCAGTGGTTATTTTCTCTCTCCAAAATGGTAAAGAACAGATATGTTAATTGAGAGGTTTCTGCATTATCACCAACATTTATAATTGAGGTCTAGGTAAGACTAAACTGTAATAGGGAGACATTTAACATACTGCATAAAAATAGAGCCTAGATCATGTTAAAATGTGTTTTTCTAAATCAATATGTGACACAGGGATACTAATGTATGATTTGCTGATTCCTAGATCTATTTTTTTTCTAACACCGCATTATAGATGATACTATCCAACAAACCTGGAAAAGTGTTTTGGCTGTTTTGGTAAGAGAGATGTGATAAATGGGCATTTGGAAGACTGTATTGGAAAGTATAGAATGAAAATGACCATAGAACATTGAATAACTTTTCAGTGAAAGAACTATAGGAAGATTTTCTAAAATTTCACCACTAGAAGAAGCACATGGCTGAAAAAGCTTGTGTCATTGGAAGTAGATTCCACAATAGGAAGATTGCTAATCCACTGAAATACTGAAATCTATGCCACAAAATTTTCATCTGTTTATGAATATGGGGCAAAATTCAGAAAGATCATGTGATGACGGGATGTTGTATGCTAGACTAGGAGTTGGTAGACAAGAGATTTAGTTTTATATCTACCATTAACAAGCTCTGGGATCTTGGGAAATTCAGTCACTAAAGTATAGTTCTATTCTATACTAAATTAAGAGTTGAACTATATGATTTCTCAGGCTCTTTTCAGTGCTATTATATTAAGTCAGAGATTTTATGGTTCCAGTCTTAAGTCCAGTAATAAATTATAGCAATCTGGTTTAAAAAATGTCCTTTTACATACAGAGACAAATGGTTATGTCTATAAAAAAGTGCAAAACCTCATCCTACTTATAATTAAAATTTACATATACCCTAGATAATGATATCGCTTTCTGCCTAAATTTTTTAATTGAAAATTATTTTTTTCTTCTATCTCTAAAATGATTAGTCTCTATGATGTCCCAATTACAAGAACATTAAAAGTGTCAAATATTTTGACTCTCTTTTGATTTATCCCCACCAAATCTGACTTTGGAAATAAACTTTTGGAAATTGAAATACACAATTACTTCAGTTAAAAATGAAGTCTTATTGGTTAATTTCAGTCTTCTAAAGTTTCCCCACAAACCAATGGATTTATGTTTGTGCTGCAGATGATTAGGGTATTCAAGCTTTGGAGGAGGGAGTATAGAGAATTATTACTGCATTAAGGCTTGTCTCTAACATTTCAGGATCTCTTTACTTTAATGATCATTTAAAAGGTGTGTGTAGGGTTTGACAAAGCTTTGATGACTCCCTCCAAGAATAATGTGAAAATTCAAAGAGAGTGAGGCTTCCCAATAAATCTGGATCCAGCCCATTTGGACTCACTAGGGTGACTATCATTGATTTGCTGCTGAACACTGCCACCAAGTGTGAAGCTATAGACTTGATTTCCTGAAGGAGGTTGACTAAATCTCTAGGATGAAGGGCATTCTGGTAATAGCTTCAGTTATTCAGTCTATAAACAAGCACTTTTTAAATACCTACTATGTGTCAGGCACTGTGCTGAGTTACAGCCAGGCTGGGGCTTTGCACTTGCCAAATATTCAGATTTTTTTATCTTTGTAATTCTTGAGAACATGCCCTTCCCCAATATATTGCAAACATTTTTTAACCTTTTGCTAGGATGGACCTAAGCATATTTCACCCTGGCCCATTGATTGTAACTGATATGTGGTCCCTTTGTGTAAGTGGACTGCCATACCATGTAATTTTGGGAAGACTCAAAACCATCTACCTATACAGTATATTCTGTCTCTTGTGTGTTCTTATCAAATGTGTTTATTGATTTGGAACAATATCATACTTTCTTATTTCTGATTTTGTATTAATATACAATTTGCAAACGTTTTTTGTACTTTCTTTTGAACTGACTCGGGCTTTTCCATATCACTATTTTCATTCATTTAATCAACAAGGAGGTATTCATTAGTCTTTTCTGATATCTAACAAATAAACATGGACCCTAAGAATTGAAAGGACTGAGGTCATCTAGTCCAAGCTAAATACCTTTCAGGAATTCACTATATGTCATCTGAGACAAATATTCATCCAACTGCTACTTCAATACCTCCAGTAATGAAGAATTTACTTCCTCTTGATACTGTCTTTTCCACTTTTGTACAACTTTGTTTAAGAAATTCTTTCTAATTAAGCTGAAATTGCCTCTCCAATTTCCATTCTTTCTTCCTAGTTCTCTTTGTGAGGTCAAATAGAATTGCTTTAATAATTCCTTAACTGGACAGCAGTCCAAACTCTTAAAGATAGCTTTTCATGTCCTTTTAATTTTCTCTTCTTAAAACTATCATTTCCAGGTCATTTATGCATTGTACGGCATATACTAGCTTAATACTTCAGCATAATTTTCAGTATCATCTCCAGTTTGTCAATTTTCCTTCCAAAATGAGACTCTAAACCCTATTATCAAGAGATTGATGATTATCTCTTTCATGTAATTTAAGCAATGGGACGATCTTGGCCCCACTTGCCCATAATTTGAGATAACACAACATTGTAACAAGTTCCTGAATAACTCTCAATAGAGTCATTTGAGTTAAAGTATTAATTTTTTTAAACCCATATTTTTTCCCAAGAGATCTTTACCCTTACAATTATAGAATTCATCTCATCCTGCTATTGGTAAAGGCCTCATATGACCCACAATATATAAATTGGTTCTTACCATACTGCAATTTGCTCCCCAACTATTTTTCCTGGAATAAAACCTTTTAGAAGGTGGGGGATATATGCATTTTATATTTATAAAGCTAATACTTAGCACAATGATCAATACAGCATAAAAGCTTTACAAAATGTAATGCATTCTTTCTTGTGGCCCCAAAGTTATTTATAATTTATAGTACATTAAATTTTACAGAGACACTTTGTAAATATTAGTTCATTTTATCTTTACAGCAACACTGAGAAGGAGGTGCTATCATTATCTAAGTTTAAAAGTAAGGAACTGGAAGCTGAAAGAGGTTAAGTAACTTCCCTAGAATTAAACAGCTAATAAGTACTTGAGGCCTGATTTGAATTCAAGTCTTCCTGACTTTAGGTACAGAAATATATTTATTATACTATTAACCTTTAGTTCTAATTTTTATTTAATCCCAGCTAATTATGGGGCTAATTATAGCTCATTCCTATAGCTTTAAGTTTACAAAACATTTTCCTCACCACCGCATTGTGAAAAAAGGTAATATAATTGTTTTCCTCATTTTAAAGTTTTCACAGAGAGATAAATTCTCAAATGTCATGAATATAAATCGGACAACTAGGAATACTTCATCATACATATCAACTCAAGAAGAATGTGTATAATATTAGTTCAGTACTGTGGGGCCAAGAAAGATTAATTCTACCTGATCTATTAATAAAAGACCCAAACCTCAACCTAGCCATTTTAAGAAATTTCCATTCTATATTTGAATAGGGAACATTGAAGAAAGTAAAATCAAGTAGCTAGAATTCAGGAAATAGAATCTTGTGATTTAATCCCTTCTCTGTTACTAGCCTATTTTAACATTTTAGGCAGTGGTTGGCCACTATGTGTATCAGTAATCATGTATGTGGGAGTGGGTGTGCACATACACATTCACACAAACATACATACATACATACATACATAAATACATACATAATATATATATATATATATATATACTCTGCTTGGTATTGCATAGGTGTGAGAATCAAATGAGTTCATAGGTAAATGTCCTTGAAAAAACCTAATCAATATAAGAATGATTAGCTTAGAAACTTACATATATGGCAAAAGAACAGCCTGCTGTGTTCATCGCCTGATTTATGCCTATTGCCTTATTTTTCAGCAGTTGTCCAGGGTCATGGTGGAGCTACGCTAAAGGAATCTCAGACTACAATGCTCCTGGAGCACCATTAACTGATTAAGTGGCTCTTGAGCTCTATAGGCTTAAGGTTGCTACTTCGTTTTATTATACAAGGCATCTACAAGAAGGAAAGCAAAACACTGGCAGCCTAAGTGTAAAAGATGTTGACCCAGGGGGAAAGGGGCTGAGAAATGAAAAGAGTAAACATTACATGGGGAGTATGTCTCAAATGAATTGTACCCATTGTCAAGTCATATATATGTATTTATGTGTGTATATATATATATATATATATATATACACACACACATATGCATTTGTTTCTGTCTCTGTGTATATAATATATATGTGTTATATGTGTGTATATATATGTATATGCATATACATATATATATACATACAGTAATAATCAAAGGCATACATAAGTCTTTGATTAGTTCAGAGGCAGTACAGTGAAGTAAAGAGAGTACTAGGATTTGAGTTGAGCAAACATAGAATTAGATCATTCCTCTGACACTGATAGGCTATGTGACCATGATCAAATTGACATCCATTTCATCAACTATAAACTTCAGTAGTCATCTCATAGGGTTACTGTGAAGTAAGTATGCTAATGTAATTAAAAGGTCATATAAATGTCAATTATTAGTATTATTAGGAGAACATGAAATTTTAGTTCTAAAAAGGAACATAGGTATTATTGAAGCCAGAATCATCTTGTAAGTTGGGAAAGTGAGATTTGAAATGATTTATCTAAACTTACACAACTATTTAGTAGTATATCAGGGACAAGAACATATTCTTGACTGTACTTGTCTATTCTTTCCATTATACCATTATTGCTTAAAGAGGACCAAATCCTAGGTCCCAGAATTGAACTCTAGTTGAATTAGGTAGGTTCAAGAGAACATGACCACAGACTGCACTACTATGTCAAAATACAAAGTGGACTAGGTAAGAAAACAGATAATATTTGACCATTGTGGAGAGCAATTGGGAACCATACACAATGTTCATAAAACTATGCTTATGCTTTGACCCAGCAATACAACTACTTGGTCTGTATCCCAAAGAGATCAATGATAGGGAGAAAAGATCTATTTGTACAAAAATATTTATAGCAGCTCTTTTTCTTGGTAGGAAAGAACTGGAAAATGAGAGGCTATCCATCAGTTGGGAAACTGCTCGAGAAGTGATATATAATTGTAATGGAATACTATTTTGCCATAAGAAATGATGAAAAAGATGCCCCCGCCCCCCAAAAAATCATGAAAGTATTTACATGAAGTAATGTTAAGAGAAGAGAACAGAACCAGGATAACTTATACATATTAAGGGCAATAAAGTACCATGAAATGTGATGACTTAACTCATCAGTAGTGCAAGGATAACATGGTAACAAGAGACTCATGAGGAAAAGATTTATCTATTAAAAAGAACTGATAAAATATAAATGCATATCAATGAATGCCATTCTTCACTTTATTTTCCCCATAATTTTTTTCCTTTAAGTAAAGTCTTCTTTCACAACACAATAAACATACAAATATGTATTGTATAACAACTTATGTACAATCCAAATCACATCATCTGCCATCTTGTGGAAGAGAGGTGTAGGAAGGAGGGAGAGAATATGGATTTCAAAATGTCAGAATTAAAAATATTGAAAATTATATCAAAATGTAATCTGGAAAAAAATTAAAAATATAAAAAGATGGATGACTCAGAAAAATCTATTTCTAATCAAAGAGATATCAGTCAGGGATAATATGTCCATATTCTTCATATGAAATCATGATGTATTTTTATTATCTCATGTCTGATTCTATTGATGAAAAAATTAAAGACTATAATAATATGCACGAAAAATGGAAAATAATCAAAATGCATAATGATGTACTGAACACTGTTTTTATTTTTTATTCAAAAATATTTTATTTTCATAATTATATGTAATAACAATTTTCAACACACATTTTCTGAAATAAGATGCAAATTGTCTCCCTTTCTCCTTTACCTCCCCTATCTCAGAGATGATAAATAATTTTATTTGGGTTATACATCTATTATCTTGCAAAACATACTTACATATTTATCATCATTTTTAGAGAATACTTATATAAAACACAAATCTCAAAATAAAACTGTAATTAAACTAATGTGCAAGATATTATGCTTTGACCTCAATCTGATTCCAAAAGTTCTTTCTCTAGGAGCATTCTTTGTCATAAGTCCTTCAGAATTGTCCCATATTATTGTATTGCTAAGAGTAGCTAAGTCTTTCACAGTTGATCATTGTACAGTATTGCTATTACTGTCTGACAAGACTTGAATTGAGGAGATGGCAGAGCATTATTTCTTCTCATCAAACAGTTAAGCAACAAGCATTTGTTAATTGCTTGCTATGTACTAGGTACCATGCTAAGTGAAAGAAAGAGTAATATAAGCAGAAGAAAGGATAGTTCCTCACCGCAAACAGCTTATATTCTTATAGGGAAGAAAAAAATACACACACTCTCACACTCACATGCACACACACACACAGGGTTGAAAAGTGAGCATAAGGAGAGAAAGGTTCCAGTTTAGAGGTATATTAGACAAAAAAAATATGGAGAGTTAGACGAAAATCCAGAAAAGATTAAATAATGATTGACCCTATTGCTGCCCTAAATATAATCCCTTCAGTTAAATGAACAAATGAGAAAAGCCCAGGAAGTGGGTAGAAATGGTATAGGATAAGAATATCCCAAGAACTGAGACAAGTTTTAGGATGACAAAGCAAGAGAAGCCTTGAGGCAAAGTTTAGAGAATCAAATATAGAACTGAGAGGGGAATGAGAGATTTTTGGCTCTAGGAAGAAAAAAGGCCTTTGGCTTTGCCAAATTCAAAAGGATTTCATGAAACAAAAAATTACTTGATATCAGATAAATTATCTCTCTTATTATATAACCATCTGAGAGAGATTTCAGGTAGCAATTATACATTCAAACATTAGAATAAATTGCTTTAATCAGCTACCTGTCCTCTAAACACATAGCTGAGATCTGCCACACACAGTTAATATAAATTTTAAGACAAAGTAATTGTTTTAGAAAATGTAGGAAGAACTAGTTAGGGGATTAGAACATATCATAAATATTATACACTGAGACCAAATAGGATTTAAACCAGAAATTCAAGGATGTTTAATATAAGGAAAAATTATCAGTATAATTGATTAAGTTAATGACAAACTTAAGAAAATCATATGATTATATCAATAGATGTAGAAAAAACCTTTCACAAAATATAACACTTGTTCCTTTTAAAAACACTGAAAAGGTTCCGGGTTAAGATGGCGGCAGAGTAAGAAGCAGCTCTTAACCTCTCCTGACTGAAACACACAAAACTCCTCAAGGGGACATAAAAACAAGTCCAGACGAACGGAGGAACCCCACAAAAGGGCACAGCGTGGAAGGTACGTGGAATCGAGACATTTCCAGGCTAAAAAGGGCTCCCACACAATCGCGGGCTGAGCAACCGCCCACCCCCACCCCCTCCACACTCACCTATAGCTCCGAACCCAGCTAAAAAGAAATAGAGCAAGTTTGGGGCACCCATCGAGTCATCGGCAGCTCCGGGACCTGTTCCTGAGAGCAGCAAGACTTAGGACCCCATTAAGTCAAGAACGCACGCGAAATCTGAGCGCGCGGGAGCAGAGAGTGGATGCTGGGTGCAGAGTGCCCGCTGAGCAGAGGCGTGGGTGCCGGCTGAGCAGAGGCGTGGGTGGAGGCAGACACAACCAGGAACTAAAGCCTAAGTGGGGAACCAGTGCAGATGGGTATACGACTGTGGAAGTAGCTCCCTGAGACTTGTAAAGAAACCTCCAGCAGAGGATCAAGCAAGGGAATCCACCAGGGGGCTTGACCTTGGAAAAAACTAGAACTCAGACCTCAGGAGCCAATAGATCTCTGATAGACACTGAGCGCGAGGATAAACCTGAGAAGCTGCTGGGCTAATAATGGCTAATCAGTCACAGGAAGTTCAGAAGAGAAAGAATAATAACAAAAAAAAGAAGTCTTTAACACTCGACAGCTTTTACACAGAGAAAATCCAGACAACCGAGCAAACAGAGGAGGAGAACAAACAACCATCCAGACCCTCCCCAAATAAGGAAAACTCCTCACAAGCTATGGAAGAGTTCAAATCTGAGATTTTGAGGAAAATGGAAGAGATCTGGCAAGAAAATAACAGTTTAAAAGGTAGAATCTTGCAACTGGAAAGCGAGGCTCAGAAACCAAATGAACTGATAAGCAAATTGAACACAAGAAATGACCAGATTGAAAAGGAATACCAGAAGATTATGGCTGAAAACAAGAAGATTATGGCCGAAAACCAAAAGATTATGGCCGATAACCAGAAGATTATGGCCGAAAACCAAAAGATTATAGCCGAAAATCAATCCCTAAAGGCTAGAATTGAGCAAGTAGAAACTAATGATCTCTCAAGACAACAAGAACAAATAAAACAAAGCCAAAAGACTGAAAAAATAGAAGGAAACATGAAATATCTCAATGAGAGAGTGACAGACCAAGAAAACCGGTCTAGAAGAGACAATTTGAGAATAATTGGTCTTCCAGAAAAACCAGAAATTAATAAAAACCTGGACTCTATACTAACAGAAATAATTCAGCAAAATTGCCCTGAAGTCCTACAACAAGAGGGCAATATAGACATGGAAAGGATTCATAGAACACCTGCGGCATTCGATCAAGAAAGGAAAACACCAAGAAATATCATTGCAAAATTCAAGAGTTTCCAAGCAAAAGAAAAAATCTTACAAGAAGCCAGAAAGAAACAATTCAAATATCAAGGTGCAACAATCAGGATCACACAGGATCTGGCAGCCTCAACATTAAAAGACCGCAAGGCGTGGAATACAATATTCAGAAAGGCAAGAGAGCTGGGCCTGCAACCACGGATCAAGTACCCATCAAAATTGACTATATATCTCCAAGGGAAAGTATGGGCATTCAACAAAATTGAAGAATTCCAGGTATTTGCACAGAAAAGACCGGGGCTAAATGGAAAGTTTGATATCCAACCACAAAAATCGAGAGAAACCTGAAAAGGTAAATAAGATACAGAGGGGAAAGAAAGAAAACTTATAATTTTTAAATTTGCCTTTTTAAGGGCCTCAGTGAGATCTAATTATCTGTATTCCTTTGTAGAGAAATGTTATGTTTAATTCTCTGTAGTGAACTCTATTCACTATTATAATATTCACTATTATAGTAATCAGAAGAATAATTAACAGGGTGAGGGTGGAACACTAAATAATCTAAGATGGCATGGGGGATGGGAAAGAGGGGGAGAATAGCAGGGGACACCAAGAGAAACTTGAGCGAATAAGAAAATAGAATATTCTATTACACACAAAGAGGGCATGGGAGAGAGAGGGGACAAATACTATTATAAGAAGGAGAGGAAGAGAGCATAAAGAGGTAATAATCAAACCTTACTCTCAGTGTAATCAACCCGGAGAGGGAAAAGTAGCTATACTAT
>NC_058130.1:410225775-410226273 GCF_016433145.1 Gracilinanus agilis
AAGAGGTAATAATCAAACCTTACTCTCAGTGTAATCAACCCAGAGAGGGAAGAGTAGCTATACTATCCATTGGGAAATAAAACTCTTATCTTACCCTTCTGAGGAAGTTAGAAGGGATAAACCAAGGGGAGCAGGGGAGTGGGGAGAACAAAAAAAGGGAGGGGAGAAGTGGGAGGGAATTCATAAGACCTTTAAAAACAAAAAGGAGGGGGGGAAATAAAGGAGGGGGTAGAAAGGGAAGTCAATCAAGGGAGGGGATAAGGGATAGGGTCTTAATAGCGAGCCACTGGTTTTAAAGGAAATAGCTTAAGGAGAAGGGGTAGGAATGGGGGAGGATTTGAAAATGTCAGCAAATGCACAACTGATGATTATAACTCTGAATGTGAACGGGATGAACTCGCTCATAAAACGGAAGCAAATAGCAGAGTGGATTAGAAACCCAAATCCCACCATATGCTGTCTACAAGAAACACATATGAGGCGGGTGGACATACACAA
>NC_058130.1:410226370-410228595 GCF_016433145.1 Gracilinanus agilis
AAAGGGAAGTCAATCAAGGGAGGGGATAAGGGATAGGGTCTTAATAGCAAACCACTGGTTTTAAAGGAAATAGCTTAAGGAGAAGGGATAGGATTGGGGGAGGATTTGAAAAAGTCAGCAAATGCACAACTGATGATTATAACTCTGAATGTGAATGGGATGAACTCGCTCATAAAACAGAAACAAATAGCAGAGTGGATTAGAAACCAAAATCCCACCATATGTTGTCTACAAGAAACACATATGAGGCGGGTGGACATACACAAGTTTAAGGTTCAGGGCTTGAGCAAAATCATTTGGGCATCAAATGAGAAAAAGAAGGCAGGAGTGGCTATTATGATTTCTGACAAAGCCAAAGTAAAAATAGATATGATTAAAAAAGACAGGGAAGGTCATTACATCCTGATTAAAGGCAGTATAAACAATGAGGAAATAACACTGCTCAATATGTATGCACCAAGTGGCATAGCACCCAAATTCATAAAGGAGAAACTGGCAGAGCTCAAGAAGGAAATAGATAGTAAAACCATACTAGTGGGAGATCTAAATATCCCTCTGTCAGATCTAGATAAATCAAACCGAAAAATAAATAAGAAAGAGGTAAGAGAGGTGAATGAAGTCCTAGAAAAAATTAGATCTAATTGATATGTGGAGAAAAATAAATAGGGACAAAAAGGAATACACCTTCTTCTCAGCTGCACATGGCACATTCACAAAGATTGACCATGTTATAGGCATAGAATCATGGCAAACAAATGCAAAAGAGCAGAAATAATAAATGTAACCTTCTCAGATCATAATGCAATAAAAATAATAATTAGTGAGGGCACTTGGACAGGAAAATCAAAAACTAATTGGAAATTAAATAATATGATTCTTCAAAACCAATTTGTCAAAGAAGGAATCATAGAAACAATCAACAATTTCATTGAAGAAAATGACAATGATGAGACATCCTACCAAAATCTGTGGGATGAGGCCAAGGCAGTACTCAGTGGGAAATTTATATCCTTGAGTGCATATATTAACAAATTAAGGAGGGCAGAGATCAATGAATTGGGCATGCAACTCAAAAAATTAGAAAGTGAGCAAATTAAAAATCCCCAGATGAAAACTAAATTAGAAATACTAAAAACCAAGGGAGAAATTAATAAAATCGAAAGTAAAAGAACTATTGAATTAAAAAATAAGACTAGAAGCTGGTACTTTGAAAAAACAGATTAAATAGACAAAGTACTGGTCAATCTAATAAAAAAAAAGGAAAGAAGAAAACCAAATTGATAGTATCAAAGATGAAAAGGGAGACTTCACCTCTAATGAACGGGAAATTAAGGCAATCATTAAAAACTATTTTGCCCAATTATATGGCAATAAATTTAACAATTTAGGAGATATGGATGAATATTTACAAAAATATAAACTGCCTAGACTAACAGCAGAAGAAGTAGAATACCTAAATAATCCCATATCAGAAAAAGAAATTGAACAAGCCATCAAAGAACTCCCTAAGACAAAATCGCCAGGGCCTGATGGATTCACAAGTGAATTCTATCAGACATTCAAAGAGCAACTAATCCCAATACTATACAAATTATTTGATATGGTAAGCAAAGAAGGAGTCCTACCAAATTCCTTTTATGACACAAATATGGTACTGATTCCAAAGCCAGGGAGACCAAAAACAGAGAAAGAAAACTACAGACCAATCTCCCTAATGAACATAGATGCAAAAATCTTAAATAGAATACTAGCAAAGAGACTCCAGCAAGTAATTAAGAAGATCATTCACCACGATCAGGTGGGATTTATACCAGGAATGCAAGGTTGGTTCAACATTAGGAAAACCATCCACATAATTGACCATATCAACAGTCTAACAAACAAAAATCACATGATTATCTCAATAGATGCTGAAAAAGCTTTTGACAAAATACAGCATCCATTCCTATTGAAAACACTGAAAAGTATAGGAATAGAAGGACCTTTCCTAAAAATAATAAACAGTATATACCTAAAACCATCAACAAACATCATATGCAATGGGGATAAATTAGAAGCCTTCCCAATAAGATCAGGAGTAAAACAAGGATGCCCATTGTCACCTCTATTATTTAACATTGTACTAGAAACACTAGCAGTTGCAATTAGAGAAGAAAAAGAAATTGAAGGTATCAAAGTGGGCAAGGAGGAGACTAAGCTATCACTCTTTGCAGATGATATGATGG
>NC_058130.1:410233526-410250044 GCF_016433145.1 Gracilinanus agilis
CCAATGCAACTACCAACAATTTGGAAATTGGTCTTGATCAAGGACACATGACAAAACTAGTGGAAATGCGCATGGGTAGGGGGGGTGCGGGGGGGGGTTGAAGGGGAAAGGAGGAGCATGAATCATGTAACCATGTTAAAAATTGAATATTAATAAATGTTAAAAAAAACACTGAAAAGGAGAGGTATAAACACATTTTTTTAAAAAAATGATATAAAGCATCTACCTATCTAAAAAATGATATAAAGCATTATCTGTAATGAGAATGTAATGAGAAGCAGTAGAAGTCTTCCCAGTAATATGAGGAGTGAAACAAAGATGCCAAATATCAACAATATTATTTCATAAAATATTAGAAATACTAGCAATAGCAATAAGAGAAGAAGAAGAAATTGAAGCAAGTTGAAGTAAGCAGAATGGGCAAAGAGACAAAAACAAAATAACATGATCTCTATAGATGACATGATGGTATATGTGGAAAATCCTAGAGATTCAACTAAAAATGTAGTTGAAACTGTCAACATTTTTGGCAAAGTAAAAGGATATAAGATAAACTAACAAATTATCAACACTTTCATATATTACTATCAAAGACCCATAAAAGAGACAGAAAGATGTACTCCATTTAAAATAACCACAGATAAAATAAAATATCTACCAGAATACTTGCCAAAAGAAACCCATAATTAGAAAACATTTTTACACAATTAAAGTCAGATCAAATAATTAGCAAAATGTTAATTTTTCATGGAAGGAAAGGATCAGTATAATTAAAATGATAATCCAACCTAAACTAATCTAGATATTCAATGCCACCCCAAACAAATAACCTAAATTGTATCCTATGGAACTTGAAAAAATAATAGCAAACTTTATTTGGAAGAACAAAAGATCAAGAATATAAAGTAATTAATGAAAAAATCAAGTTATGAGGTCAAGCAGTACCATATTTATTAAATAAATAAGAGATGGAGAGCATTGTGAGATATAAAATAGATAACTTTGAGTACATTTAATTTAAATAGTTTTTGAATAAAAAGAACAAATGTTATCAAGATAAAAATAGCAGAAAATGCAGGGAAATTTTATAGGCAACCTCTCAGATAAAGGCCTCATTTCAAAAACATGGAGAGAAATTTGTCAAAGATATAAGAATTAGAGCCATCCTTGGAATGATACATGGGCAAAAGATATGAAAAAAAATTCAGATAAACAAATCAAAGTCCTATGAAAAATGCTTGAACTCACCACTGATTAGAGAAATGCAAACCAAAACAATGTGGAGACATCATCTTATACCCATTATATTGACTAAAATGACATGAGGGCAAAATGACAAATATTGGAGAGAATGTAGAAAAATGGGGACACATATATTGTTAGTGGAACTGTGAACTGCCCAGGACCATCAAACCCTTCCTGAATGACAAAGTCACAGGGAGGATCCTAGAATTGCACAGCAAATTTCAGGGAGGATGGAAACCCCTCACTCAGATACCCCTATGTGACTCTTCTCTTACTAACACTCTTTATAATTGAAATTTGTGATCAATATCCCACTCAGCCCCAGGGAAATATAGAAGAGCATTGTAGGCTATTATTAGAGCCCTTACAGGCCCCCTTCAAACTCCTAGGAAATTCTCACCTTTACATGTATTAATATATAAATTCCCCTAAAAGTCACTTCATAACAAAACAGAAAATAGTGAGTTAATGTTTGTAATGCAGGGTTGCAGCAAAATCTCTTGCTTTTGCAAACCAACTGTAGCAGCCCTAACAATTGAAAAGGGATAGTATGTTGGCCTTGGGCTCACGGGAAAACTGTTAGAACCTGAAGCTATAAATATCCCTGGAGTAACAACTGAAGGGCCTTTTGGTTTCTGGGGCTTTGGGGCTTTGCCTGATTTCCTTGGACCTCGCCCTTGACCTCTCCATGGATATCCTGCTATTCCCTGGATTTCCCCATTGGGCCCTGGGGGGAAGGGTGATTAGGTGGGTATAAATTCTGGGAATTAGCTTTTATAGGCAGGCAGGGATAACCTAAACCAAACTATCACTTCATCTAACAATCTGCTGAACCTTTACATCAAGGCAGGGAAATTATCTTTTTCTGAGGGAGCTGGCTCTCTCTGCCTGATCCCCTCTTCAGTGACCCCTCCCCCAGGACCAGCTTCTCCCTTAACAGCAGTTAAAAAACCCTAATCCCCTTTTCCCTAGGCTTACCCTTGGCAATAATAAATCCCTTTGATTTTATACAAAGAGTTTCTGGAGAATCATTGTACCCACTAGTAGGGTAAAGGCTGAGAAAGGAAAGGAGTAACCTTTCTTTATTTCTTGAGGGCAAACCTAGACATCTATCTTGGGCAGTAAGTGGCCAGCCATCACTTCCTGTAAGGTTTCAGTTTTCACCAGCAGGGAGGAGCCTCTTGACTCCTCCCTCAAGGGAGCTTAGAAAAAACAGTAGGAGGCTGAAGAAACCTTTCAGCCAGAGCCATACCATCCCTGGCTGACCCAATTCTTCTTATATTGTAGAGATAGTCTACCTGCCTGGAAGACCCAGCTTTTTCCTAACAGTACCCTCAAGTATCTAGCTTCATTGATAAGCAGCCCTTCCTATATTCCCCATTTATTCCATAACATATCATATTTCCCTATTTTATTCTATAACATATTTAAGATTTTAAACTCTAACAAACTGCACCTGAATTTTCCATTCCCGTACACATAAGTTTATGTAATGAGAAACCAGAAACAATAAGCCTCCCACTGATCCCTGATTCAGTATGTTACAATGGATGAAAAATGGAGAAGTAGCCTTATGTGTAAATGCCAGTACATCCCTGAACTGTTCTCTCTCAAACCCATTACCTGGGAAATATAGCAAAACATACCTTTGAAAAATATTAAATTGAGGAAGGAAGGAAACAGGAGATTCTTTATCTATACCAGTGATTTCTGGTGGGTGCTGCAGCAATCCAGAGGGGCAGTGATGGCCACAGGTGCATTTATATTTCCTATTAATTGCTATTAAAATTTAAAAAAATTAATTTCCAGGGGGCTAAGTAATATTTTTTCTAGAAAGGGGGCAGTAGGCCAAAAAAGTTTGGGAACCACAGATCTAGACTAATGATAAAAGATGGTACTTGAAGAGGAAATGATCAGACTTGTCAATAATCAATTGCTGAGCCAGACAGATTTCAACAAAAATCAAGTTGTTCATGTGAGAGATGTTGTGACTTTCTGTTGAAGTATGAATCAGGATGAAGTTGTTTGGTACAAAGGTTTCACAGGATCTGAGCTATAAGTTGGTTAATGCAGGTTGCTGGCAATTCAAGTTAACCTAACGTCTACTGAAACCAACCACCTGCTCCCACAGCCAATCTCCAGATTGAGATGAGATTTCAGTTCAAATCCTTATATACCTGAGCTACTAACTGTATTGGCACATGGCACCTTCTGCCAGTCTCAGCTCATTCTATGTTCTAAACAGATAACTGTCCATCATCTTGCTCTCCATGTTGATTTATAAAATATCATTACAAGAGATAGATATTTATTTTTTAGGTGATGCCAAATATGATATAGAGAGGGAAGGGAGCAGATGAAACATTTGTAAATAAATTCTACCAAAAAAATATCAGTGGAGGGCAGAGCCAAGATGGTAGAGAAGGTATAGGGAGTCATCTGATTTCTTCCAAATTCCCCTAAAAAATACAATGATACAATGCATCACAGTGAATTCTGGAGCAACATAACCCACAAAAAGACAAGGTAACATATTTCTTCAGCCTAAAAGAACTTAGAAGGCCAGTAATTGGGAATTAGTGAACTATGGTGATGATTGAGCATAGTATGCCAGGGCAGAAACCACCTAAGCAACATGCCTGAGATGTTTCTGAAGAAGCAGCAAAGGATTGAAAAACTCTCATTCACAGATTGTAAGGGAGGATCAGACAATTGCTCAGAAGCAGATTAAAGGATTCTTTTGATGGCTCTGGGTACAAGACTCTTGTCAAATTGTCCATTCAGAGAAGCAGGTCAGGGCTCTGTGGTTGAGTGGCAGGATGAGGAGGAGCACCAGGATATATCAGCACTTGCTACCAAAGGAAATCATGAGACCAGTGCCACAGTTCCAAGGGGGTAAGAATGTTTTGGGGGTTATTCACAGACCAGAGCTTAAGCTGGGAGAGTATTAAACACACCTTTCTTTATATCATACTAACCTGGAAGAAATGAAAGAAGATAGATCCCTAGTGCCAGCTCTGAAGGCAGCTACATAAAGAACCAGAAGCTTGTAACAGTGCTCACTTAACCACAGTTAAAGAGCCCAATTTTAACACTTTTTTAAACTAAAAAAGAAAAGAAAAAGGCAGAAAAATAAGCAAACAACCAAAAAATAAACAACACACAGTAAGTTATTTTTATGAAAGGTGATACTCAAACTCAGGAGAATGCAACAAAGGCAATGGTTGCTAAATCTAAATACTTCAAGGTCTGGATCCCAAAAAGAATTAATGAAAGAGCTCAAAAAGGATTTTAAAAGTCGAATAAGAGAAATAAAAGAAAAAATAAGAAAAGAAATGAGAGTGATAAGGAAAAATCAAGAAAAAAGGAGTCAACATCTAGGTAAAAGAGGCACAAAAATACTGAAGAAATTAATAACTTAAAAAGAAAATGGTTCAATTAGTAAAAGAGGCACATATATCCAATGAAGAGAAAAACTTCTTAAAAGACAGAAATGGTCTTTGGAAAAATATGTACAAAATTTCACTGAGGAAAGAATGCTTTACCAAGTAGAATTAGCCAAATGGAAAAGGAGGTACAAAAGCTCACTTAAGAAAATTGAACTTAAAAATTAGGATTGGGCAAGTAGAAATTAATGATTCTGTGAGACATAAAGAAACAAATAAACAAAGTCAAAAGAACAGAAAAATAAAAGAAAATGTGAACTATCTCATTGGGGAAAAAATGACCTGGAAAATAAACACAAGAAAGTTAACATAAGAATTTTTTGGACTACCTGAAAGCCATGCTGAAAATAAATAAATAAATAAACAAACAAACGAACGAACAAATAAATAAATAAACAAACAGACAAATAAATAAATAAATAAAGAGAGCTCAGGCATTAGATTTCAAGAAATCATCAAAGTAAACTGCCTTAATACTTTAAAATCCAAGGACAAAATAAAAATTGAAAGAATCCACAAGTCAACTTCTAAAAGGGATCCCAAAGAAAAACCACCAGGGATATTACAATCAAATTCCAGAACTCCCAGGTCGAGAAAATAATGCAAGCAGTCAAAAATAAATAATAGAAATATCATGGAGCCACAGTCAGGAAAAAAAAAGCTTATCACCTTCTACATTAGAAGATAGAAAAGGGAGAAGGAAGAAATCATACATATGCAAATATTTAAGGCATGTTTTTTGTGGGGCAAAATTTAGAAAGTGATTGGATACCCACAGATTGAGAATGGGTGATCAATTTCAGTATATAATGATAATAGAATATTATTGTTCTGTAAGAAATGACAAGTATGAAGAGCTCAGAAAAACCTAGAATGATTTACATGAACTGAAGTATCAAAAAATAAGTAGAATCAGGAGAATATTGTACAGTGACAAGAGTACTTTACAATGAATAACAGCTATTTTCAGAAATACAATGATCTCAAAGGACTTATAATAAATAAAAAATTCCACCTACTTCCAGAGAACAAGAAATGAAGCTCGAGATCATGACCAAAGCAAACTTTTTCACTTTCTCATTTTTTTTTTCTATTTGAGGTTGCTTCCACAAAAATCTTAATATGGAAAAATATTTTACATGACTGTATATGTCAAATGTATATGAGATTGCTTGCCATCTCAACAAGAGTGGAGAATTAGGGAGGAAGAAGTGAGGAAGAGAATTTAAGAGTCAGTATTTTTTGAAAAATTTTGGAAATTATTTTTACATGTGATTGAGAAAAAATAAAAAAAAAGTATTATAAAAATTCAGTATGTGTCAGTTACTTCTAAGCACAGAAGTTAGATATAAAGAAAGGCCAAAAAATCCCCAATCTTTGTCTTTGAGAAGTCCATGATATAATGAGAGAGACAATATGCAAACACATAGGTACAACCAATATCTCTACAGGGTGTATCAGAGATAATTGATAGAGGATAAACACCAATATTAAAGATTAAAGGGAATGGGAATGGCTTCTCCTGGAATATGGTGTTTATAGCTGGCACTTGAAGGAAGTTTGGAAAGTCAAGATACAGAGATGTGAAAAGAGAAAATTACTCACATGGCAGAGAACTAGTGAAAATGTCAAATATTGGGAACTATTGGCTGAGGAAAATAATTGCGTAGGCTATCTGAAAGAGAAAAGACACCAGGAAATGGAAGAAAAGATATTTGAGAATAGCAAAGACAAATATTAACTTCATAATTTTTCTAATAACTACAATGCATTTTTCTCAAAACTCATTAAATAGTATGTTATCTATAGCAGATACAGGGCTTAGAGGCAAGTAATGTGCTTGCTCACTTAATTTTTTGGTAGACAATACATTTGTATATACAGATGATGATATCATATTCACACCTCATTTTCCATGAAGGAAGGATGATTGAGGAACAAAAAAAGAAAAACAGTACTATAAGAATGAGATAAAAACTATTGTGTAATATTAAAAAAAATCGGCAACATTTAAACAATTTTCATATTCTACTTTCAGCTTCCTCCTACTCTGGTAATGAATTTATTCTCAATGATTCTCTTAAGATCCTTCTTTGTTCCATTCTACAAGTGAGAAATTTTATAATGGTGATAGATTAAGAGTAAAAGTCCGCTTTTACCAGGGGGATGTCAGTTAGGTCTTCCCTAGTCTTTTTCACCATCTTCAAGATTTCACTGTAATCACTGCCTCTACCTTGTAATGGTAGATCAGGCATCAGTGTTGCTGGGTTGATCTCTTCACAATGATGAAAGGTTAAGTTCTCATTTCCCAGCAACACAATCTCATATTGGGATAATCACTGAGATATAAAAGCTTGCAGGTTACTATTTCTAAGGATGGTTTCAATCTGGTATGGTGAATACACCATGAGCCTTCATCCCAACTTAAGATCAGATGATTTCCTGATCATCAGGGCAGCAGAAGAAATTCCTCCCATGTACAGAGGCATGCCTCTACCCATGATGTCTAATTGGGAACTGTAATAGGCTATAGGTCTAAATTGATCTCCCAGAGTCTACATCAATACAGCACCAGCAATCCCCTTGTCCTCATGCACAAACAGACGAAATGGTTTTGCATGGTTTGGAATTCCAAGGGCAGAGGTTGTCAATATACCTATTTTAAGTTTTCCAATTGCATGTTTGTGATCCGGTGTGTGTTTCAAGAGCTCTGAGACAGTGTTCCTATTCAAGCCTATCAGAGGTTTAAAGATCAGACTAAAACCAGGGATCCACTGCCTACAGTATCCTGTTAATCCTAAGACTGCAGGGAACTGCTTCTTTGTCTTGTGCTCAACTTCTATATATCAGCAACCCTCTTCTAGGAAATCCTTCTTGTCCCTTTTTCCTGCACAAAGCCAAGATATTCAACTTTTACCATTATCCATTGCAATTTGACTTTTGATACATTGTGCCCTCTTTTGCATAGCTCTTAAGGTATATATTTACTGTCCCTCTGACATACTCAAGCATTTGGTGACATAAGCAAAAGATCATCAGCATAATGCACCAGCTCGATCTCACTGAGAATGATTGATTCAAGTCTCTCTTCAGGATTTGGCAAAAAATATTTGCACTTTCTGAAAATCCCTGTGGATTCCTGGTCCAACAGATTTGTTTTCCTTCCCAGGAGAATGCAAATATTTTCTGGCTGTCTGCATGCAGGGGCACTGTGAAATACACACAGCAGAGGTCAATTACCATGAACCATGCTGCATCGTTGGGTATTTCTGCGATAATTGCAGCTGGACTTGGTACCCCTGCATGACCTTTCTGGACAAAGTTGTTAACTGCCCTCAAATCCTGAACAAATCACCACTGTGTATTGCCATTAGCATCTTTTCTGGGTTTTTATTGGAATTATGGGTATATTAAATTCAGAAACAGTGTGGACCAGAATTCCCTGTTCTAATAGGTTCTGTATGATTGGCCTGGTACCCTCTGTGGCCTCTTTGGTCAATCTGTATTGAAGGATTCTAGTTGGAGTGCCCACCTTCACTTTAATCTTGATAGGTGTTGCTGATTTCAAAATCCCTTCACCTGTTGAGTGTTTCATCCACACTTCATTTGGGATGTCTTTGGGGATCTTAAAGATACTTCTCCCATGATGTTCTTCCTCATTATCTTCCACTTACTCCAGGAATAGCAATGGATGGTGTTTGAAGGATTGCTTGGGCAGATGTAGGAAGATCTGGGCTGTCTTGTCACAGTGAATGGTCATCCCAAGTTTACAGAGAACATCTTGTCCAAGAAGGTTGGATGAACATCCAGGTATCAGCAGGAATGTGTGTTCTAATCTCATTGGACCAATCTTCACCATTTTTTACCTTACCTTTGGCACCGTTTCTATTTGCCCAGTTGCTCCTTTCACTTTCACAGACCCCATTAAAACATGCTCTTCTGGTATGAACTTGAGCATAGACCTGGTGGCACCTGTGTCAATCAGAGCTGGCTAGATTTGTTTCCTATCTTCACCATGCCTAAAGGCTCTTTGTCTTTAGCAGTTTGACTGACAGGTAAAAGCGATGCCTCAGCATCAATGCAGCCTAAGTCCCACCCATATTGTGCTTGGATTTCTGCTTGCACTGACTCAGGACACTTTGGTTGCATCAGAAATATGTCCCCTATAAAATTAGATGTTATTTGGATTTTCTGTGCTTCTATCTTTATTTTGCAGCTTTGTTCAGTGAATCTGCTAATGGGTGTATTGCTATTATTCTGTATCTCACTTGTCTCACACCATGAGTAAGGTAAAATGATCTGTTCTTTCCTGAACACACTTTGCTTGATATCTTCAAAGTTAGATTCAGGAGAAGCATGCCTTAGAAGAAATTACTCTTTTGAATTGGGAATGTATAGTTGGTCATTGTTAACATCCCAATTCTGTGACTCCATGCCTATTTCTTATGCATAACTCATAGACCCCATGTCAGCAGCCAGAAACATAACACTGCCTGTACTTTGTATAGGGAAAAAAATTACTACTTTAGATTTCTTCTCTGTTCCTATCTTGCTACCTTGTTTCCCTCTTTGTTACTGACAGTTCCTAAATTGAATTCCTCTAAATGCATGAACTCAGAAAAAGTTCTGTGTTAAGATGGCGGCAGAGTAAACAGCAGCTGCTTAACCTCTCCTAAACCACACATACAGGACTCCCCAAGAGGACATAAAACCAACTCAGACAAATTAAGGGACCCAACAACAGGGCGCAGCATTGAAGGTATGTGGGATTGTGGTATTTTCATACTATAAGGGGGTGAAATAGCTCTCACTAAAATGTGAGCTGAGCAACCCTCTCCCCCTCCACGCCACCTACAGGGCTAAAGCTCTCACACAAGAATTAGAGCAAGTTTGGGGCATTCATTAAGTTCTTGGTAACTACCTGGTATCACCAGGGCCTGCTCCTGAGAGCAGCAAGACTTAAGACCCCAAGAGGCTAAAGAACTGGACTTTGAACACAAACCTTGAGTGCAGGCTGAGATGCAGGTGTGGACATGGACCCTGAGCGCAGGTGTGGAACTTGAGTGGGGAGACAGTATAGGGGGGTGCATGACTGTGGAAGCAGTTCCCTGAGAGTGCTAAAGGAGATACAGGCTGAGTAGCAAGCAAGGGAACCACCAGGAGTCTTGAACCTGAGAACAATAAGACTTGAGACCTCAGGAACCTAGAGAGTACAGACGGACTGTGGCCACAAGGATAAAGCTGATAGGATGCACAGCTCTCTGACTTGGGCGAGAACTGCTCCACAGCTCCATAGGCAGAGAGCCTGTCTACCCTCACCCAGACTTCAGACTTGAAAAAGAAATAATAATAATAATGGAACGCCAGGCACAAGAACTCCAAAAGAGAAAATTCAAGAAGAAATCTTTAATAGTCAACAACTTTTACACAGAAAAAATCCAGACAACAGAGCAAACAGCAGAGGAGAACAAACAATCACATCCAAACCTTCCCCCCAAAAATGAAAATTGGTCACAAGCTCTTGAAGAGTTCAAATCTGAGATCATGAGAAAGATGAGAGAGACTTGGCGA
This sequence comes from Gracilinanus agilis, assembly GCF_016433145.1. NCBI lineage: Eukaryota > Metazoa > Chordata > Mammalia > Didelphimorphia > Didelphidae > Gracilinanus > Gracilinanus agilis. Next base: position 410,243,789 of record NC_058130.1, read on the forward strand.
GAGAAGTGGGAAATAGCTCAAAAGGAAATTAATAGGTTAAAAGATAGAAACAATTGGAAACCAAAATTAAAGAGCTGGAAAAGGGATAGACCAAATCTAAAAGGAAAATTGTGAGATTCTTACAAAAAAAACAATCTCTAAAGACCAGAATTGGGCAAGTAGAAGCCAGAAAGACAGCAAGAACTAATAAAGCAAAGTCAAAAGACTGATAAAATAGAAGGAAACATGAAATATCTCACTGAGAAACTGACAGATCAAGAAAACAGATGTAGACAAGACAATTTGAGAATCATTGGTCTTCCTGAAAAAGCAGAAATTAATAGAAAGTTGGACTGCATGCTAAAAGAAATAATTCAGCAAAACTGCCCTGAAGTTCTAAAACAAGAGGGCAATATAGACATTGAAAGGATCCTTAGATGACCCTATACACTAGACCCTGAAAAGACAACACCCAGGAATATAATAGCTAAATTCAATAGCTTTCAAGTTCTCTTGTACCTGGGGTTTTCCCCTGAGTCTGAGTGTGCTGGGTGCTGCTGTGGCCTCTTTCAGCCCCACTCCCATGTCTAAGGTCTGAGTTTTCCAGCCACCTAGAGTCTCAGGTCTTCCTACTCTCAGGGGCAAGCTCCTGGTGATGCCAGTTAGCTGCCAAGTAGCTAGATTTTGTGCCCCCGGTGGCTCTAAATCTGGAGTGCAGCCTCTGCCTCTGGAACTGTGGTGGGGTGGGGGAGGGGTGATCCGCTCACATTTTGATGGGAGCTATTTCCCCCCCTTATAGCATGAAGGTGCCCAAATCCCACGTACCTTCAATACTGAGCTCTATTATAGGTTCCCTTCTTTCATCTGGATTCGTTTTTTTGTCCTTTGGAGGTACTCTATATCTGTTGGTAAGGAGAGAAAGTCACCCTGCCTCTACTCTGCCACCATCTTAACCCAGAAGTCCCATTTTCAGTCATAACATTCTTGATAGAAATAGAATGGTTAGCTTTTGGAGGGAATTGGGTTAAGTTTTGTGCATGTAAAATTTGAGATGTTTATGGGATATTCAGTTCAAAATGTAAAATAGGAAGCTATGGATTGGAGACTCCTTCACATTCATCCTACATATATAAACTGATGATATATTATCTCATTTCTACAATCATAATCTTCATCAATATTTTTCTTGTCATTTCTACTGTCCCTACCTAAAGTTCTGCCTTTTTAAACTTATAACCTAGATTGGCAAACCTTTTAGAGATCGGGTACCCAAACTGCAAGTTCAAGCTGTCTGTAAGCTCCCCCATTTCCTATTACCCCAGACAGTAGATGGAGGAAGTGGTCACATTGGGTGGCTGGACAGAGGGGCAAGGCATGCAAAAATGTTCTTGGGTGTTGTGGAGATGGGGAAATAGAGCAGTTCCCTCTGTGCCACCTGGGCACATGTACCATGCCTTCACCAATACTGAGTCTTAGACTATTACATCCTTCTTGTCATTAGTCTTTCCCCAATCAAGTCCATCCTGTAAGGGGGAGAAGGGAGTTTTATGGGTTCAATATATTAAAAGATGGTTGCCAGAGGATTGAACTATTATCAATCCTCAATTAAGAATAATCTCCAGGAAAATTGACTTTTATGGAAGTTTATTTACAATTAAGAAGAGAGAGAGGAAGTAAGGAAATACAAATCTAACCCAGTAGGTAATTTATTATGATCCTCTAATTAATCTAGGTAGATCTTAACTCTCAGTTGAGAATTAGAGGGCCAGAGGTCTGGAGGTGAATTGAACAAAACTTTATTCACAGAGTCTACTAAAAGAAATTGCTTAAGAGAAGTTCAGGAAGATTCAGTCAGTATTTAAACTCACCACGTGGAATTCAAAGAAGATATTTAAAGCAGTCTCACCAGGTTTTTAGCATTCCAACACTCCTCCATAAACCAGAAGAGTTCCTTCAGCAGATGCCCTCTTCAACTGAAGACCCCTGCTGACTGAGGACCTTCTCCTTTTAAAGGGGTCACTTATGCATCACTTCCTGTGCCTCCCTCTTAATTGCATGTCTAATCACAATAGACAATTCTCATAGTACTGCCTAGGGGGCAGTCAGTTGATTCTGATTCTGCACCCACTCTAGCACATGTGGGTTATGGACCTCCAAGAATTAGAGGTGCTCTCACCTTTGGTGATTAAATCTAAAGATGGGCAATGTAAACAATCCAATTATCACAATCCTTAATACATCGGCCAAAGAAAGAGCTCTTTCTCTAGGGACAATTGTACTTTTTGTTGCTTTTATTTGAGATTGGGTCTCTTTCTCTCACTAAGAAATGAAAATACAACTTATTATTAGCATGAATGACATAAACTGTCTGTTTTGACCTGGACTTTTCTGATCCTTTCTTAGATGGTTTGGTAGATTCCTACTCTCAGAAACTCACCATATTACTGTCAGAGTTAGCATACACATCTGATCAGATTTTCCCACTTCAAAGCTCTATAACTTAAGTGATGTACCTGCTCTAGGTTATTGGGTAGTAAGGATTAAAGGCCTATACTACCATGCATGTCACATCAAAATGACCAATATTTCAGGACCAAGGAAATGTCACGCCTCCTTTGCAACATTAAATTCTCTTCAATTCTAGTGATTTAACTCCTTCAACCAATTTTGAATACAATTATTCTACAATCCAGTTCATTTCACTCTCTCTCTGTCTGTCTCTGTCTCTTTCATTGTCTCTGTTTGTCTCTGCCTCTGTCTCTTTCACTATGTCTCTGTCCCTCTCTGTCTCTGTCTCCCCTCTCTCCCACTCTCCTTCTCTCTCTCCTTCCCTCCCTTCCTTTTCAATATTTTAGTAACTCTGAAAACCACAGAAAAAAACAAAAAAATCATCCACCAAGCTAATATTTCCTCAAAGGACTTCACTATTTACTCATATCTATGTGATGTGCAAATAACAACTCTGTTTGTGCCAAAGCATTTATTTGTGTGGACTGGTCCGTCATTTCATCAAAAATGGTTACAAGAGTAGCTTCCATGAATATGTGATCTAATTTCTGGTCCTGAAAATGTACGCCCCATTGACAGCTACAAAACGACAAAAGTGTAGATGGCATCCATAGAAGATATAAAAATCTAAATGCTGCATTTTTTTCTAATGGATCTGAAAAAATACTCTAAATTTTCACTGAATAATTGCCCAATATTTATTTCAGCTTGCAAGTACAGCCACAGTTTTAGATAACAATTAAATGTCATATGCTGAAGTTTAAAATATATAAATATCTCATGAAGCCAAGCTAGTTACCTTAAATATGTCTCTTCTCTTTTATTCTATCATTTTGGTTAATATAAAATGATATTACCCAGATAAAGGAGATTGAAATTGCTTTAAGAAAGCTTTTACCTAGAGTCAATTATTAGCATATCAAGTAGGTTGTGGTTTGCTCTTGCTGTGGTACGAAATAAACAGAATAAGTTCAAATTATAATTGTTTAAATTGTAATTGACATTAGTTTAAAACTTTTTTAAAAAGCAAAGAACCAAAATGTTTTTTCTAGAATATTTGAATGGAAACACTTCTACTGGGAAAGAATTGAAGATGTCTTTGGATATGAATTATCTACATTGGCTACCTATATGAAGCTCAATATTTTTATAATTGCCCAATCTTTCAAAATTCCCACCACACTAAATTAAGAAGCATCACTTTAGCCAAGGCTTAATAATTACAAATGAGACTAGAGAGCAGAATAATTGCACTACAATCTGTCCACTTCAGTTACATTGACCATTTTCACACCCAGATTGAGTATGCAAAATTCAGCCTTTATAAAGAACAGTCAAAAATGTGAACAGGACTTTTGACTGAGTTGCCATGAATAAACATAGTCACAGTCCCTGAGTTTGAAGCTATTACAGACTCTGTCAAATTCCTTTCATCATTTAAGGGACTTTTCAAAAGAGAAGACATTTACTAAGATAGTTAGCCCAATCTGTTTGTAGAAGATATGAATTCTTGGGATATCACCTTGTATTTATATTGGAATTTTAATGTAGAATCATAGTTCTATAGAAGTAACTTTAAGACCATCTAGATAAAACTTCTCATTTTACAGATGAAGAAACTGAGGTTTAAACAGGCTAAATGGCTTACTCAAGCCCATACAGTAAGCATCATAAATAAGATTTGAACTCAGGTCTTCTGACTTCAGAACATGTATTCTTTTCACTTTAATAGGCTGATTCCATTTGTTAAATAATTATTATTTACATCAAATCTTCCTAGTCTCAAACACTCTCATGAGTTAGGCAGTGAAAAATTATACAGTTCTCCCTTCCACAACATTTCTGAGATCTGGAAAATCCATGTAAAATTTCTTGGCCCTCCCTTTGTTGAAATTTGAACTTTCTCCCTTTTTTTCTTTAATGGGGTGTTTATAGTACCTTATTTTAAATTTTTGCTTAAATGTGCATTTCTGAGTTTTTAAACTTTTTTTTGTGTCATCTGCTGTCCCTTTCATGTTGTCTGTGCCTTCTCCAAAACTCATGAAATTTTTCTAATAATTTATTTTTAAAGCATTTATTTATTTGTTTATATTTTAATGGTACATTTCCAAAAAAAGTTTTCCAAAGTTATATGAATAAAATTGTCTCCCTCCCTTCCTTCTCTAAGTCCCTCCTGGACCTAGCAAGCAATTCAATCTGGGTTATATATGCATATCATAACAATATATTTTAATATTATTCATTTTTAAACAAATAATCATATAAAACCAACCCCTCAAAACATATACTGAAATAAACCAATAAAAATCATATCCTTTCATATGAATTCCTACTCCAACAGTACTTTGGAAGTGGATAGCATTCTATTTCATAAGTCCCTCAGAATTTTTCTGGATCATTGGATTGCTGTTAGTTAAGTCTGTCATATTTGATCATTCCATAATATTGCTGTTTCTGTGTACAGTGTTTTTCTGGTTCTGCTTATTACACACTGTATCAGTTCATGTGTCTTTCCAGTTCTTTATGAAATCATCCTGTTCATCATTCCTTAAAGCACAATAATATTCCATCACACCATCATACACGATAATTTCTTCAACCATTCCTAAATTGAGGGAAATCCTTTGGTTTTGAATTCTTTGCCAACACAAAAAGAGGAGCTATACATATTTTTGTATGAGGAAATCCTTACCGATTTATTTATTTATTTATTCGTTTGCGCATTTATTTATTTATTTATTTATTTATTTGTTAATCTGTTTATTTGTTTATTTATTTATTTATTTGGGGGGGTTTTAGGAAAGGTTTTTTTATAATTGTTTTTTTTTATATTCATTTTTAACATGGTTACATGATTCATGCTCCACCTTTCCCCTTCAACCCCCCCCTCCAGCACCCCCTCCACCCATGGCCGATGCGCATTTCCACTAGTTTTGTCATGTGTCCTTGATCAAGACCAATTTCCAAATTGTTGGTAGTTGCATTGGTGTGGTAGTTTCAAGTCCACACCCTCAATCATGTCCACCCCAACCCATGCGTTCAAGCAGTTGTTTTTCTTATATGTTTCCTCTCCTGCAGTCCTTCCTCTGAATGTGGGTAGCTTTCTTTACCATAAATCCCTCAGAATTGTCCTGGGTCATTGTATTGCTGCTGGTACAGAGGTCCATTACATTCAATTTTACCACAGTATATCAGTCTCTGTGTATAGAGTTCTTCTGGCTCTGCTCCTTTCGCTCTGCATCAGTTCCCGGAGGTCTCTCCAGTTCACCTGGAACTTCTCCAGTTTATTATTCCTTTTAGCACAATAGTATTCAATCACCCACATATACCACAGTTTGTTCAGCCATTCCCCAATTGAAGGACATACCCTCCTTTTCCAATTTGTTGCCACCACAAAAAGCGCAGCTATGAATATTTTCATACAAGTCTGTTTATCTATGATCTCTTTGGGGTACAAACCCAGCAATGGTATGGCTGGATCAAAGGGCAGGCAGTCTTTTATAGCCCTTTGGGCATAGTTCCAAATTGCCAGCCAGAATTGCCAGATTACTTCACAACTCTACCAGCAATGCATACATGTCCCGATTTTACCACATCCCCTCCAACATTCATTACTCTCCCCTTCTTTCATTTTAGCCAATCTGCTAGGTGTGAGGTGATACCTCAGAGTTGTTTTGATTTGCATTTCTCTAATTATTAGAGATTTGGAACACTTTCTCATGTGCTTATTGATACTTTTGATTTCTTTACCTGAAAATTGCCTATTCAT
>NC_058130.1:410259997-410361858 GCF_016433145.1 Gracilinanus agilis
CTTTCTCTTATAATCTCTCTCTCTCTCTCTCTCTCTCTCTCTCTCTCTCTCTCTCTCTCTCTCTCTCTCTCTTTCTCTCTCTCTCTCTCTCTCTCTATCTCTCACCACTTACTGTCTCTATCTTTGTCTCTATCTCTTTGGGCACTCTGCCGCTTTGTCTTTGTATCTAATCTTTCTCTGTCTTTGGCGGTCTGTCTGTATCTTTCTGTCTATATCCCCCCTTCCCCTTTTCCCCTCCACTCCTTCTCCTTTATAACTTCTACTTTCAAACCCCTCTAGAATCTTTCATCATTTATTTCAGAAAGAATCTCAAGAGGAGAAAGGAAGAGAAGAAATTTCATTTTAAAATATTATCTTTCCTCCTTTCCTTGATGCTATGGAAAAAAAATTAATATTGTAAAAGCCAAGATCTGAGGGGCACTGTTACCATCCTGAACATTCAGAAACTGTGGGAATGGTTTCCGTGGAAACCACAAGCACACACAAAAGCATGCTGAGCCAAACCTATTTGGTCTCTGGCTTCAGCCTCTGCTGAAGGGAGAATTCAACTTGGATCATATTTTGTTTGGAAGGTGAGGTTCAGGGCAGAAAGCCATGAAGTAATTTTATTGGATTTCAACATCTAACAGACCAAATAAGGAACTGAAGCCTTTTGGAAAGAAAATAGACAAAATGGGAATATGTTTAAAAGAGAAAAATCTGAAAATGCATTAAAATATAGAACTTTAGTCCCCATCTCTGTGCGTTTAGAAGGGTTGACTATGTAAAGAGTATGGGAGAATCCTCTGGTTAACTTCTTGGCAGCTCCTGTAGATGACTGGAAATGTGGCAGGGTCACATTTCTAATAAACAGCAGAGAAGTCATGTAGATCAAAGGACACAACTCTTGAAAAAGACCCTCATTCTAACAGAGAAGGGAAAAAATATATATGACACACTGTCATGTACATCTCAAATAGCTCAGTTATATTGAAAGCTTCTTAAAGAGAAAGTCTATTTAATTTTTCTACCCCATTTTCCTGGTAACTAACATAATTATTTGACCATATTAGATGGTTTAATAATTAACAATTAATAATAATAGTTAACATGGATATTTTTTAAACATTTATTAATATGCATTTTTAACCTGTTTACATATTTTATGCCCCTACTTTCCCCTTCACCCTCCACCCTCCCCCCACCCATGACCAATGCACATTTCCACTGGTAATAACATGTGTCCTTGTTCAGGGCCTATTTCCATATTGTTGCTAGTTGCATTGGTGTGGTACTTTCGAGTCCACATCCCCAATCATGTCTGCCTCAGCCCCTGCATTCAAGCAATTGTTTATCTTCTATGTTTCCACTGCTGCAGATCTTCCTCTGAATATGGGTAGCATCTTTACCATAAATCCCTCAGAGCTGTCTTGTGTCATTGCATTGTTGCTGGTGCAGAAGTCCATTACATTCGATTTTACCATAGTATATAAGTCTCTGTGTACAATGTTCTTCTGGCTCTGCTCCTTTCACTCTGCATCAGTTCCTGGAGGTCTTTCCAGTTCACCTGGAACTCCTCCAGTTTATTATTCCTTTTAGCACAATAGTATTCCATCACCAGCATATACCACAGTTTGTTCAGCCATTCCCCAATTGAAGGGCATACCCACCCTTTCCAGGACTTTGCCACTACAAAAAGCACAGCTATAAATATTTTCGTACAAGTCTGTTTATCTATGATCTCTTTGGGGTACAAACCCAACAATGGTATGGCTGGATCAAAGGGCAGGCACTCTTTCATAGCCCTTTGAGCACAGTTCCAAATTGCCAGCCAGAATGTTTGCATCAGTTCACAGCTCCACCAGCAATGCATTAATGTCCCAATTTTGCCACATCCCCTCCAACATTCATTACTCTCCCCTTCTTTCATTTAAGCCAATCTGCTAGGTGTGAGATGATACCTCAGAGTTGTTTTGATTTGCATTTCTCTAATTATTAAAGATTTAGAACACTTTCTCATGTGCTTATTGATACTTTTGATTTCTTTACCTGGGAATTGCCTATTCATGTCTCTTGCCCATTTTTCAATTGGGGAATGGCTTGATTTTTTATACAATGTCTTTAACTCCTTGTATATTTGAGTAATTAGACCCCTGTCAGAGTTTTTTGTTATAAAGATTTTTTCCCAATTTGTTGTTTCCCTTATGATTTTTACTACATTGTTTTTGTTTGTATGAAAGCTTTTTAGCTTAATATAATCAAAACAATTTAATTTACATTTTATAATTTTCTCTAACACTTGCTTGGTTTTAAAATCTTTCCTTTCCCAGAGATCTGACAAGTATACTATTTTGTATTCACATAACTTATTTATGGTTTCCCTCTTTATGTTCAGGTCATTGAGCCATTCTGAATTCATCTTGGTGTAGGGTGTGAGATGTTGATCTAAACCTAATCTCTCCCATATTGTTTTCCAACATTCCCAGCAGTTTTTGTCACATAGTGGATTCATGTCCCAAAAGTTGGGCTCTTTGGGTTTATCATACACTGTCTTGCTGACGTCATTAACCCCAAGTCTATTCCACTGATCCTCCCTTCTATCTCTTAGCCAGTACCATATTGTTTTGATAACTGCTGCTTTATAGTATATTTTAATATCTGGTACTGCTAGGCCCCCTTCCTTCACATTTTTTTTCATTATTTCCATTGATATTCTTGATCTTTTGTTATTCCAAGTGAACATTGTTATAGTTTTTCCTAATTCAGTAAAGAAGTTTTTTGGTAATTTGATAGGTATGACAGTAAATAGTTAAATTAATTTGGGTAGAATGTTCATTTTTATTATGTTAGCTCATCCTACCCATGAACAATTAATGGTTTTCCAATTGTTGAGATCCAGTTTTATTTTTTTTGAAAGTGTTTTGTAGTTGTTTTCATATAATTGCTGTGTTTATTTTGGTAGATAGATTCCCAAGTATTTTATATTGTTTTATATTGTCAGTTGTGCATTCACTGACATTTTTGTATCTTCCCCTAGACTCACCCCTTCTTCTTATACTATTTTCTTTTAAACCAGTGGTTTGCTTTGAGCCAGTATCCCTTATCCCCTCCCTTGATTGACTTCCCTTTCTGCCCCCTCCCTTGTTATTCCCCTCTTTTTGTTTTTTAAAGTTCTAATGAATTCCTTCCCCCTTCTTCTCCCCTCCCTTTTTTGGCCTCCCCAATACCCTGCTCCCTTTGGTTTGTCCCTTCTGACTTTCTCAGTAGTGTTAGATAGAGATTTTATCCAAATGGATAATAAAGCTACTCGTCCCTCTCTGGGTTGATTACACTTAGAGTAAGGTTTGATTATTCCCTCTTAATGCTCTCTTCCTCTCCTTCTTATAATAGTATTTATCCCCTCCCCTTCCCATGCCCTCTTTGTGTGTAATAGAATATCCTATTTTTCTTATTTACTCAGATTTTTCTTGGTGTCCCCTACTATTACCCCCCTTTTTCCCACCCCCCATGTCATCTTAGACCATTTAGTACTCTATCCTCTCCCTATGAATTATTCTTCTGATTTTTATAATAGTGAATATTATAATAGTGAATAGAGTTCACTACAGAGAATTATACATAGCATTTCTCCACATAGGAATACAGATAATTAGATCTTATTTAAGCCCTTAAAGAGTCAAATTTTAAAAAAAATTATGCGTTTTCTTTCTTTTCCCTCTGTTTCTTATTTACCTTTTCATTTTTCTCTTGGTTTTTGTGGTTGGGTATCAAAGTTTCTATTTAGTCCTGGTCTCTTTTGTGCAAATACTTGGAAATCTTCTATCTTGTTGAATGCTCATACGTTCCCCTGGAAGTATATAGTCAATTTTGATGGGTAGTTGATCCGTGGCTGAAAGCCCATCCCTCTTGCCTTTCTGAATATTGTGTTCCAAGCCTTGTGGTCTTTTAGCGTGGAGGCTGCCAGATCCTGTGTGATCCTGATTGGTGCTCCTTGATATTTGAATTGTCTCTTTCTGGCTTCTTTTAAGATTTTTTTCTTTTACTTGAAAGCTCTTGAATTTTGCTCTTATATTTTTTGGTGTTGACTTTTCTGTGTCCAGTGTAGAGGGTGATCTATGGATCCTTTCAATGTCTATATTGCCCTCTTGTTGTAGAACTTCAGGGCAATTTTGCTGGATTATTTCTGTTAGTATGGAGTCCAAGTTTCTATTAATTTCTGCCTTTTCTGGAAGACCAATGATTTTCAAATTGTCTCTTCTTGACCGGTTTTCTTGATCTGTCACTTTCTCAATGAGATATTTCATGTTTCCTTCTATTTTATCAGTCTTTTGACTTTGTTTTATTTGTTCTTGTTGTCTTGAGAGATCATTATATTCTAATTTTTCAATTCTAGCCTTTAAGGACTGGTTTTCCGCTAGTCTTTTGGTTTTCGGCTATAATCTTTTGGTTTTCCTTTTCAATCTGCTCATTTCTGGTGTTCAATTTGCTTATCAGTTCATTTGATTTCTGAACCTCACTTTCCAATTGCAAAATTCTGCCTTTTAAACTGTTATTTTCTTGCCAGATCTCTTCCATCTTTTTCAACATCTCATTTTTGAACTCTTCAATAGCTTGTGACCAGCTTTCATTTTTTTGGTAAGGTTTGGATATGATTACTTGTTTGTCCTCCTCTGTTGTCTGGATTTTTTCTGTGTAAAAGTTGTTGAGTGTTCCAGGTTTTTTCTTGATAATCTTTTTCTTCTTCTGGAGTTCTCATCTTGCCATCATTAGCCCCGCCCCTTTTCAGCTTTGTCTTCACACTCAGGGTCTGCCTGGGCTTTCTATGCTCCCAGGGGCTCCGGTCTCCTTGTCCTAGGGGTCAGTCCTCCTGGTAGACCCCAGTCTGCCCAACTGCCTGAGGCTCCTTCAGCAGTCTCAGTGGCTGCTTCCACAGCTGCGCTCTGGTCTGCTCCGGGTCCTCACTAGAGGCCCAAGCCTGGGCTGGAGATCTTTATTCAAGCCTAGGGCACTGCCCTCATCCACCCAGATGCTAGGGAAAGTCTCTGTGTTAGAGATCTTTATTCTCACTTAGGGCACTGTCTTCAACCAGGCAGAAGATAGGGAAAGTCCATGGGCTGGAGATCTTTATTCACGCCTAGGGCGATGCCTTCAACAGTGCAGATGCTAGGGAAAGTCCCTGCCTTAGAGATCTTTGTCCCCGCCTGTGCAGACTCTCCAGAAAGTCTGTGTGCGCCCCACAGCCACTTGGGGTCCCTTGTCTTCCAGCACACAGGTACGAGCCCTGGGGCTGCTAGTGATTTACTGGTTGCCCCAGTCCTGTTTTCACTCTTGTGCGTTGGCCTTGGCGCTGTGCGAGGTATGTGGTGTGGGGGGTGGGGGAGGGGCTTCTTCTTCTTGCGTTTTAGTGAGAGCTGTTTCACCCCTTTATAGCGTGGAGATGCCCCAATTCTGCGTACCTTCAATGCTGCGCCCTGTTGTGGGGTTCCTTTTTTCATCTGGGTTCATTTTTATTTTCCCTTGCTGAGATCTGTATGCTTCGGTTAGGAGAGATCGAGCAGCTGCTCCTTACTCTGCCGTCATCTTAACCTCTCACATGGATATTTTACTTTAAAGTTCAAGTAGTATTTTACTGCTTATATTCTACAACTTAAAATCTTAGAGATTTTAAGTGACTTGTTGAAATTCAGACTCCTAGCTGAATCTTGTAGTCATTTAAGCCTCCTCCAGGTGTCCTGACTCCAAAATCAGTGTTCCTTTTAGTGAAAGCATATGAACAATATAACATTATTACAATCACAGAAAGATAACAGATCTCATTACCTGAACTCATGATTATCCTGTGTATGGATAAAATTCTTTTAATAGTTTGAACTAAAAAAAATAGTGTGCACTAGTTCTTGTTAGACAATGACATCTTTGTCATTGATGAATTGCCATTGCCTCCTTCAATTAAAGAGACTGGTGTGACATAATGGATAGAGTATTTCGTCTGGAGTCAGGAAGACTTGAATTCAAATCTGACCTTAGTCACTTCCTAGCTATATGACCCTAGAACCACTATTTAAGTTCTGATTGCATGACAAAAAAAGGATCCATTAGATCCTCTGGGGAAGGAAATGACCAACCACTCCAGTATCCTTGAAAATAAAAATCCATGGAGAACTGTGGTCCATGTGGTCATACATTGGGTTTAGACTGAACAACAATAACAAATGACACTGATAGTTCTGCAATTTCTTCTTTTCTAAATTTCTTGCTCCCATTGAAAGCTCTTCCTATCAAACTTGTTTTAAATAATATGAATCTCACAATACATATATTCATTTTCTTATTTGGAAATTATTTAATTAATTAATTTAGAATATTTTTCCATTGAAACATGATTCATGTTCTTTCCATCCCCTCCTCCCAGCCTACTCCCATAGTCAATGAGCAATTCCACTGGGTTTTACATGTGTCATTGATCAAGGCCTATTTCCATATTATTAGTATTTGCATTAGGGTAATCACTTAGAGCCTACATCCCCAATCATATCCCCATCAACCCTTGTGATCAAGCAATTGGTTTTTTTCTGTGTTTCTACTCCTAAAGTTCTTTCTCTGAATTTGGATACCTTTCTTTCTCATAAGTCCCTCAGAATTTTCCTGGATCATTGCATTGCTGCTAGTACAGAAGTCCATTACATTCAATTATGCCACAATGTATCCATCTCTGAGTATAAGGTTCTCCTAGTTCTACTCCTTTCACTCTGCATCAATTCTTGGAGGTTTTTCCATTTCACATTGAATTCCTCCAGTTCATTATTCTTTTCAGCACAATATTATTCCGTCACCAACAGCATGTATTCATTTTAAATTAGTACAAGGTATCACTCACAGTAGGAGCCTTAAGTAAATACTTCTTGAATTGTTTGAAAACTATTCATGATACTCTAAAAACATCCTTCTGATTTTCTGGGTCTAATCTAAATTCATGTGCCCTATTCCTTCCTGTTGTCTCTCCCAACTCACTTTCCACACCCAACCACATGTTTATATAGAATTTTCTGTGTTAGAAATTTCAAGCCTCAATAATTGGTACATATTTATGACATGAGAATTATAAATTAATCAGATGGAGTGAGTTGGATTTTTCCTATAAAAATCCTAGTGAATCATTCTCATTTGGGGGCCCCTGAAATAAGCAGGGGATACAAGTATCAAATGACCAGTATGTTGTGTCAGGAAGGGACTGATGACATCTCTATGACTGCACAGTATAATGTGATAAGTTAGAAAACTGACTATGGTTTCAAATCTCACTTCTCAAATTCCAATTGATAGCATGCTGTACAAGTTGTTTCACACCTTTAGAATTTAGTTTCTTTATCTGTAAAATAAGAGAGTTAAAGTAAATGACAATTAATGTCCCTTCCACCTTCAAATCTGTGCTATCTAAATTAATCTAAAGACAAGGTAATTCAGAGTAATTTGTGCAGTTAATTTGTCAGTAGAGGAGAATCTAGAACTAATTTCACAAAACAGCTGCCACTTTCTCTATCTGTAAGATATATGAGCAACTTTATATTGATAAAGTATGGATTGAAGATCAAGAGATAGAATAGATTGTCCTAGGTTTTAATTTCATAAGACCTCTTCTACAGTTCTTCCAACTTGACTATAACCAGGAACTCCATCTAGGTAGTAGTATGTGATCTTTTTCTTTGGTTTTATTCCTACTCTGGTCATATAATGATGCATCAACTTTAAAAAAAACCTTACCTTTCACCTTAAAATCAATACTATGTATTGGTTTCATGGCAAAATATCAGATATATTGGCTAAGGAATAGGGTTAAGTGACTTGCCAAGGATAACACAGCTAGGAAGAGTCTGAGACCAGATTTGAACCCAGGGCTTCCATTAAGCCATCTGGATTTTCTTCAGAAAAATACACTTTTAATAGGTATTAGGAAGAAAATGGAAAAAAAAAAACTGGTATGAAGGAGAAAAACAGGAAAGGTTAGGGCAGGGTGTTGGGAAAGAGGTGTGTAATTACAATCTGTTACCCTAAAAACAACAATACCCAGAACCCCACTCTCTTCACGTTGTGTGCTGATGTAGGGAGGATATACATTTTCTTGACCAGTTCAAAAGATCATAAAAGTTTTAGATTTAAAGCTGGAAGAAGACTGAGATTGTCTACTCTGACTTCATGATTTCACAGACATGGAAAATGAAGTATCAGCTAATTTAATAGTCTTAGTCAAGTAAATCCATTCCTTGATCTTTATCTTAATACTAGAGAATTTCCTGACCTTATACATATGATAGATAGCTGAGCAGGGAATCTTAATGCAGATTATCTGATTCCAAATTCTATATTACTTATATTAACTTCATAAAAAAAATCACTTGATCTAGCTACTCTCAGTAGAAGTCAAAAGAGCTAACACTGAATTTTGACACATCTTTGCCTATTGTTTTGATGTAATTTTTATTACATCATATATTCTAACAATCTTCCACTAGGGAATGAAAATATAAAATGAGGGCTGAGGAAAAAGTCATTTTCTTTATTTTACAAATGGGGAACTAAGACCTACTGTGGTTAAATAATTTGCCTTAAGGATACACATTAAGTCAATGAAAGAGTCAAGATAGAATCCAGATCTCATTCTAGCTGTTGTATGATTAATTTACCAAATGTTTCTTTAAGGAAATGTGTGTCCAAGTCCTTAAGTGCTTCTGATTTAATGTTGAGTTATTTGCACCAAGGCCATTAGATACAGGGACTGGCTGATAGCATTTATTTGAGGGAAATTGTTTAAATCTTGTTGTTCCATGCTTAAGTAAAAAACTAGCCAAGAGTTAGAAATGTCTTAGCATGGTGTAAAGAAAATAATCAGGGAGACTCTAAAGAAATAGGCATTAGCTTATAACTCATTTCCTTCCCTATGTGACATTTGGGTGGAAGAAGTGATGATTCAGAGAACTGCCTACTGAATTTACAAGTCAACAGCAACATCTACAATGCATTTCAATCCTTCCAAGTGACATTAGTGTATAGATCTCTGTTTTACTAGAGACAGCTATATATTATGATGGTGTATGTATTATATATATATATATTTATACATATATGTATATGTATGTTGTAGTGCAAAAGTGCAAACAACCCTGCAAAAGGCTAACTGCAGAATTTCTGGCAGTTAAGAGGGTTTAGAACCTTGACTAGAGGCAGTTGGTCCTCGAGGCTCAGTCAGAGCAGAAGGGTCAACTGAGCTCAGTCTTGGGGCTGAAACCTGGCCTTGATTCCTTGAGTCTGTGCCTTTTCTCTTGAGATTTTGTAGCTTAGCTAATTCCTCTGGATCTCCCTGACCTTCCCTATTCCAATCATCATTTTCCCTTTCTAATTTCCTGTGGGTTCTGGGAGAAGGGTGGATTTGGGTGGTAGCAATCAAACTTTGAAGACTTAGATTTTCCCCATAGTCAAGTAAGACTTACCCTTGATACAAAATATCTCCAGATCATTGTGTATAACTTCCCTAACCTTAAAGGCAACAAAACTTCCTGGGACTGAATGAGGGCAGGCCCTTTCTCAGTCTCCCATTCCTGTGTCCCTCCCCCACCTGGAGCTTCTCCCTAGGTGGTTGTTAGAGAAACCTTGTATCCCTCTGTCCTTTATAACCAACCCTGCCAACTTCATAAACCCTGTTGTCATTTAATCAAACCTTTTGCTAAATCATTGGTTGAATGATAAAGGAGGGATAAAGGAGAGAAAGAAATAGTTTCTCTTTGAGTCCCCAGGGGAGCTGAAGACGTCCATCTTGGAGGAAGCAGAGGTCTCTATACTTCCTCTGAGAAGCCTTCTATTTCACAGACAGGGAAGAACCTTGGGACTCTTCCTTTGTGAACCTGAGAAACTGATTAGAAAACCATCTAGTTAGTATCAAATAATTTCTGGCTGGCCCTAACCTTTTGTCTGTAGAAGTGCTCTTCCTAACTGAAGGGTTCAGCCTGTTTCCCTTCAGCGTCCTCTGTCTCAAGCCTGTGTACCCAATCTGTGACTCCCTGCTGCAGCTGCCTGCCCAACTAACTCATCCTCTCCCCTTGCTGCTCAAACTACTTCATCATCTTGTATTTCCCTCAACTAAGTCATTCCTTTACATCTCCTACCACCTCAATTTAATACCTCCACCATTGCACCCTCCTTTCCCACCTACTGACGTAGGGACACACAAACACCATCCACTTGCTTTATTCCCTTATTACAATGTACATATATGAATACTTGAATCAGTCAATCAAGTGAATCCAGATAATCAGTGGTAATATCGTAGGAGCCAGAGGGAACAATTAGAATCATTCCAAAGAGAAGTACATTTTGAGATATGTTCTAAACAAAGAAATGGTGGGTGTAGATATTTCCAGTTCCTGATAAGATCACAAATCTTTGCTTCCTCTAACTTTGGTCAAGTAACTTTTTCTACATTATACCATGTAAATTCTCAACACTATATCTTGATCATACTAATAGTGTTCAGATTAAAATTCTCTTGATATTATTTCTTAATTTATAATTATTTATTAAGAAATAAAAATCATGGGACTTCCGGTTAAGATGGCGGCAGTGTAAGGAGCAGCTGCTCAATCTCTCCTGACTGAAGCATACAGAATTCCTCAAGGGGAAATAAAAACGAGTCCAGAAGAACGAAGGAACCCCACAACAGGGCGCAGCATTGAAGGTACACAGAATCGGGGCATTTCCACGCTATAAAGGGGTGAAACAGCTCTCACTAAAATGCAAGAGGAAGAAGCCCCTCCCCCATCCCCCACACAAGTGGGAAAACAGGACTGGGGCAACCAGATAACCACTGGCAGCCCCAGGGCTTGTACTTGTGTGCTGCAAGACGAGGGACCCCAGGTGGCTCAGGGTGCACATGGACTTTCCCCCAAGCATCCACGTGGGTGAAGCCACCGCCTGGGGCCGGGACAAAGGCCCCTAAAACACGGCCTTTCCCAAGTGCTGAAGACATCACCTCAGGTGGGAATAAAGATAAAGATAAAGATCTCCAGCCCAGGGACTTTCACTACCTTATGAGGGGGTGAAGGCCGTGCCCTAAGAGCATCTGCTCAGGTAAAGGCAGTGCCCTAGGCTTGAATAACGATCTCCAGCCCAGGCTTGGATCTCCAGTGAGGACCCCGTGCAGACCCAGCGCTGCAGTGGAAGCAAGCCCCAAAGACTACTGAAGGAACTTCGGACAGAGGGGCAGACCGGGAACTACCAGGAGGCCTGACGCCGAGGACAAGGAGACTGGAGCCCCCGGGAGCTTGCAAGGCACAGGCAGACCCTGAGTGCAAAGACAAAGCTGAAAAGCGGCGGGGCTAACAATGGCCAGCAATAAGGAAGTCCAGAAAAAAAAAGACTATCAAGAGAAACTCTGGAACACTGGACAACTTCTACACAGAGAAAATCCAGACAACAGAGGAAGGAAAACAAAAATCCAAACCTCCCCCAAAAAATGAAAGCTGGTCACAAGCTATGGAAGAGTTTAAAAATGAAATGCTGAGGAAGATGGAAGAAATCTGGCAAGAAAATCACAGTTTAAAAGGCAGAATTTCACATTTAGAAAGTGAGACAAGTCAACTGAAGACCAAAAATGACCAGACTGAAAATGAAAACCAAAAAATTATAGCCGAAAACCAAAAAATTATAGCCGAAAACCAAAACATTAAAGCCGAAAACCAAAACATTAAAGCCGAAAACCAAAACATTAAAGCTGAAAACCAGTCCTTAAAGGCTAGAATTGAAAAATTAGAATATAATGATCTCTCAAGACAACAAGAACAAATAAAACAAAGTCAAAAGACTGATAAAATAGAAGGAAACATGAAATATCTCAATGAGAGAGTGACAGACCAAGAAAACCAGTCTAGAAGAGACAACTTGAGAATCATTGGTCTTCCAGAAAAGGCAGAAATTAATAGAAACTTGGACTCCATACTTAAAGAAATTATTCAGCAAAATTGCCCTGAAGTTCTACAACAAGAGGGCAATAAAGACATTGAAAGGATCCATAGAACACCCTCTACACTGGACCCAGAAAAGTCAACACCCAGAAATATAATAGCGAAATTGAAGAGCTTTCAAGTTAAAGAAAAAATCTTACAAGAAGCCAGAAAGAGACAATTCAAATATCAAGGAGCACCAATAAGGATCACACAGGATCTGGCAGCCTCAACGCTAAAAGACCGCAAGGCTTGGAATACAATATTCAGAAAGGCAAGAGATCTGGGCCTTCAGCCACGAATCAACTACCCAGCGAAACTGACTATATACTTTCAGGGGAAAGTATGGGCATTCAACAAAATTGAAGAATTCCAAGTTTTTGCACAAAAGAGACCGGGACTAAATGGAAAGTTTGACACTCAACCACAAATATCAAGAGAAAGATGAAAAGGTAAATAAGAAACAGAGGGAAAAGAAAGAAAACTCATAGACTTTTAAGCTTGACTCTTAAAGGTCATAAATAAGATCTAATTATCTGTATTACTAGGTGGAGAAATGCTATGTATAATTCTCTGTAGTGAACTCTATACACTATTATAATATTCACCATTTTAGCAACCAGAAGAATAATTCATAGGGAGAGGACAGGATACTAAATGGTCTAAGAAGACATGGGGGGGGTGGGAAAGAGGGAGGGAATAGTAGGGGACACCAAGAAAAATCCGAGTAAATAAGAAAAATAAGATATTCTATTACACACAAAGAGGGCATGGGAAGGGGAGGGGATGAATAATATCATAAGAAGGAGAGGAAGAGAGCATAATCAAACCTTACTCTCAATGTAATCAACCCGGAGAAGGAAGAGTAGCTTTATTATCCATCCGGATAAAAAACTCTATCTAACCCTACTGAGAAAGTCAGAAGGGATAAACCAAAGGGAGCAGGCCAAAAAAGGGAGGGGAGAAGAAGGGGGAAGAAATTAATTTGGTTTTTAAAAAAAACAAAAAGAGGGGAACAACAAGGGAGGGGGCAGAAAGGGAAGTCAATCAAGGGAGGGGATAAGGGATACTGGCTAAAAGCAAACCACTGGTGTAAAAGAAAATAGTGTAATAAGAGGGAGTGGGTCTAGGGGAGGATACAAAAATGTCAGTGAATACACAACTAACAATTGTAACTCTGAATGTGAACGGGATGAACTCCCTCATAAAACGGAAGCAGAGTGGATCAGAAACCAAAATCCTACCATAGGTTGTCCACAAGAAACACATATGAGGCGGGTAGACACACACAAGTTCAAGGTTAAGGGTATGAGCAAAATCTTTTGGGCATCACATGAGAAAAAGAAGGCAGGAGTGGCTATCATGATCTCTGACAAAGCCAAAGTAAAAATAGATATGATTAAAAAAGACAGGGAAGGTCATTACATCCTGATTAAAGGCAGTATAAACAATGAGGAAATAACACTGCTCAATATATATGCACCAAGTGGCATAGCATCCAAATACATAAAGGAGAAACTGGCAGAGCTCAAGAAGGAAATAGATAGTAAAACCATAATAGTGGGAGATCTAAATATTCCTCTTTCAGATCTAGATAAATCAAACCAAAAAATAAATAAGAAAGAGGTAAGAAAGATGAATGAAGTCCTAGAAAAATTAGATTTAATTGATATGTGGAGAAAAATAAATAGGGACAAAAAGGAATACACCTTCTTTTCAGCTACACATGGTACATTTACAAAGATTGACCATGTAATAGGGCATAGAATCATGGCAAACAAATGCAAAAGAGCAGAAATAATAAATGTAACCTTCTCAGATCATAATGTGATAAAAATAATAATCAGTAAGGGCACCTGGACAGGAAAATCAAAAACTAATTGGAAATTAAACAATATGATTCTCCAAAACCAAACTGTCAAAGAAGAAATCATAGAAACAATCAACAATTTCACTGAAGAGAATGACAATGATGAGACATCCTACCAAACTCTGTGGGATGCAGCCAATAGATGCTGAAAAAGCCTTTGACAAAAGATAGCATCCATTCCTAATGAAAACATTGAAAAGTATAGGAAGTATAGGAATAGAGGGACCCTTCCTAAAAATAATAAACAATATATACCTAAAAGCATCAACAAGCATTATATGCAATGGGGATAAATTAGAAGCCTTCCCAATAAGATCAGGAGTGAAACAAGGATGACCATTATCACCTCTATTATTCTACATAGTACTAGAAACACTAGCAATAGCAATTAGAGAAGAAAAAGAAATTGAAGGTATCAAAATAGACAATGAGGAGACTAAGCTATCACTCTTTGCAGATGATATGATGGTCTACTTAAAAAATCCTAGAGAATCAACTAAGAGCCTGGTAGAAATAATCAACAACTTTTGCAAAGTGGCAGGATACAAAATAAATGCACATAAATCATCAGCATTTCTATACATTTCCAACACACTAGAGCAGCAAGAAGTAGAAAGAGAAACACCATTCAAAATCACCCTAGACAATATAAAATACCTAGGAATATACCTACCAAAACAAACACAGCAATTATATGAAAACAACTATAAAACACTTTCCAAACAAATAAAACTGGACCTCAACAATTGGAAAATCATTAACTGTTCATGGGTAGGACAAGCTAACATAATAAAAATGAACATCCTACCCAAATTAATTTACCTATTTAGCGCCATACCTATCAAATTACCAAAAAACTTCCTTACTGAATTAGGAATAAATATAACAAGTTTCATTTGGAATAACAAAAGATCAAGAATATCAAGGGAAATAATGAAAAAAATGTGAAGGAAGGGGGCCTAGCAGTACCAGATATCAAACTATACTATAAAGCAGCAGTCATTAAATCAATATGGTACTGGCTAAGAGATAGAGAGGAGGATCAATGGAATAGACTGGGGATAAATGACATCAGCAAGACAGTGTATGATAAACCCAAAGAGCCCAACTTTTGGGACAGGAATCCACTATTTGACAAAAACTGCTGGGAAATTTGGAAAACAAAATGGGAGAGATTAGGTTTAGATCAACATCTCACACCCTACACCAAGATAAATTTAGAATGTGTGAATGACTTGAATATAAAGAGGGAAACTATAAATAAGTTAAGTGAACACAGAATAGTATACTTGTCAGATCTATGGGAAAGGAAAGATTTTAAAACCAAGCAAGAGTTAGAGAAAATTACAAAATGTAAATTTAATGGTTTTGATTATATTAAACTAAAAAGTTTTTGTACAAACAAAAACAATGTAGTCAAAATCAGAAGGGAAACAACAAATTGGGAAAAAATCTTTATAACGAAAAACTCTGACAGGGGTCTAATTACTCAAATATACAAGGAGTTAAAGCAATTGTATAAAAAAATCAAGCCATTCCCCAATTGATTAATGGGCAAGAGACATGAATAGGCAATTTTCAGGTAAAGAAATCAAAAGTATCAATAAGCACATGTGAAAGTGTTCTAAATCTCTAATAATAAGAGAAATGCAAATCAAAACAACTCTGAGGTATCACCTCATACCTAGGAGATTGGCTAAAATGAAAGAAGGGGAGAGTAATGAATGTTGGAGGGGATGTGGCAGAATTGGGACATTGATGCATTGCTGGTGGAGCTGTGAACTGATCCAGCCATTCTGGATGGCAATTTGGAACTATGCCCAAAGGGATATAAAAGACTGCCTGCCCTTTGATCCAGCCATACCATTGCTGGGTTTGTACCCCAAACAGATCATAGATAAACAGATTCCATATACCTTCAATGCTGTGCCCTGTTGAGGGGTTCCTTCATTTGTCTGGATTCATTTTTATGTCCCCTTGAGGAGTCCTGTATGCTTCGGTTAGGAGAGATTGAGCAGCTGCTCCTTACTCTGCTGCCATCTTAACCAGAAGTCAATGAATGGTGTTTATTTGGATAGTTGTATGTTTTTTTATTCCTCCTAAGCCTTAACTGTCTTGCCTAGCTTTGTCATGATGTACACAGAAAAGACCACTTGTACATGGCATAGGTCTTCGGCACATGGTCATTTATTGCTCTTAGATCTTGAACTAAACGCCATTGAGTCTTCCCATGAGGAGATAATTTTGCTTTCTTTATTGGCATGATTGGTGTATTGTATTGCGAAAACCCATATTTTAATATCCCTTGCTCCAATAAACTCTCTATGATGGGTTTCACTCCTTCTATCGCTTCTTGACTAAGTCTGAACTGAGGAATTCTTGGAGGTAAGCCTTCTTTCACCTCTATCTTTACTGGTTCCGCTGACAATATCCTGCCCACCTCATTTGAATTTTTAGCCTACACATAATCTGGAATATCATCTGGAACCTCATAGATGTTATCAGTTGATTGGTATGATGGTTCCTCACTACATGTATCTAAAATAAAATGGGATGGTGTTTCAGAGATCTCTTAGGTATGTGTAAATAAATTTGCCCATCCGGTTGACATTGGATGGTTGTAGCCAATTTGCATAGAAGATCTCTTCCCACGAGGTTTGAAGGACATGATGGCATCAATAGGAACATGTGTTCAAGAGTCAGAGGTCCAAATTTTAACATTTTAACTTTTAGCTTTGGGACTTGTTGTGCTAACACAGAAGCTCCTCTTACTCTTAAACTGCCTTGAAATTGACATCCTTCAGGTGGTTCTCGTAGTATGGAACAAGTTGCCCCCGTGTCCAGTAATCCCTCATAGTGTACTCCCCTGATTTCTAAAGTAACTAAGGGTTCTCCACTGTCATTGGATTTCACTGGCACTAAGGGTAATAAAGAATCCTCAGTGTTTTGTGTACACTTGTCATTGATTCTTTGTTGCATATGGTCTTTTGTCTCTAAACCCAAACTTCCTATAGCACCATTAAGCAAGTTCAGTTTAGAATCCGGATTACAGAAAGCAGGCTTAAAGAGCATACTCTCATTGAGAGCTTGTAAGTCATTGTCACTATTGCAAATTCCATGTTGGCTTTCATTAAGTGCTTCAGAAATGGAAGTTTGATTTGTTCTATCTTCCACTCTGCTCTTTAAAGAATTGTCAAGCCTCAAATCAGCAATCTCTCCTTCAGTAGTCTCCGGGATTGTATGATAATTAGATTGTGTTCCCTTCAACACT
This sequence comes from Gracilinanus agilis, assembly GCF_016433145.1. Taxonomy (NCBI): domain Eukaryota; kingdom Metazoa; phylum Chordata; class Mammalia; order Didelphimorphia; family Didelphidae; genus Gracilinanus; species Gracilinanus agilis. Next base: position 410,277,108 of record NC_058130.1, read on the forward strand.
TCAGCTTCAATTACTGATTCAAAAGCTGATTGATGTTCCCTATTTTGCCCTACTGTTTTTGTGACTGACATTAGATGATTTTTATTATCAATCACAGTAACAGTCTAGATGTTATGTTCAGCCACACTGATTGTAGAAGAAGGCAACTGTTCCCTATCTCTTCCCCAAAGTTTAGAATGAAATTCTGTAGCTAAGGGGTTGAGAAAGATGGATTTTGACTTTCCTACACAGCTGCTATCATCTTTTAAATCAGTGGGTCGTTTCTTTAAAATCAAGTTCTTGCCAACTTCTAGACTTTTTTGCTCTTTAACCTCTAACTGTGACTTTGTGTCTAAAGCAATTGCATGGGAAAAAACTGTTGCATCTAATTCTAAACCTGTTAGCAAATTTTCTTGATGTGATTCTTTGCAATGGTTTGATTCATGCTTCCCACCCAATGTGTGTGATATGGAATGAGAAAGCTGATCCCTTATATAATCATCCTCCTTAATGCCAAAGATTTCTTTGCGCATTTGCATTATGTCTTCCCATTGCTCATTACCTACCACAGACCTATGTGTATCCTCTGTGTAGATTACTTTAGACACCTTTTCTATTTTGCCTCGATTTCTCATTTTGCTTCCCTCAATTCTCTTAGACTCTGCCACACCCAAATTACACTGAATGATAGGTTTTAAATTAGAAATCTCGATTCATAATGATTTTTTCGGTTTCGTGCCCATTTGTATATATCTCTCCATATCATTGAACAAAGGTGTTTGACTGTACTTTTTGCATGTGTGATTGCAGCAAGTATTCGTATGTTTTTCTTGATTATATCTATTTGATTCATTATTTCTAGCCCACTTTGAATTATAAAATGTTTTTCTCTTATCTCTTTGATTATTGGGTTTTGAAAAATCAATTTGTTGCTTATATCTACAAAAACGAATCACGTGCCAGATCTTCCCACACAAGTAGCATCGGGGTGCTGATTTTGATTTGGGGGTGCTGTTGGCAGGTTGTCTAAACTGGTTTCTACTCGTTTGAAGAGCAAAATTTTTCACCTCTTCAATTTCTTTCTCCCGTTTAGACTGCTTTAATTGCCTCTTCAAGTCTGCTATGATCTCATCTTTCTCATTGTCAGATTGCCTAGCCATTCTCACTTCTTTCTGTGTGGAATCATGTATATATGCTGCATGATTCCTAATATCCTCCAGTGTTAATGATTCCCACTGTGGACAACTTTGCCTGAAGTAATTTTATATCAGTATTGAGGTTCCCTTTACAAATTGTCTCCTTATATGATAGATCGTATCCTGGGAATGAGTATCTCTAAGTCCTAATATCGTTTCAGCAGCTTCAATAACTCTGTCTAGAAAACTGCTTGGGTGCTCTTCTTCCCCTTTCCTCAGTTTCTCAAATTTTTGGCATGCATTTGGCCTTTTTGCAAAATTTCTCATTGCTTCAATAAGATCAGCCCTGCATCTTAACAAGTATCTCATGTTAGCGTGTTGAGTGAAATCTAGATTTTGATGTACTAATGGCCATGCTTCTAAATTGGGGTTCCTTCTAGTTTCGGTCAGGAATTTTTCCTTTTCTGAGGGAGTGTAAAATTCTCCCAAAAGAAATTTGACATCGTCAAATCTAGGGTTAAAAAGTGTGAACACCCGCTTTAATTCATTTAGACTTTTGTAGGGTTTTTAGTAGAATCTACAAAAATGGTGTTTTAAAACCTCCATATCACTAGGAGTGAATGCCTTGTATGTTTTGACATGCACGACCCCCTCTCCAGGTTGCACAATAGTCCTGTCCACTATTGGTAGGACAGAGACCACTGCATTCTGTATTGGTTGATCTTTCTCTGTTTCCTTTTTCCCAAAAAATTTAGATTCTACGATTTCAAGTTATACGATGGTATGCTTATTGAGTTCATTCCCTTCATGTAATTGCCTCAACACTGGGAGCAGTAGTTTTATGTTCTCAACTAGTTCCTTGTTATCATTTTCTTGTTTTGAATCAGATGCCTTATAATAGTTAAACAGATGAGTCAGGACTGCTTTTAAAATTGCCAAAAAATGCAGAGTCAGAACAATTGCCACTGCTGTTGGAATGAAGCATATGCATTCAGCTAAAGTGAATGCAAACCATTTATAATAGTCGTAGATTTCAATTAATTGTTGTATCATGTTTGGTGCTTTTACCAGCCAAAATGCACACATTCCCTGCATAAAAGACCAAATAAGCAGTGATAGACTGCTTAATATAAAAATCAATCTTGTGCAATTCATTTTCTTTTCTTTTCTTCAGAAGATAGGTTTCGTATGACTTGGCTCACCAGATGTTATGTGAGTAATTTGGGAAAAGGTGTATGGTATAAGGGAATTTGAAAGGAGGATGTTAGAGACTTGCTAAGTGGTAATCTCGGTTACAGGTAGGCTGGGATTAAAGGAGATTCAGGGTATAGTAGGACTGAAGTCAGGAGTATGACACAGAAGGGAAACAGAGATCTTCAGGGAGAAGAGAAATTAAACTAAACAGACAAACACAGCAGGCTTACTGACTGGGACTTAGACTCAAACACAGGCTGAGGGAAATAGACTAGACTGAAATTAACAAACAGGCTTTAGTTAATTTCACAGGAAGGGACTTGTTTTGAAGTAACACCTTCCTTCAAGATGGATGCCCCAGCTTCCCTCTAAGCCCTGAGTATGTTGTTTCTTTCCCTCTTCTTCCCTCTTGATAACTAATAGACAAATTATACTAATATGGCTGTTGAAACACAAAAGGGTTTATTTTCTTTGAAGGATATTTGTTAGGAAGGAGGATCAAAGGATAGCCCTATCAGTTGTCTGAGGAACCTCAGGTAGGGGAAGGGAAGTAAAGATGGAGTCTGAGTAAGGACCTGCCTTTAAACTCAGCTTTACAAAGTGCTATTGCTATCTAAAGGGAATAAATGATAACTGATTAACTATAACTAATGCTGTCAATTAGGTAATCCTTTACAGATTTAACTCCTCTCTATTACTCTCCTTATTAACTCCACAGGCATATAAGGTAAGGGAGGGAAGGCAGGGATGGTATTAGGAAAGGAAGATATAAAGAGTTTATCTAAAATAATAATTTCTTAAGTAAATATGTCAAAGCTAGGCTAAATTTCAATATTAAAGCTAGGTAATCAAGGCAGCTCGGCTGACTGACAACCTCCCTCCACGGAAGATCCAGCCAACTGCCCCTTCCTCAAGATTCCAAACCCCTAACAGCTTTTGGAACTCAGCCAAAGCTAGAAAAAAACTATATCACCCTAATTCTGTATACTACACCTAGCACGTGGCAGAAAAAGAATGTATTGTAATTGTTATTTCTGTTTTTATTAACCTAATTTTTTGTTTAAAAAAAAAATATATATATATATATATATATCCCAACCACCAACTAATCACCAACCCACACCTCCAGCAACCAACTTCCAGTAATGAATAGCAACCCTCAACTACTAACTACCAACTTACTCACTGAGTAACTCACTTACTGACCAACTCCCAACCAACTGCCCAACCAACTGCCAATCACCAATTGCCAGTCACCAACCCTCAAAAAAGTTCAAAAACCCCTCTCAGGCCTTGCATTAGCTTTTTATATCTCCTTCTCACATGACTTCCTATCTCTCTGGTTTCTACTTCCTTTCACTGTGGGCTGGTATATCTTTACACATCTCTATGGTAAAAGGACTTTCAGGTCCCCATTTAAATTAGAGAAAGTAATTAAGAATTCCCTCTTATGGTAGTAAATTTAGTCTTTGAAATGTAGATGATGTTCTTTTATTTAACTATTAATGACCTTTTTTTGTGGCCTAAAGCAAGGTTCACATGTTTTGACCATCCCAACTATAACCTTAAATAATATTCTCTTTTATATCTCTTGTTGTCTCTGCCTACTCTGAATGTTTTATGTTACGACTTTAGTCTTCTCTTGTGTAAATTCATATTTACATACAAAGATCTAGAATTGGAAAATTACTTAAAATGATCTAGTGCAAATATCTCATTTTATAGAACAAGAAATAGTCTGAGATATTAAGGGATAAGAGACATTGCTCAAGATCATACAAGTGCTAAGTATCAGAGGTGTAATTTAAAATCTAGTGCACAGACTTTAGAAACAGTGTGTTGTTTGTTTTTGTTTTTGTTTTTGTTTTTCCCACAGTACTACTTGACCACACTGTTAAAAACAGGTCTAATAAAAGCCTATTACTTTAAGTATTCCCAAAGAAATCTAAGATTATTTGGGATAAATCCAAATTAGATTTTTCCCAAATAATCTTAGATTTCTTTGGGAAATCTACATTATACTAGAGCAAGACAATCAATTAGACTTAGAGATCTACAATGAAAAACTGATAAATCATAGAAATTAAAAGACAATGCATGGCATAGAATATAGAACCACAGAAGCAAGTCAGGTATTAGCTTTATAGGAGCCAAGGCAAAGACGAGACATACTAGAAAATAATTAGGGAACACCAGAAAGGAAACTATAATAGAATCGACTCCAATAGGAAGTTTCATAAATATTTTCAAACTTTAGAAATATATTAAAATGAGACAGATTTAATGATAGAGAATTCAATATATCTTTCTCTCATGTTATAGCCCAACTCTACTCCCCCTTATTTTACAGATAAGGAAAATGAGGCCAAATATATTTCGTGTCTCACCAAAGGTGAGTAGAAGTGAAATTCAGTCTTCTCTCAGTCCAAGTTAACAGTTATTTCTATTACAAAATGTTACCTCATGAAAGTAGTAATACAATTATATTGTTTTGTTCCTGAGAAGAAAACAAGGGTAATAATTTGAAATTATAGGTACTTACATTTAAGCACAACATAGTCAAAATTTTCCTAAAATTTATAGTCTGAGAAAGGATGTGATGGGTATCCTTATAGAGATGTGAGTAGTAGGACAGTGAACATATTAACACAGAAATGATAGATAATTACTCATAAGGAATGCTAAAAAGAAAATCATTCTAAATTAGAGATTTGTTTAAAAAATAGAAGGTTTTCTCTAATTGTAAGGATCTGTGGTTCTTGCTATGGTATTTCCCCTTCCTGATTCTTTCCCCAAAGTCCCCCTCATAATCTAGAATTTAGAGGTCAAAGGATTCATAAATGCTATGAATTTCAAGATTTTAGAAGTAATCCTGGTAAAATGGTTTTCTAATACTCATGAATCCCCATTTGTATGTTTCCCTTTACAATCTCCTGTACCACATTAGCTTTAGAAAACATATTTAATAAAAAAGTATAGGAGGAATACTTTATCTAAGACATTCCTAAAAAACCCTGGGTTGGAATCTTATTTCATTTAATAAGGCTTCCGTAGATGGTGGGCTTAAACTAAAATACAATTGGTTATAAGGTATATGGTGATTTGTATATAATACATGGAACAAAAGAAGTATCTACTAGTATCTACTACTTTTTGCCATGAAATTCCTTCTTTCTTTTTGTCATCATGAATATCCCTTTAAAGTAATTTTCTTTTGAGCTTTAAGTTTCATTGTAATTCTAGATTTCAAAACCTACTTTCTTCTGTATTACAATGGATGTATGAATTAAATATCTTGGCAACTTGCAACCCAATCCCAGAGAGACTCATCCCAGTGAACAGAGGAGTCTCAGAGTCACATGTCTGGGTCTTCCAGCTGGCACAAGGCCAACTGAGGCCAGAAGGTCAGGAATATGACACAAAGAGGAATGGCTTAGACCAGGCTTGAAAATCCAGTTCTGGAAGCTCTCAGGGTTCTCTCTTAGCTTCCTATTCTCTCTATCCTTGCTCTTTTGGCCATTCTTTGAGCCATCCCAGAGGCTCCTATCTATCTTGCCATCTCTGACAAGCAGCCATGTGGAGGGGACCACACTGGACTGGAATCTTGGACCTGATTCTACTTTTAGTTAGAAAAGCTGTAAACCTTATTTCTCTCTTGATCTTTACTAATAAATACTTTTAAATTCAGTATAAAGCCTCCAAGATTACTTTTTATTCATAACATGGATCATATTCTTTGAAAACGCTACTATCTTTTAAATGCTGTATTTTTTAATCTCTCTGCCACCATTTCCATTGCCTTTGACCCCTACCATTCTGGTAGCCAACTGCTACTCCTATGTTTTAGTACTGATACCCAATTGGGCCTCTGATGACATCATGAATCTCTAGAATTCACCACATAACCTGGACATTTCCATTACTTAATATTCATTGATCTAAAAATCAAGAAAGAATAAGCACAAGTAAACTGCAGTACTCATATTTTCACAGCTAATATGGGTGATTTGAAAACAGAGATGCTGCTTATCATCAATATAGCTCTTGCAACCATCTTCTCTCCCCATGGAGGTACAGAAAAAGAGAACAAGGAAGAATCTACTTAATCCCATTTTTACCCACTCAGCTCTATCTCAAAAATACTTGAATCTTCAGGGCTTTTGGCTCTACCTATATTTTATTTTCGACAGTTCCTACCTGTCAGTCATGCATAATTAAAATCAGCTGGAAATCTCTTGGATTAAAAGCATGGGTTATGTATATGTATTGTGAGAACTTCCCTTATAGGAACCATTTTACATTATTGCAGGAACCACATCTAGCATATGTCTGCCTTTCAGAGAAACAACTCACTTTATTAGGCATATTTAATATATAGAATATTTTTCTATGTGCTAGGGTAGAACCAAGATTCAAACTCTGTTTCAAGTATCTCTTCTATCCATTCCTTCCTTCACACAAGCATCAGAATTATTTTATTCAAAATAACATAATTATTTTCATAATATCCTCTACAAGTCCCCATTACCTATCAGATTATACATAAACTACACTGGGAACCTAAAGACTTTTAACAACCTTGCCTCAACTTACCTTTCCAGACTTATTAACACATCAACTTTCTTTGGACACCTTTTGTTTCAAAATGACTTTCTTTATGCTCCTTTATTTTCCATTCTGTACTTTTGCACAGTATGTCCCTAAAATGCATTCCCTCTTTATATTTGCCTCTTGGGATCCTTAGTCTCTTTTAAGACTATGTTCAATAATACTTTCTTCCTTTCCAAACTGTCAGAAATGCTCTACCCCAACCTATTACATTATTCAATTTTGGAAATGGCTAAATATGTATAAATTGTTAATTTTTAAGCTCTTTCAAGGATTATTCAATTTTGTCTTTGTGTTTTCAGTTACTAGCATAGTATCTGACATTTAGTAGGCATTTAATAAGACCTTAATGATTGATTAAAATAAGACATAAGGACAAAGTCTTTAAAATTATAAGTGACATTAGAGATCATTTATATATAACCCCACAATTTACAGAGGAGAGGGTGAATTTAGAAATTTGAAAAGCTTTATCCAAGAAAAAATGTATAGAACTGTCAGAAACTGAATTTGAACCTAGATCCTCTGATTACAAAACCAGTACTTCTCTAGAATCTCATAGTTATAATAGAGATAGAAATTTTGTTGTGTAGAACCAGTGCTCTAATCCTAGATGGATTTTAGAAGAACTAATTTGGAATAGCTGAAAGAGTATTGTTTTCAGAATTGTGGTTCTATGGTTCAATCCCATTTCTTCTATTTAACACTTATTTGACTTCCTCAAGTGAAGCCAGTTTTGAGGCACAAAAAATGGTTAAAATTACTCCATCTGAGAGAATTCTGTGAAGATGATGGTTTAGATGGAGTAATTCCTAAAACCTCCACACTCTTACAGACACAGATAGAAAACAATGCACTTCAAGAAGAAAGAAGAACAAGTCTAACAAGGGACAGAGTAGGGGGAACCCTACTATTACACAGCTAAAGAGGTATGCCAAGCAAAACGTTTCAATTCTTGAACTGTCAGGTCTGAGGGTTTAGAAAGGGAATCCCAGGATGCCTCACCCATGTGCTGTGCTGAGTCTACAGTGGCCTCTGAAATCTCATGGCTGGCTGGTGCACAGACCCAGAGATAGGGCCTTACTGTCATTGGAATCGGGGAGTTGAACACAGGCACTGGAGAGGTGACTGGAGGAGAAAACCAGAGAAAAACAGCAAAAACACCCAGAAGAAGGTGGCTTAGAGAGAGCCAAATCTCAGATCTCAGACCACTTGGATTTCTCACACCAAAATACAGAACGAAGGGCTTCAAGAGGAAAGAAAACCAAACACAAGGACATTTCATGGGGACCCTACTGCTGGACATTTTGGAATGTGGGGATTATAAAGCAGAAAATTGGACATATTGGTTGTCACTTTAGAACATACAACTGCCCAGGACTCTCTTTTTTGCTTTTCAAATGAAAAGCCTTCATTTTTCCTTTACTGATGCTTGTAGCCAAAAGTCTTTAAGTGGTACCTTCTCTGAGCATCACCATACAGGAGGTGACATTTAGTTTAGAATTATTTATTTGGAGTATAATACTATTATTCCAAATCTCTAATCTTTTCTCAATGCCAACTTATTTAGGGAAAACACAGATTAATAGACACAAATGATACACATACAGGACAGGCATACACAAAAGTGGATTTTGTTTTCTTTTTTAATCTAGTAAATAGATTGGGACAAACCAAAGAGAAAAAGAAAACCATTACCTGCTGCTTTCATTTATTTTTAAACAGTATAGTATACTAGGAATGTGTCATTTTTAAAATAATTAGAAGTATCCATTGATTGTCTAAAGGGTAAATGAAGGCCCAAAAGACATGTGAATATTAGGATTTTAGTGCTTACAGAACTCTTATGGAGAAAATTTAGTAAAATTATTTCATTTTACAAGAAAAATATATCTTAAGACCGCAAGTAGTTTTCCCCAGCTTATATGAAGAATAATTATCAGAATATTGACTTGAAACCAGTCCTAAACCTTCAGATAATTAAGTTAAGGGGAAAGCTATAAATTCATTTTCTACAGTCCAGATTAGAGGGCCAGAATATTGCACTATCTGCTTTGCACCAAGGGGCTTCTCTGACTATATCCATACACACTTTGGAACAGTGCTGACACTTAATAAGAGGGACGTGCTCTTTCCACTACATTGCTCTTCATTAATCTACTACAAAGTCTCAGAGAACAATAGTTAAAATTTTATTTTCATTTCATGTGTACAGTTTCTCCAAAAGAGAAATGTAAAGGTACACAATGTGCAATGTAGATCAGGTATTGTACAGTTATCTATTTTTTGCAAAAGAAATATTTAATGCCTAAGTGCCAAAAGCATGAACTGAAAAAGCAATACAATTAAATGGCACTAAAAATTACTAGGGTAATCTGCTGGCATGTTAATATTTTAAACAGGGATACATGTTTCATCTTGTGGGATTGCTAATAGGCATTTTACTTTGCACATTGACTCAGCATTGTACAGTTTCATCCACATTCAGGTCTTCTGACAAGCCAGACTAGAGCTTGCATTATACAAAATTTAGAGTTATGTATTCTGATGTAGAAATTCCTTTTGCCATTCACCAGTGATCAAGCATAGAAGTTCCCTATGGCTGGTGCTCACCAGATTCCTTCTAAGGTTTAGACTTATCCATCTTGGGATTACTATTCAGTCACTTCTGTTCAATGAAAGGAACTCAAAGTAGAAAAGCAAGTCCTTAGGCTCATTTCCTTATGCTCATATATATGCTTTTCAGGGCCATGACCCCTCAGTTCAAAAGCTCTACCAATGTGGGGATAAGGATAGCTTAGCTCCCAAAAGAAGTTTCAAGAATTTTACTATGTTTGACAAATTAGAAGAAAAGAAAGGCAGAGTCTAGTGTAATTCTCTGTTTTGTTTGTGTGCTTTTGTTCAAAAGTTATTCAACGACACCCTTTTCTTCATTGTCCAAGAGATCTGTGAGCATAGATGCAAATTATTTGAGTCACTATCATCATTAGATGAAACACAAGATATTTTTCTCATTTTAGTAAAGGAGAATGAATCCTAGGATGCTACTCTGTGTGCCTAAGATCACTGTAATTTTCAGAGCCTGGATTCCCATCAGCTACTTGTACCTCCTATACTAATTTTTTATGATCTCTGACTTAAGGTCCATTTCACCTCTAATCTCTTTGATGAAACAAAGATTGATTTAGGTTCTATTATTTGGACAATGCTAATAGTAGTTAGAATTGATATTGTTTTCAAGGTTTGCAAAGCACTTTGCTTTTATTTTTTGCAATCACTTTTAGCTTATTAACTTAGTTGATGTTAGCAGCATTGCTGTTAGGTACTCTTATTATTTCCACTTTACAGATGAGGAAAATGAGACTGAGTATTTAAGTGACTTAATTAGAGTCAAAGAGAAAATATAATTCTGCAGATAGATTGGAAATTAGGTCTTCCTAACCTCATGTTTTGAGATCTGTGGGCCTAGAAAAAGGAAACAAAACAAAACAAAACAAAAAGGACCTATATTGAAGGAACTTTCATTCTGCTTGGTTATAGAACATTTCAGTAGATGAACAAATATAATGTGAAGAGCAAGTGAGCATTAATCATTAAGAAAATTAGAAAAAATAAACTTCCTTAATTATATGGCAAAAACCAGATCTTGAAGGAAGTTAAATCTTCTAAGTGAAACTGAAGTAAGAGGGCATTCCAAGAAGGTGAAACAGTCAGAGCAGAGGCATGGACTAAGGAAATGGAATGTAAAGTTTGAGACTATAAAGTAGGTATTGTCACCTGGACCTTAGGGGACATAAGGAAGAAATGTCTGGAAATCTAGAGGAAAAATACATGTTTAATGACAAGAAGTCTGTATTTCATATTAGTGGCTATAGTGTCACATTTTAAATTCTTGATCAAGGGGAGGCATGATCAGATTTTAGCTTGAGATGGGTATACGGAAATAATTAGGAGAATATTTTTGAAAAACCTAAGTAAAAGGAGAAATTTCGGTATCCAGACCCTGGCAAATTGAGGAGAATGGCTTGGTTCACAGATGACTCTAAATCCATCTTTATTGTTAACTATTACAGTTAAAGAAGAACACGTTTTCAAGTTAGAGAAATCAAGATTATTTGCCTGAAGAAATTATGTTTTAGGTAGTAACAGGTAATGAAATGTAATGTGAGACTACCACTGGTATTACAAACATGAAAATGTATAACTTTCATTGAGTAAACTTAACTCTGATCGTCTGGATCCACATCTAAAAAAATAAGGGATTTGGATTACATGATCTTTTCCAGATCTAATATTCGAAGATTCTATAACTAGTATAATTAGTTAGAGGTAAAAAGAGAATGAATATGAATTGTTATGTGTGATTAGATAACTCTAGAAAATGGTAAAAAAAAGAAAGAAAAGAGGGAAGAAATGAAATAAAGAAGGGAGGGAGGAAAAATGAAGGAAAAAGCAAGGAAAGATGAAATAAGGAAAAATAAAGGAAGAAATCAAGAAGGAAAGAAAGAAAGAAAATTGTAATGCAATTACAAAGGTGATATTACTGCTTTCTCCATTCATCTCTCCCCCATATGTCCACCCTCTCCATTCTACAAAATTCTTAGGCTAGATGTTGTCCTTGAATAATTTTTTAATTTGTTTTGTTGAGCATACCTCTAGTTTCTTTTTAAAAAATTTTTTTCAATGGTTGCATGATTATTTTTGTCTTCCTCCCTTTTCCTTCCACCCTCCTGGAGCTGCCAAGCAATTACACCTGCTTATACATATATTATTACCTAAATCCTATTTCCATATTAATTTTTGTAATACAGTAATATTTTAAAACCAAAACCCCAAATCATATATCCATATAAAAATAAGTAAATCATATGTTTTCTTCTAGATTTCTACTCCCACATTTCTTTTCCTAGATGTGGAATGCATTCTTTCTCATAAGTCCCTCTGGATGGTCCTGAGTCATTGCATTGCTTTTAGTTGCAAAATTAATAACATTTGGTCATCCCACAATGTATCAGTTACTGTATATAATGTTCTCCTGGTTCTGCTTATTTCACTCTACATCAGTTTATGTAGGTCTTTCCAGTTTTTATTGAAATCCATTGATTCATCATTCCTTATAACACAATTGTATTCCATCACCATCATATACCATAATTTGTTCAGCCATTTCCCAATCAAAGGGCATCCCCTCATTTTCTAATTTTTGGCACCCCAAAAAGCATAGCTATAAATATTTTTGCACAAATAGATCCTGTCCCATTTTTTTTTCTCTTTGAGATACAAAACTAGTTGTGGTATTGCTGGATCAAAGGGAATTGGTTCTTTTAAAGCCCTTTGGCAATAATTCCAAATTGTCTTCCAGAATGGTTGCATCAATTCACAACTGCACCAGCAATGCATTAGCATCCCAATTATACCATATGCCCTCCAACATTAATTATTTTCCTTTATTGTCTTAATGGCCATGCTGCTCAATGTAAAGTGGTATCTCAGAGTTGTTTTGGTGTACATTTTTCTAATCAGGAAGGATTTAGAATATTTTTTATGAAATTATTGATAGTCTTGATTTCTTCATCTAAAAATTGCCTATTTATGGGGAATGTTTTAATTTATTCTAAACTTTACTTTGTTCTTTGTATATTTGAGAAATTAGACCTGTGTCAGAGAATTTTGTTATAGTTTTTTTCCCAGTCTGTTGCTTCCCTTTTAATTTTTGTTGCATCCGATTTATTTGTACAAAACCTTTTAATTTAGTATCATCAAGATTATTTATTGTACATCTTCTAAAGTCCTCTATCTCTTCCTTGGTCTTAAATGTTTCCCTTCCCCATAAATCTGACAGGTATACTATTCCACATTCACCTAATTTACTTATAATATCATTCTTTATGTTTAAATCATATACTCGTTTTAAATTAATTTGGGTATTGGGTGTGAAATATTGATCTAAACTTAATTTTTGTCATATTGCTTTTCAATTTTCCCAGGAGCTTTTCCTAAATATTGGGTTCTTATCCCCAAAACAGGGATCTTTAGGCTTATCAAACATTATATTGCTAGGATCATTTATCTATAGTCTAATCCATTGAGCTGCCCTTTTTTCTCTTAGCTAGTACCACATTGTTTTGGTGATCATAGCTTCATACTACAGTTTAAGATCTGGTACTGCTGGGCCTCCAACCTTCACATTCTTTTAATAGTTCATTTCATTTTCATGATCTTTTTTCTTTCAGATAAATGTCATTATCATTTTTTTCATTCTATAAAATATTTTTGGTAGTTTGATAGGCATGACACTGAATAAGTAAATTAATTTAGAAAGGATTGTCATTTTTATTATATTAACTCATCCTATCCATGAGCAAGTAATGTTTTTCCAATTGTTTATTATTATAGAATTTTTTTTTTACTTTGAGAAAAATTTTCCATGGTTACATGATTCATGTTTTTACTTTCCTTTCACACACTTAAATTCCCTTCTTTCCCATAGCCAACTTGCATTTCAATTGGTTTTACCACGTGTCATCAATCAAGATTTACTTACATATTATTGATAGTTGCATTGGTGTGGTCTTTTCCTGTCTACATCTCGATTCATGTCTGCATCAACCCAAGTCCCTTTCACTCTGCATCAATTCCTGGAGGTCATTCCAGTTCACATGGAATTCCTCCAGTTTATTATTCCTTTGAGCACAGTAGTATTCCATCACCAATATATACCACAATTTGTTCAGCCATTCCCCAATCTAAGGGCATATCTTCAGTTTCCAGTTTTTTTGCCACCACAAAGAGCTCAGCTATAAATGTTTTTGTACAAGTCTGTTCATCTATGATCTCTTTCGGGTACAAAAACATCAATAGTATGGCTGAATCAAAGGGCAGGCATTCTTTTATTACTTTTTTGCTATAATTCCAAATTGCCATTCAGAATGGTTGGATCAGTTCGCAATTCCACCAGCAATGCATTAATGTCCCAATTTTGCCACATCCACTCCTACATTCATTGCTTTCCCCTGCTATCATTTTAGCCAATCTGCTAGGTGTGAGGTAATACCGCAGAGGTGTTTTGATTTGCAGTTCTCTAATTATTAGAGATTTAGAACACTTTCTCATGTGCTTGTTGATAGTTTTGATTTCTTTATCTGAAAATTCCCTCATCATGTCCCTTGACCATTTATCATTTGGGGAATGCCTTGATTTTTTATACAATTGATTTAGTTCCTTGTACCTTTGAGTATTTAGACCTCTGTCAGAATTTCCAAAGCCACGTAGATCAAAAAAAGAAAAAGAAAATTACAGATCAATCTCCTTAATGAACATAGATGCAAAAATCTTAACTATAATACAAGCAAAAAGACTCCAGCAGGTGATCAAGAGGGTTATCCATCATGATCAGGTGTGATTTATACTTAGAATGCAAGGATGGTTCAACATTAGAAAAACCATTCACATAATTAACAAGCTAACAAAAAAAATCACATGATTATCTAAATGGATGCTGAAAAAGCTTTTGACAAAATACAATACCCATTCCTACCGAAAACACTAGAAAATATAGGAATAGAAGGACCTTTCCTAAAAATAATAAACAGTATATATCTTAAACCATCAACAAGCATCACATGCAATGGGGATAAATTAGAAACCATTCTAATAAGATCAGGTATGAAACAAGGATGTCCATTATCACCAATATTATTTAACATTGTATTAGAAACACTAGCAGTAGCAATTAGAGAAGAAAAAGAAATTGAAGGTATTAAAATAGGCAATGAGGAGACTAAGCTATCAATCTTTGCAGATGATATGATGGTCTACTTAAAAAATCCTAGAGAATCAACTAAGAAGCTTGTAGAAATAATCAACAACTTTAGCAAAGTTGCAGGATACAAAAGAAATGCACATAAATCATCAGCATTTCTATATATTTCCAACATATCAAAGCAGCAAGAGATAGAAAGAGAAACACCATTTAAAATCATCCTAGACAATATAAAATACTTAGTAATCTATCTACCAAAACAAACACAGGAATTATATGAACACATCTTCAAAACACTTTCCAAACAATTAAAACTAGATCTAAACACTTGGAAAAACATTGAGTGCTCATGGGTAGAATGAGCTAACATAATAAAAATGACCATTCTACCCAAATTAATTTACTTATTTAGTGCCATACCTATCAAACTACCAAAATACGTTTTTACTGAATTAGAAAAAACTATAACAAAGTTCATTTGGAAGAACAAAAGATCAAGAATATGAAGGAAAATAATGAAAAAATGTGAAGGAAGGTGGTCTAGCAGTACCAGATATTAAGCTATACAATAAAGGAGCAGTCTTCAAAACAATATGATACTGGCTAAGACATAGAAGGGAGGATCAGTGGAATAGACTTGGGGTAAGTGATGTCAGCAAAACAGTGTATGATAAATCCAAAGAGGTCACCTTTTGGGACAAAAATCCACTATTAGACAAAAAGTGCTGGGTAAATTGTAAAACAAAATGGAAGAGATTAGATTTAGATCAACATCTCACACCCTAAACCAAGATAAATTAAGAATGGGTGAAAGACTTAAATATAAAGAAGGAAACTGTAAGTAAATTAAGTGAACACAGAATAGTATACTTGTTTGCTCTCTGGGAAAGGAAATATTTTAAAACCAAGTAAGAGTTAGAAAAAAATTACAAAATGTAAAATAAATAATTTTGATTATATTAAATTAAGTTTTTTTTGTACAAACAAAAACAATGGAACCAAAATCAGAAGGGAAATAACAAACTGGGAAAAAATATTGTCCAATTGTTTAGAACTAGTTTTATTTGTGTAGAAAGTGTTTGGTTTGGCAGATAGTTTCCCAAATATTTTACATTGTCTGGAGTGATTTAAATGGAGTTTCTCTTTCTAACTCTTGATGCTAATTTTTGTTTGAAATATATAAAAATGCTGTTGATTTATGTGAGTTTATTTTGTATCATGCAACTTTGCTTAAGTTATTGATTACTTCCACTACCTTTTTACTTGATGTTCTAGGATTATCTATGTATATCATCATATCATCTGCAAAGAGTGATAATTTGGTTTCCTCATTGCCTACTTTCATTCCTTTTATTTCCTTTTCTTCTCTAATTTCTACCATTAGAATTTCTAGTACAATATTAAATAATAGTGTTGAAAATGGGCCTCCTTGCTTCACGCCAAAGGCTTCTAACTTGTCCCCATTGCAGATGATACTTGCTGATAGTTTTATATATATACAGTTTATTATTTTGGGGAAGGGGCATTCTATTCCTATAATTTCTAATGTTTTCAATAGAAATTGGTGTTGTATTTTGTCAAAGGTTTTTTCTTCATCTTTTGAGATAATCATCTTATTTTTATTGATATGGTCAATTATGTGGATGATTTTTCTAATATCAAATCAGCACGATGCCTCTGTTGAGGTGATTGCTTTTGCCCATTTTATTTGGAGGTTATTTATTAGAATCAAAAAATATTGGAGATGTAGTTTATAGAGCAGGAGTGTTTGGCAGTGGCTTTCTATATAGATACTCTTCTATTTTTACTTCTGTGGAAAGAATATTAATGCCAAGGTGCTCAGATAAAGGCAAGAAAGGGCAACTGCAAGGTCTAGAGGAGTAAAGGAAGTGGAAAATCAATCCAAAGGGGTCTTAACCCTTTTTTGACATCCCTTGAAAATCTTTGAATTTTAAAAGAAAGAAAAGTTTCATCTCAAGATAAGCTATGAACTTGCTTGTTCCTCAATGTTGAAACAGGTTGGAGACAAGTTATATATTTATCTTTAAATAAGTCTCTTGAGTAGTGAAGCTATTAAATGAACTAGGTAGAGCTAGGTAGAGAAGAAAGTACATATGATGTATGGCCATGCTAAATGTTTCTTTTTGGTGACTCCTGCTGTCTGAAAGACCCACCTCTTGTCCAGACCAAGGTCAGAGTCCCGAATCAAAGAGTCTAGAGTTATCAGGGAGAGTATAAATTGCTGGCAGTGGGAGGAAAATTCTCTCTTCACTTGGAATTGTGGACCAGGGAGGTATGTGGTCTGGCTTGAGGCTGGCTGTGATAGCCAGCTCAGGAGAACACATCCAAAAGAGTGGCTAGCTACATGTGGCTGATGCTTTTTCTTCCTATGGATTGCTTTTTATTTTCTTTAATTTTTTGCTCTTTTATTTAATAAGCAATTTGAATTAAAATACTATCTTCATAGAATCTTAACTCTCCAGAGTTAAACATAACATAAAGAAAGGACTAAACGGAAAATAAAAATGAAGGAGCTGATGAAATGCATAAAGAAAATCTGAAGAGGAATTAGATGAGAAAAAGTGAGAAGAAAATTGTAATCACATTAAATTAAAAAGAATTTGCACACACACACACACACACACACACACACACACACACACACACAAAACAACAATGCAACCAACATTCGAAGGGAAGCAACAAATTGAGTTAAAGAATGTCTATAACAAAAGCCTCTGGCAAAGGTCTCATTTTTTCAAATTTGTAAGGAGTTAAATCAATTGTACAAAAAAGTAAGTCATTCCTCAATTGATAAATGGGCAAGGAATATTAATAGGCAGTTTTCAGATGAACAAATCAAAACTATCAGTAAGCCCATGAACAAGTGTTCTAAATTTCTCATAATTAGTGAAATGCAAATCAAAACAACTCTGAGGTGCCACCTCACACCTAACAGATTGCTTATATGACAACAAAGGAAGTAATAAATGTTGGAGGGGATGTGGTAAAATTGTTACACTAATGCATTGCTGGTGGAGTGAATTGTGAATTGATCCAACAATTCTGGAAGGCAATTTGGAATTATGCCCAAAGCATTTTAAAAGACTGCCTGCCCTTTGATTCAACCATGCTGTTGAAGAGTTTGTACCCCAAAGAGATAATAGGGAAAATATTTGTAAAAATGTTTGTAACTATACTTTGTGGTGGCAAAAATTGGAAAATGAGGTGGCGTCCTTTGATTGGGCAATGGCTGAACAAATTGTGGTATCTGATGGTGATGGAATACTCTTGTCCTGAAAGGAATAATGAACTGGAGGAATCCCATGTGAAGACCTCCAGGAACTGATGCATACTGAAAGGAAAAGAACTAGAAGAACACTGTACACAGAGACTGATACACTGTGGCACAATCAAACATAATTGACTTTTCTATTACCAGCAATGCAAAGACCCAGGACAATCCCAAGGAACTTATGAGAAAGAATGCTCTCTATATCCAGAAAAAGAACTGTGGAAGTAGAAACACAGAAGAAAAACATTTGCTTGATCACATGGTTTGATGGGGATATGATAGGGTATGATGACTTTAAATCATAATTCTATGGCAAATAATAATATGGAAATAGGGTCTGACCAATGATACATGTAAAACCCAATGGAATTGCTCATTGGTTCTGGTAGGGGAGAGGGAGAAGGGAAAGGAAAGAATATGAATCATATAACCATGGAAAATATTCTAAATTAAATAAATATATATATATAAACTAAAAAAACAAATAAATTTACCTAGTTAAAAATTAAAAAAAATGAAAATTAAAAATGATAATGAGGAGGGAAATGTAATGTATGAGAGAACTAAAGAATATCACAGCTAACCTTTAGAGGTGATCTAGGGAATGTCTTCCCCCTAATATGGGAGGAATTGTGGAAAATTAATGTCCTGAGAAGTGAATTGATTTACCTTTGAAGCTACACCAGGCTTGCCTTTCTAAATATAACTAATTTGGGCAGAGGGAGAAGAAAAATCAAAGAGAAATGAAGGAAGAGATGATAAAAGAAAAGAGAAGAGAAAAGAGAAGACAGAAAGAGGGGAATGTTAGAAAGGAAGAGTATGAAGGAATTAAATAAATAGTAAAGTATCTTAGGAAATATTAAATCTCTAGGAATTTTCTCCATTTTACTAACTTATTCTAATATCTTCAGAAAGATCAGAGGGTTGTCAGCTCATATTCCCTATTTCCCAGTTAGAATCCAAAGATATTCACATTGTAATGGAGAACCATAGACCACTCAACTATCTCAATGGTGATTTTCTATAAATGAGTCTTGGAGCACATGAGGGTCAGACAGCTCATATTTCCTCTTTCAGAAAAATATGTACCAGCTTTGAAAGTCTTTCAGAAAGTAGTTTTTCAACATTGTAGAAAACTGCTGAAAACTGAATTGCAACCAGAACATTGCATGAAGCCAAAAGCAGCCAATTCTCTCTTCTCTTCAACTGACCTCCTGCAGGAAGTTCATTTTTGAACTGTTGAACTTCTATTTGAGTACTAACAGGACATCCAGTTGGTGCCTGAAATGTTGCTTCATTTCTATGATGTTTGTTATGTGGGAAGAATATTATTCTTAGCACCTTCTCCTTTCCCTTTCCTTTTTTTATTTTGTCACCACATTTTTAACCACTGTACTGCCATAAACTTCATATTTAACATGTTGACTTCTACATTTTAAAAAACAGAATAGAGGCTTTGGTACAAGATCAAAAGGATGAATAATTTATTCTGAAATTTAAAAGGAATGAAAGTCCTTGCATAAACAGTTTGGATCAAGTCAGTTGCCAACTCAAAATTTGCAATGATATTATAATTACTAAAACTTTTTAGTCCAAAGTGTTGATGCTGGAGTATAAGACTTTCTATAATCTCATTCCAATCTATATTTGCAAACTTAGCTCACATAATTTTCTTTCATTCATACTATTGGTATTAGAGAAAAAAGGGGTACAGTGGAGTGAATTCACATGAATAATCAGAGTTAGAAATTATCTCTCCACTTCCTAGGCAAAGCTACACTGTTCTGAATCTAGCTTAGTAATAATATTTAAGTAATGGAAATGTAATAAACAGTGCTGCTACCCTAAACCAGCATATTCTTGGCATATAAAATCATTCAGATTCCTCCATTGATCTTAAAACACTACATGATCAAATTATGGATATCAGTCATCCTACTTCCTCCTCATATTCGGCATCCAACATAGCATCATCATTTTTTGAGAGTATTCCCTCTTACATCTCTAATAACAATTTGATTTATAAACCCAGTGGTTGTGCATTTGCTTTTTTTTTTTATTCCTTATAATTCTGTTTTGGAGGGAATAGTAGACTTAAAGTATTGGGGAAAAGCATACAAATTCTGCCTCAAATGCTTTCAAGCTTTGTGAACTCATGCAAGTTGTGTAAACTCTCTCACCCTCACTGTCCTTATCTAAAAACCTCAAAATATTATCCTGAGGATAAAATGAAGGTAATGCATCGAAATAATTTTGCAAATCTTAAAATTTTATTTAAATGACATTTATCATTATTATAATTACTGGATGATTTACCTGAAAATAATCAGTGCTTAATTGCCTCAAAGATGGAGGAGAAGAGACAGAAACCTACCTGACCTCTACCAAATTACTCTTCAAAAATTATACTATGATGCATCAGAATGAATTATGGAGTAGCATAACTCACAAAAATATAGGCTAAAATAAAATGTTTGCTTAAACTAACTTAGAAGGTGTAATGCAAAAGATGCAAGAGAGGCTTTTGCTCTTGCAGGGGGCCAACTGAAAACTCCTGGAAGTTAGAAGCCTTAGAATTCTGAGAGAAGTCAGTTGGTCCCTGAGGCTTGAACAAAGCAGAAGGACTAACTAGAGCTCTGCTTGGCTTTTGGTTTTGCTTTGGCCTATGCTTTGTCTCTGGATAATTTGAACCTAGCTAATTTCTCTGGACCTCTCCCTGGCCTTATTCATATTATTTCCCTGTTTTCCCTGCCTGTTTTCCTGGGGCTCTGGGAGGCAGGGTGGCTTTTGAGTTTTTAGTGTATAGACTTTGTGGGTTTAGTTTTCCCCAATATGCAAGTAGGACATCCTTGAATTCAAACTATCCCTTTAGTATACCCTCTACTTTAAAAGCAGTCAAATCTTCCCTGGCTGAGAGAAGCATGTCCTGACTCAATCTAACCCATTCCTGTGACCCTTTCCCATCTTGAGTTTCTCCCTAGTGGCTGTCAGAAACCCCCAAACCCCTCTCTCCTTCCTGACCAACCCTAAACATTAATAAATCCCTTTGTTACCTGATCAGACACTCTGGAGATTCATTGTGTTGAAGAATTAGGCAATGGTTTAAGGGGAAGGAATTATTCTCTTTATTCCTTGAGGGAAACTGGAGGCATCCATCTTGGGAGAAACTAGTTGCCCAACACTTCCTCCTGAATCCCTTCAGTTTCATTGATAGGGAGGAGCCCTGTGATTCCTCCTTTGAGGACTTGAGAAACTGACAAAAATCCCTCAAGTCAGATTCAAACCACTTCTGACTGGCCCTATTCCTTGTGATTATAAAAGTACCTTTCCTACCTGGAAGGGTTCAGCCCATTTCCCCTCAGTATACTCTGTCTCTAGCTTGGGTGTCTAATCTGTGTTAGCTGCCTCCCCTGAAAACCTCACCCTATACCCTTAACATCCTAATACTGCCTTGTCCATTCTTCCCTAAACTCAGATATCCCTTTCATTCCTCTCCTATCACCTCAAGCACCTTTTACCCCTCCGTCACACAGCAAGGGAATGAGAGCACTCCCCAACTTTAGTGTACCCCCCCCTTTTATCCATCACAAAAGTCAGCATAAAAGATCTATTTCACCAAGGTAGAATGGTAACCCAAAGTAGCATGCCAAGGCAAAACAATATGGTACTGGCTAAAAGATAGAAGGGTGGATCATTTGAATAAATTAGGCATAGGAATAGAGTAGTAGTTTTTATTATGAGATGTCACTATTTGACAAAAAAAAGATTGGAAAACATTATTGGGAAAATTAGGGTTAGATCAACATCTTACATCCTATACCAAGATAAATTCAAAACCGTTAAAATACTTTGATATAAAGAGTTAAATCAAAAATAAATTACGTGAACATAAAATAGTATACCTATCAGATTTCTGTGAGAAAGGAATTTAAGACCAAGCATGAAAAAAAGAGAAAATTAAAAATTGTAATGAGAATAATTTTGATTATAACAAATTGAAAAGGGTTTACACAAACAAAACCAATGCAACAAAAATTAAAAGGGAGGCAACAAACTGGGGCCAATTTTATAGTAAAATTCTCTGACAAAGGGCTAAATTCCAAATACATAAAGAACTAGGTCAAATGTATGAGAAATCAAGGAATTCCCCAATTGACAAATGGTCAAAGGATAGGCATAAGCAGTTTTCAGATGAAGAAATCTAAACTATCAATAAGCATATGAAAAAGTGTTCGAAATCCCTCCTAATTAGAGAAATGCAAATCAAAACAACTCTGAGGTACACCTCACACCTAGCATATTGGCCAATATGCCAGTAAAGAAGAATATTAAATGTTGGAGGGCATGTGGCTAATTTGGGACACTAATGAATTGCTGATGGAGTTGTGAATTTATCCAACCATTCTCGAGGTTAATTTGGAATTATGCCCAAATTATGCTTTTAATGAATGCATGCCCATTGATCCAGCAATACCAATACTAAGATAGTACCCCTAAGAGAAAATAATGGAAATTGTTTGTATGAAAAATATTCATAGTCATGCATTTTTGGTGCCAAATTTTGGGAAATGAGAGGGTGTTCCTAGATTTGGGAATAACTGAACAAATTGTAGTATATAATGGTGATGGAATACTACTTACTGTTCAATAAGGAACGATAAACTGCTTGATTTCCATAGAAGCTGGAAAGCAGAACCAGGAGAAGATTGTACACAGAGACTAAAAGTCTGTGGGATGATTATATCTAATTGACTTTACTATATGGAAATATATATTGAGTGATAATACATCTATAACCCAGTGCAATGACTTGTCAGCTCTGGAAGGAAAGCAGGGGAAAGGGGAGGGAAAGAACATGAGTCATGTAACCATGGAAAATTATATATATATTAAAAATTTAAAAAAGAAAAGAAATGATAGGATAAAATGAAATTGAAAGAATCCACTAATTACCTCCTAAAAGAGTTCTCAAAAGAGTAACTCCCAGGAACATTATATCTGAATTCTAGAAATTCCAGATTTAGGATAAATTATTGCATGCAGTCAAAAAGAAACAATTCCAATATCACAGAGGAACAATCAGGATAACACAAACTTTAATAGCTTCTACATTAATGGATTGGAGGGCTTGTAATCTTATATTATAGAAATCAAAGGAGCTAGAACTTCAAACAAAAAACATTTACCCCAGCAAAATTGAGTATAATCCTTTAGGAGGAAAATGGGTATTAAATAAAATAGAGATTTTCAAACATTCTGAATAACAAGAGGAAATCAGATTGGAAAATTTCACTCTTAAATATGACTCAAGAGAAGAATGAAAAGTTAAACAAGAAAGATAAATCAAAAGACATATTTAGGTTATACTGTGTACATAACTAGATAGGAAAATGATTCTTAGAACTCCATAGAACTTTATGATTTGTTCAGTTAGACGTAGTATATATTAGATAGAGGGCAAGGGAGTGAGTTGGATATGATGGTATGATAATGAAAAAAATTAAATTAAAGAGTGCATTGGGAGAAAGGAGAAGTGAAATAGAATAGGGAAAAATATGTCACATAAAGTGGCATGCAAGAGTTTTTACAGTGGAAAGGAAGGTGGAGAGGGAAATGTGTGAACCTTACTTTCATCAGAATTGGCTCAATTAGGGAAGAACATAAACAATCAATTTGCATAGAAAACCATCTTGCCCTACAAAAAT
This sequence comes from Gracilinanus agilis, assembly GCF_016433145.1. NCBI lineage: Eukaryota > Metazoa > Chordata > Mammalia > Didelphimorphia > Didelphidae > Gracilinanus > Gracilinanus agilis. Next base: position 410,300,787 of record NC_058130.1, read on the forward strand.
GTAGGAGAAGAGTATAAGAGAAGGGGGTGGAGCTTACAGAAAAGTGTGTAAAATGGAGGATATGGTGCTCAGAAACTAAGTAAGAGAAAATGGGTTAGAGAGTAATACAGAGTATTCATAATGGTGCATTATTTAAATTATTTTTTATTTTTACAAAAATTTTCCATGGTCACATAATTTGTGTTTTTACTTTACCCTTCACCTCCTCAAACTCCCCCCTTTTCTAACTCACATTTTCTCTGTTTTTAACATGTGTGGTCAGTCAAGACATGTTTACATATTATTGATAGTTACATTGGTGTGGTCCTTTCAGGTCTACATCCCCAATCATGTCCTCATCAACCCAAGTGTTGAAGCACTTGTTTTTCTTCTGTGTTTCCCTCCTGTAGTTCTTCCTCTGAATGTGGGTAACGTTCTTTTCCATAAATCCCCCAGAATTGTCTTGGGTCATTGCATTGCTGCTAGTACAGATGTCCATTACATTCGATTTTACCACAGTGTATCAGTCTCTGTGTAAAATGTTCTTCTGGCTTTGCTCCTTTCACTCTGAATCAATTCCTGGAGGTCTTTCCAGTTCACATAGAATTCCTCCAGTTTATTGTTCCTTTGAGGACAATAGTATTCCATCACCAGCATATAACACAATTTGTTCAGTCATTCCCCAATAGAAGGGTATACCCTTGCTTTCCAGTTTTTTGCCACCACAAAGAGCTCAGCTATAAATATTTTTGTACAAGTCTGTTTATCTATGATCTTTTTGGGGTACACACCCAGCAGTGGTATGGCTTGATCAAAGGACAGGCATTCTTTTATTGCTCTTTGGGCATAATTTCAAATTGCCATCCAGAATGGTTAGAGCAGTTAACAACTCCACCAGCAGTGCACTAATGTCCCAATTTTGCCACATCCTCTCTAACATGCATTACTCTACCCTGCTATCATTTTAGCCAATTTGCTAATTGTGAGGTGGTACCTCAGAATTGTTTATATTTGCATTTCTCTAATTATTAAAGATTTAGAACACTTTCTCATGTGCTTATTGATACTTTTGATTTCTATATCTGAAAATTGCCTATTCATGTCCCTTGCCCATTTATCAATTGGGGAATGCCTTGATTTTTTTATACAATTGATTTAGCTCCTGGTATATTTGAGTAATTAGACTTCTGTCAGAATTTTTTGTTATAAAGATTTTTTTCCCACTTTGTTATTTCCCTTTCGATTTTGGTTGCATTGTTTTTGTTTCTACAAAAACTTTTTAATTTAATATAATCATAATTATTCATTTTACATTTTGTAATTTTTTTCTAACTCTTGCTTGGTTTTAAAATCTTTCCTTTCCCAGAGATCTGACAAGTATACTATTCTGTGTTCACTTAATTCACTTCTTTATATTCAAGTATTTCACCCATTCTGAATTTATCTGGTGTAGCCTCTATGATGTTGATCTAAACCTAATCTCTCCCATAGTGTTTTCCAATTTTTCCAGCAGTTTGTGTCAAACAGGGAATTTTTGTCCCAAAAGTTGGGCTCTTTGGATTTATCATACACTGTCTTGCTGACATCACTTACCCCAAGTCTATTCCACTGATCCTCCCTTCTATCTCTTAGCCAGTACCATATTGTTTTGATGACTGCTCCTTTATTGTATAGCTTAATATCTGTTACTGCTAGACCACCTTCCTTCACATTTCTTTTTCATTATTTCCCTTGATACCCTTGATCTTTTGTTCTTCCAAATAAACTTTGTTATAGTTTTTTCTAATTCAATAAAAAAATATTTTGGTAGTTTGATAGGTATGACACTAAGTATATAAATTAATTTGGGTAGAATGGTCATTTTTATGTTAGTTCAGCCTATCCATGAGCACTCAATGTTTTTTCCAATTGTTTAGATCTAGTTTTACTTGTTTGGAAAGTGTTTTGTAGTTGTATTTGTATAATTCCTGTGTTTGTTTTGGTAGATAGATTCCTAAGTATTTTATATTGTCTAGGGTGATTTTAAATGGTGTTTCTCTTTCTACCTATTGCTACTCTAATGTGTTGGAAATGTATAGAAAAGCTGATGATTTAGGTGCATTTATTTTGTATCCTGCAACTTTGCTAAAGTTGTTGATTATTTCTACAAGCTTCTTAGTTGATTCTCTAGGATTTTTTAAATAGACCATCATATCATCTGCAAAGAGTGATAGCTTAGTCTCCTCATTGCGTATTTTGATACCTTCAATTTCTTTTTCTTCTCTAATTGCTAGTGCTAGTGTTTCTAGTACTATGTTGAATAATTGAGGTGATAATGGGCATCCTTGTTTCACGCCTTATCTTATTGGAAAGGCTTCTAATTTATTCCTATTGCATATGATGCTTGTTGATGGTTTTATATATGTACTGTTTATTATTTTTAGGAATGGACCCTCTTTTTCTATACTTTCTAATGTTTTCAGTAGTAATGGGTGTTGTATTTTGTCAAAGCCTTTTTCAGCATCTATTGAGATAATCATGGGTTTTTTGTTGGTTTGCTTGTTGATATAGTCAATTATGTGGATGGTTTTCCTAATGTTGAACCATCCTTGCATTCCTGGTTTAAATCCCACTTGATCTTGATGGATAACCCTCTTGATCACTTGCTGGAGTCTTTTTGCTAGTATTCTATTTAAGATTTTTGTATCTATGTTCATTAAGAAGATTGGTCTCTGGTTTTCTTTCTCTGTTTTGATCTACCTGGTTTTGGAATCAGTACCATATTTGTGTCATAAAAAGAATTTGGCAAGACTCCTTTGCTCTTTATATCAAATAATTTATATAGTATTGGGATTAATTTTTCTTTGAATGTTTGATAGAATTCACTTGGGAATCCATCAGGCCCTGGGTATTTTTTCTTAGGGAATTCTTTGATGGCTTGTTCAATTTCTTTTTCTGATATGGGTTTATTTAAGTATTCTATTTCTTCTGTTGTTAGTCTAGGCAATTTATATTTTTGTAAATATTCATCCATAACACCTAGATTGCTAAATTTATTGCCATATAATTGGGCAAAATAGTTTTTCATGATTGTCTTAATTTCCTCTTTATTATATGTGAGGTCTCCCTTTTTATCTTTGATACTATTAATATAGTTTTCTTCTTTGCTTTTTCATTAGATTTATGAGTACTTTGTCTATTTTATTTGTTTTTTTCATAATACCAGCTTCTAGTATCATTCATTAATTAAACAATTCTTTTACTTTCAATTTTATTAATTTATCCTTTGATTTTTAGTATTTCTAATTTAGTTTTCAGCTGAGGATTTTTAATTTGTTCATTTTCTAGTTTTTTAAGTTGCATGCCCAATTCATTAACCTCTGCCCTCACTAATTTGTTAATATATGTACTCAGTGATATAAACTTTCCCTTTAGAACTGCTTTGACTCCATCACATAGGTTTGGGTAAAATTTCTCATCATTGTCATTGTCTTCAATGAAATCATTAATTATTTCTATGATTTGTTCTTTTGTTAAATTATTTTGGAGAATCATATTAATTTCCAAATAGTTTTTGGTTTGCCTCTCCATGTATTCTTACTAACAACTATTTTTATTGCATTATGATCTGAGAAGGTTACATTTATTATTTCTGCTTTTTTCCATTTGTTTGCCATGTTTCTGTACCCTATTACATGGTCTAAATTTGTGAATTTTCCATGTGCAGCTGAAAAGAAGGTGTATTCATTTTTGTCCCTATTTATTTTTTCCTTATATCTATTAACTCTAATTTTTCTAGGGTTTCATTCACCTCTCTTATCTGTTTCTTATTTATTTTTGGTATGATTTATCTAGATCTGATAGGGGACATTTGAGGTCTCCCACTAGTATGGTTTTGCAATCTACTTCATCCTTGAACTCCACTAGTTTCTCCTTTAGAAATTTGGAAGCTAAACAATTTGGTGCATCATACTGAGTACTGATGTTACTTCATTGTTTATACTGCCTTTTACTAGGATGCAGTTACCTTCCCTATCTCTTTTGATCTTATCTATTTTTACTTTGGCTCTGTTAGAGATCATGATAGCCACTCCTGCCTTCTTTTTCTCATTTGAAGCCCAAAAGATTTTTCTCCATCCTCTCATTTTCACTCTATGTCTGTCTGTCTATCTCATTTGTGTTTCTTGTAGACAACATATGGTTGGGTTTTGGTTTCTATTCCACTCTGCTATTTGATTCTGTTTTATAGGAGAGTTCATCCCATTCACATTCAGAGTTATAATTATCAACTGTGCATTCCCAGGCATTTTGATTCTCTCTCCTAGTTCTGTCCTTTGTTCTTTCACTGTTTCCTTCTATACCATTGTTTTCTTTTTAATCAGTCCCTATAATCCCCTCCATTGTTGCACTTCCCTTTCTCCCCCCTCCCTTCTTATTCCCCTCTTATTGTTCTTTAAAGCCATGCCAAGCTGCCCACCAATCCCTCTCCCTTCCTAGTATTGCTTCCCTCCCCACCAGTCTGTTTGTTACCCTTCTACTTCTGTATAGACCATGAATCAATTCTCTGCCCCAATCTGATTGTTCTTATCTCTTTAAGTTGATTTCAATGCACTTAAGTATTGAATATTTTTTCTCTCTAACCTCTTTACTCTTACAGTGTATTATTATTTTTCCCTGTTGGTCCCCATGCTTCTTTATGGAATAAAAATTCATTCATTTTTGTTTGTTTTCCTATTTTTCTTATTATCTTCTTCCCCCCCCAGTTTTGTATATATTTATATGTACCTACCTACCTACCTATTTACATACATACATATATATATATATTGCTTGACATTTCATCCTATAAAGTTTGTTCCTTTTCCCTCTATGTAAACTTCTTCTAGTTACCCCGTTGTTAATAACAATTTTTAATATTTGCTAATACCTTCTTTTCTTCTTGGGAAATAAATTGATTGAACTTGTTGTGTCCCTTAAAGAAAATAATTTTTTTCTCCTCCCCCATTCTCTTAATTACCTTATGTTGATTCTCTTGATTTCTGGGTTTGGGCACCAAATCCTTTGTTTAAGTTCATTTTTTTCTTCATGAATGTTTGGAAGTCCTTGATTTTATTGAATGACCATACTTTCCCCTGCAATAATATAGTTAGTCTTGCTGGATAGTTGATTCTTGGTTGTAGACCCAGTTCTCTTGCTTTCCAGAATATTGTGTTCCATGCCTTCTGGTCCTTCAATGCAGATGCAGCCAGATCCTGTGTTATCCTAAGTGTGGTTCCCTGATATCTGAATGGCTTCTTTTTAGCAGCTTGTAATATTTCTTCCTTGTTCTAGTAGTTTTTTTTAATTAGGCTGTAATATTCCTGGAAGTTGTCAGTTGTGGATTAAATGTAGGAGGTGATCTGTGGATTCTGTCAATTCCCACTTTTCCCTCTTGTTCAAGAATTTCTTGCAACTTTTTCTGATAATTTATTATAAAATGCTATCTAAACTTTTTCTTTTATCATGATGTTCTGGTAATCCAATAATTCTTAAGTTGTCTCTTCTAGCTCTGTTCTCCAGATCCTTGGTTGAATCAATGAGGTGTTTTATATTCTCCTCAAATATTTCATTTAAAAAAAATTTAATATATTCTTGCTGCCTTGTGAAGTCTTTTGCTTCTAGCTGTTGAGTTCTGTTTTTTTTAAAGACTGAATTTGTTATAGGGGACTTGGAAAGGAGGTAATATGAGGATTAGGTAGGATATAATAGGAAGATGCAGGATATCATATGAGACTGAAGCTAGGGGTAATAACTGGTAGGATTAGGGAATAAGACAAGGCAAGGGACACAAGGCTAGAGGTAAATAAGGGAATAGACTAGGTAATAGGGAAGTTAAGGCAATATAATGTATGAGGAAGGTTCAATGATGAAGGATGGTAGTTGAGGTGATAGGAAATAAGGGAATGTCTGAGTTCAGGGAGTATAACACTGAGGTAACAAGAATTGTGAGGGAGAGGATGAACTAATCTAAAACAGGCAAACAGCAGCAGGAATACAGACTGGGACTTAGGCTAAAGACAAAACACTAACGGGAAAAAAACTGATCCCTTCAAGCAAAAGACATATACAGCAAAGTTAGAATGAGGCAAGATAGATTGAAATTGACTACGAGCTTTAGTTAGTATCACAGGAAGGGACTGGGTTTGAAGTAATCCTTCCTTCAAAATGGATACCCCGGCTTCCCTCAAAACCAGCGTATGTTGATTTTATTCCTCTTCTTCCCTTTCTTACTAATAAACTAGTGAAGTAACCAAAGGTCTGTGTAAACACGAAGGGGTTTATTGTCTTCTCAGAATAGATTATCAGGGTAAAAGGATCAAGGAAGCCCTAACAGCTGCTTAGAGAAACCTTAGGTGGGGGAAGGGAAGCAGGAATGGGAGACTGAGAAAGAACCTGCCTTTACCCAGCTCTCAAGGTGATTTTGAAATCAAAAGGGATCAGTATGATGGATACAAAACCTCCCTAAATAAATTACTGCAAGGGTAGGGCTAAACTCTCACAGATTTGAACTAACTCTCTGATTCACTCTTTTTATTCACTCTTCTCAGACATTTAGGTAAGGGAAATGAAGGTAGAAAATGAGGTAGGTTAGGGAGATTCAAAGGTTTTATCTAAATTAACAAATTTCAAAAGACACCACAAGTCTAGGCTAGGTTTCAATCTCCAGAAGGAGCTCGGCTGGCCCTGGTTCCCTCCATGAGTTCCCAGGTCCAACTGAAACTCTTCCAATATTCTAAAACATATTAACTGATATAAGCACTCAGCAAATGCCTGCAAACTGTTAAGCCCTCCTCTCTGTATCACAATTTCATCCCTGACTTTTTGATCATCCTTCTCTTTCTGGTCTGATTTTTTTTGTAGATTATCATTTGCCTTCCTTTCTTCATTTTCAAGCTGGCCAGTTCTGATTTTTAAGACTTTACTTTCTTATTATAGTTCATGTCTTTCCTTTTTTTCAAATTGTCTTCAGCCTCTCTTGCCTCTCTTGATTGCTTTTTGAGTTCCTAAAGTTCTTGAGTTAATTGAATTTTGAGATCTTGCAAAGCCTGTGTCCAATTCACTGGAACTTCTTCCTCTTCTTCTATTTCTATTTCACTTTCTCTCTTTTCACTTCCTTGAAAGAAGCTGTCAATTTTCATTTCTTTTCTCTCTTTCTGTTGCTTACTCATATTTTTTCCTTCCTTGTTCTGCTAGTTTGAGCAGATGTATTTAATGATCTTTGATGAAAGATCTTCCTCTAGCTGGCAATGGAGGTTTGTAGTTACTTTCTCTGCCCTCTGAAGACTTTTTGTCTGTCCAATTGTTGGCATTAATCCTATACTGATTGGATTAATCTTACTGCTTAATCTGCCCTGAGGCTAAAACCTGGAGGGGAGGCAAAAAACAAACAAACCAAGAAACCTCCCCCCAAAAAAGTGGGGGGACAAGGAGCGTTTTTGCTGAACTGAGCTCTCCAGCAGTGGGGTCCCCCTGCTCTTTCCACTATGTTTGATCTGGTTTTCTTTCTTTTTGAAGCCCTGTATTCTTTATCTTGGTATGAGGAAGCCAAGCTATCTGCGGTCTGGGGTTTGGTTCTCTCTAAGCCACCATCTTCATGGCATTCTTGCTGTGTTCCTCTGGTTTTCTCCTCTAGTCATCTCTCCAGTGCCTGTGTTTAACTCCCATGTCCTGTGCCAGGAAGGCCCTTTCTCCTGACTGGTGGGTCCATTGGTCCTGAGATTTCCTGGGCCACTGGAGACTCTACACAGCACGTGGGAGAGGTGTCCCAGCATCCTGGGATTCCCCTTCTATGCCGTCAGACCTGACAGTTCAAGACTTGAAGCCTTTTTCTTGGTGTACTTCTTTAGTTATGCTGCAGTAGGCTTCTCCCTGCTCTGTCCCGTTATTAGATTTGGTCTTCTTTCTTCTCGAAGAGCATTGTTTTCTATCTTGGTGTGTAAGGGCAAGGAGGTTTTAAGATTCACTCTATCCAAGCCACCATCATCCTGGAAAAGCCCCATAGTGCATTTGTTTTGCAATACACCTCACTAAAAAAATCTCATTTCTCAAATATATAGAAAAGTGATTTGAATGTATAAGAAGATAAATCTTTTCCCACTTGATAAATGGTCACAAAATAGGAACAAACAGCTCTCAAAGTTATTAGTACTCTAATTAAATTAGAGTCCTGTCCCCAAAAGCTCTAAATAATTATTAATTGGAGGATTGCAAATTAGAACAATTCTGAGGTACCAGCCCACATATATTAAATTAGTTATTATAATAGAAAAGGAAAATGGCAAATTTGGTAACAATGCTTGAAAATTGTGATACTAATGCTTTATTATGGGAGTTGTGAACTGATTCAACCATTCTGGAGACCAATTTGGACCTATGCCAAAAGGGTTATAAAACATTATATGTCCTTATATCTCATAATATAATTACTACATTTGTATCACACTAGATTTTTTTAAAGAGGAGAAGTACATAGATGTACAAAAATACATAAGCAGTTCTTTTTGTGGGGGCAAAGAACTGAGGAATAACTAAATTATAGTATATAACTATAATGGAATACTCCTTTTTTGGAAATAATAAGCAGGAATATCTGAGAAAAACCTGGAAAGATTGACATGAAATGAAACAGTGAAATATGAAGATCCAGAAGAAGATTGAACACAATAAATACTGTACAATGAACAAATGTGAATAAATTAGCAATTCTCAGCAATACAATGACCTAAAACAATTCCAAAGGACTTGGGATTTGAAAAAAAAGTCCTATGCTTCCAGAGGAAGATCTGATCCAAACTGAATCTAGAAAAAAAAAGCAATTTTTTTCCACTTTATTTCTTAATTTTGGAGGGTTTCCTTCCACAAAAGGATTAATGTGGAAAGGTGTTTTGTCTGATAATATGTCTAAATTCTATATGATATTGTTTACTATTTTTTTGGGTGGGAGAGGAAAGTCAAAGAAACCAAGATTCAAAAAAAAATTTTACCTGTTGAAAACTCTTTTCATCTTTAATTGGGGAAAATAAATATTTTTAAAGTATTAAAATATGTCTTCTATTTCTGCTGTTCCCTCAAGTTGGAATGCTTCTCGGCCTATCAAAATACCAACTAGTCTTTGTATCAGTTTTGTAGTGAAGATTTTTGAGATCCCTATGCCAATATATTATCTTTTCTTTTTCTGAAACCCTGATAGTCCTTTGATTTTAATCTTTAATGATGCTTATTGTATATATATATATATATATATATATATATATATATATATATATATATATATATATCTTGTACTATAGTTATGGAGTCAAAAAGCTTGCCATAAGAGAAGAAAGACTTAGTCAGGGATAATTATTTTAAATACTGGCTCTGCTGCAGGTTTCCTTTGTAATGTTGGTTTACGTCATATCAGCTTTCAGAATCTAAGGTTTTTGATCACTAAAATAAGGAAAATGTCTTCGAAGGCCTTTTTCAGTTACAAATCTTATGGTGATGAATTCTCCAATTATTTTTATTTTGTGAACAATTATAGAGGTTACTTGCCCTCTCTGAGGCTCAATTTCTTCATTTGTAAAATAGGAGTATTTAACATATGATATCTATGTAACTTGTCTATTGTAAATTACAAATAATAAAGTTTATGTTAGGCACTTTGCAAACTTTATAGAATCATAAATGACACTTGTTGAGATTATTGCTGTGTGTATCTATATTCCATCTACTGTAAGTTTTGTGAAAAAGGTTTTAAGTCTCATGTAAAAATTAACCCTCCCCCTCCCCAATCAGGTTGCAATGTGGTTTTCTACAAGAGCAGGCCCTTAATAAATGTTTATCACACTCATAAAATATGCTATTATCTCTCATTAATATCTTAGTATTGCTTAGTTTTTCAGCTGGATTTTTCTCCTAATTACTTAGATAAGAAGGATTGGATCAGAGAATAGGTAAACTCCTAGAATAAAGGGTACATAGAAAGAAATAATATGAAACTGTCTGGGAAGGGCAGGCAAATGAAGTACAATATCTTAAAAGAGAAATTCTAGGCAATAAGTCAGCTGCCTAGGGGCATAAATATTTGGGCAAGATATAGAGGAGAGATAATGAGGGGGGAAAGGGAAAAAGTGTAAACGGATGAACTTTGAAGAAAAAAGGTTGCACATTTTATTTTAGAGCCTGATATGTCAGTTAGATCCACTGATTCAAGGGATGGAGAAGTGGGCCAATGATAGGAGTTCATTCACTAGGGAAAGAAAGGTTTCCCCCATATGGTACTATAAGTACCCTCTAAATTTTGGTTCCCAGTGACAAAGGCCAGCAATCCTACACTAGTTTTAGCTCTGCTAAAAATATAGCCAAACATAAAATCAAATCTTTTATGTTAACCCTTTTCCTATCTAGGTAAATTGAGCTGGGCTGTGGGGAGCCTATCCTGTTCTGTTGATAGCATTAAAACATACAGCTGCACAGTGTTGTTGAAAGTGAAATGGTATTAACCAATGAATGTGTGTGTAAGTACCATTATCTTTAAATAAAACCAGCAGGAGGTCTTGTTCCATAGAATGCTTGGCTAAGTAAGCAGGCCAGATACTGCTGAGCAACAATTTAGCAGCCTTTTCCTCAAGGTTTTATATCTCTCTCCCCACCTTTTGAAATCTTTTTTTAGAAACTTTGTTTTTAGAAAACAAGTGCTTTTAATTTTGAATTTGGGACAATAACTCTGTTTCTATGTAGTATATATGCATCTAACCTGGAAGTACTGACTTTTAAGAATTAGAAGCTTGGCTGATTGATGGCTCTAGCCAGAGGCAGGAATCCCTTTGTCCCTTTTAAAATAATAATAAAGTAAAGCTCTTATTTCTCTTTTTCTCCTGTCATCATTTGATCAAAATAACTGAGTTGAAACCATTTAGAAACACTTTAGCTTACATCCATAAACTGAGAGGGAATGGATCATTAGATGATTCTATAAATTTCCTTCTATCCTTAAATTTCTAGGATTCTTCTTTTGTCTCATGAGTCCTCTGGGGAATAGGGAGGGAAGGCTTAAGTGGGGTGCAGAAAAAGGAATGATAATCTGTTGTACTCCAGATAATTGTTTTTTTTGTAGTCTAGTCTTTCTCCATCAAATACCTGTTTCTGCCTTATTTTCATCTCATGCTTATTACTCTCACCTTTTTCCTTCTCTGACCCTTTTTTTGGCTATTTAAAAAAAATTTCCATTCCCCAAAGCTTTAAAACTAGAAACTCTTTATTTAACTATAGTATTTCTCTTCCTGTGACCTCAGATAATGGTAGTTGCTCCCCCCTAAAAGAATATCTGAAGCCACCCAGACCTCCCCCTGAGCTTCACTGTCTCTGAGCATATTTGGTATATGTTGTGAAAATATACTCAAGAGTATCAGTGAGAACTTAATGCTATGCTGTGTCTAGTGATAGGTACAGCCGATTTAAAGATATTTTTACTCCCTGTTGCAATGCCTTGAAAATTCTTATTCCTGCAACTCCCTAGTGGCTTTCCTACTTGTATCTCTTCTATTCTTTCTTATCCCATTGTGAAAGTTTATCAGTCCCAGGATTTGTGTGCACATATGTGTTGGGAAAGGGTGTCCATCTGCACTCATATGCATGCTTTCATGATCACAGGTGCTGTTACTGGGGCATATCCATCAAACTGACCTACTTTGAAGTGTAAGCCAATGTCTTATTTTGGAAGACAAATTCGTCCCTAGTACATTTCCTTATACCTTTTTAGCTCCTCTCTATGCTCTTTGGATATTCTCAGGTAAGGCAGATAGTTTCTGCAAAATAGAAACACAGAATGTCTAATTTTATTGCCCTTAGATAGTGAATATTGGTCCCAAAAGTCTAATAGAGTTGTGGAAAAGCTTTAGAATGAAAAATCTACTTTAAGACATAAATTGCCTTGCTTTCAAAGAGATTTTTATACATATAGTTTTAATATTGCTAATTAGCACTTTGCTTCATTTTCTGCTTACACTCTTCTTATAATTCAAGAACTTGAGGGAGTTCAGTAAAATTCTTACCTTCCTTTCCAACCCTGAAGTCTGTTAGGAGCAACTAGCCAGGAACCTGGCTCTCTTGATAACAAAATTCATAAAGCTAGACCTTAATGGAGATATTTTGGGCTATGTCCAATGACTCATCATCATATGGTAGATTGAGCACAATCAAATCAAACTCTTTGACATATAGAATGGAATGCATTGGGTTTAATTTCTGCTATCTCATTCCAGTTGATCAAAAATTTCCAGACATATTCAAGGGAGCAAAATCAGGAATTTTACAAGCTTAATGGAATGAAATTAACAGGTAATACTGTCAAACCCAATGTATTCCTCACCTGGATAATACCTTAAATTTCATACTGAAATTATTTTGTTTTAAAAACAATCTATTGCTTATTGAAATGAAATGTCGATGGTATGTTTTACTCCCTCTTCTTGGTTACTATTACTTGCAGAGGACTCCGAAGCTCTGGGTTTCCTTATTTTTCCTACTACCTATTGGCTCTCCTCAGTTACCTTTACTGGATCATAGTCAATGTCATACTTATATGTATATGTACCTCAGAAGTTTGCACTGATTCTCTTCTATTTTTTAGTACATCAATTTTTTTGGGGTTAAATAATCTCTATGAGTTGACTTCCAGATCTATATTCAGTCTTAGTCTCATGTGTGCAACAGCCTCATGTCTCCAACTTCTTCAGATATGAAATATTTTACAATATTTTTTAGTTAATGTCCTCTCTCATTTTTTAAAAGTAGTAGAAAGGCCACTGCATTTGGTATTTGGTGTCCTGAATTTGAATACTGTGTGACCTTAGACAAGTGATATAATAGATGGGTTTAATATCTTCATATGAAGATAAGGAAATGTGACATGATTTCTTAGGTTGGTGATAGCTTATTATCTCCCCTTTCCTTCAATCTTTCCTCATTCCAAATTTCCTGCATTCCCTTGATATCACCTCATCTGTTGTACCCACTCACTTTACAAATCTATCGTTCTTCCACATTTCCCATCTTTATCATTTTTCTTCTCACATTTCTACTCATCTAGTTCATCTAGCACTTTCTTCCATTTTAGTTACTCTGATAAAAACAGTGAACCAACACAATGTATTATTGGAGTGAAATCTCACAAGTTAGATTGGATAAGGACCAAATGGGTTACTCCTAATGGAGAGCATAACAATAATAATAGTAATAATAATAATGCAAATAGTAATAATAACATTCATAATAATAACATTTTATATCATTTTTTGCAAAATATTTTGCATCTATTATCTCATTTGATCCATATAATAGTCATGTGAGATAAGGGCTATTATTATTTCAAGTATTTTGGGGGGAGAAAACTGAGCCTGAAAAAGGCTATGACTTTCCCAGTATTACATAATCATTAAAAGATGGAAGTTAGATTTGATTTTAGGGTTTTTTTTACTCCAGGTCCCACTGTATCCATGGCATTGCCTTAATGCTATATTGGGGAGATCATTTCTCAAGGGCAGTCTTGGTTGTGAGGGGGAAGGAGAGAATAAGGAAATCAAAAAGCTTAATATGTAGGAGACAGCAGTACTTTAGAAAAGAGAGGAAAAGTTAGGAAGGGAATCTGATGACAAATAAGGACAGTCCTTGTTGACTTCCTTTTCTCCTCAGGACAAAGGTCTGGATAAAGTTTTGAGGCTTACTTGATCTTTCTATGATGCTCTTTTCTCAATCAAATTATAGCATCTGAGCAATGAAGCAGTTAATATTCGCTCACCAAGGAATTATTATAGTGAAACACACTTCTTAAAATCTAGTCATCATTTTCCTATTTATTTCAATTCTCCCATAATCCCTACTGAGGAAAAGTTACCAAGCATTTGGTGATTGAGAGAATTTGCCTTCCAAAAGGTATGAAATATCACTGTATAGTTCTCTGTTTCTTTATCCAGGGAATTAATCTAGCCCCAGTACTTTAATTCTTCATTTAATCGCTCTCTCTTTAGCTGCCTCTTCATTGGAGTCCTTTTTCTCACTGTAGACTGATGTTTTAATTCATTACCTCAGAGTTTAGTGATACTTAGCTTCCTAATTCTTCATAGGGATTTTTAGCTCAAATCTATTAACCTTCGAAGCAAGAAGTTATAACTTTTTTCTTGCCTTCCTTTTCTAGCCAAGAAAAAGCCTTCTAAATCAATATCAAAATGACTCAAAGCTTCCTTACCATCATTAGCTACTAAGGTACTTTCTTCCCCTTCTCTTCTTTATGCAATTTAACTGATCCTTATTCTTTGACATTTCTGAAGCAGGCGATTCCTTTTTGTACTCATTAGCAAGGTCCTTAGCTGGCTATTTTCCAACCCACAGTTCAACTTTACCATGGATGTAATTGCCTGCTGTTTCTTACTCCTAGCTGATGGTGACTTTTAAAAATTACTTCTTATATAGTTTCCTTCCTCTTGATGATAAGGTGTCTAATAACTCCTAATTCTTTAATGCCTTGCTTAGACCACTTTTCTAAAGCTGAGCAAAAGAATATAATTCATCCACCTGCTATCAAGAAGTGGTGACCACAAACTTAACTCTTCCCTACCCTCTATACTTATACAAATATTGATGACTTTTAAAGTTTGTAGTGCATTTTTTTTTACTTCAGGAAGAACAACACAAGATTAATAAAAATTTCCCTGCATTTTACCCTTGGTCATATATGTAAAATTTCAGTTAAGCATAAATAATTTTCAAAACTGATCCAATCCATGAACAAATCTCTTCTGACAGTACCATAATATTTTCATTATTTATCAATAACACTTGTTAAATCTTCACAGGGATCTTTAACTCAATCTATTAACCTTGAAAGCAGAATTTTGTATATTTTGGCATACATTTGGAAAAGATTACTAGAGCTTTTGAGCAGAATCCATTCACTTTATCATTAAAGAAATTGAGGCTGAAGGAGATTAATTGACTTGGTAATGGTAACACAACCACTAAGTGTCTGAGATAGGATTCAAAATCACATTTTTTGCCTTCTAGCTCAGCAACATATAAACTGCACTACCTAGTTTGTGGTAGTTGAGCAGTTAAAATACTAGTCTGGCTGATCTCCTAATCCAGGATGTTCTGATGTAATAAGAAGGTGGGAGGAGAGTTAAAAAACTTAATTATATGTGTACTTTCATAAATTCAATGACAATGAGAAAACCAGCTGTAACTTATAACTCTGGAATTCATCTTATTATTTGAATCTAATTGAGGCTCACTCTAAAACTTACCCTGAGAATCTCTAGATTCAAAGACTCTTAAATTTAGAGGTTTGAAGGCAACCAGGAATATTTTCAAATCCATTGCCATTTATTACAACCTTTTCAAGAGAAGATGCTATGCTTGTTGCCAAA
Organism: Gracilinanus agilis; assembly: GCF_016433145.1. Classification (NCBI taxonomy): domain Eukaryota; kingdom Metazoa; phylum Chordata; class Mammalia; order Didelphimorphia; family Didelphidae; genus Gracilinanus; species Gracilinanus agilis. Next base: position 410,316,188 of record NC_058130.1, read on the forward strand.
AGAAACATAGTAAAATGAACAAAGGCCCAGTTCCTTCCCTCAAGAAACTTGAAGGGGAATGAAACTTTGTTCCCAAATACCTCAAATTCAAGGTAAAGTATAATATATTCTATATAGATTATTATATTGAAATACAGTTTTTATGAGAAGATGGGATTACGGGATCAGGAAGATTATAGGAACACGATGGAACTTAAAAAATTCTTAGAGTCTATTGATACTTTTGATTTTATACCAGTGTGACTCTTCATATACTATAGTGAAAATAAGAAAAATTAAAAATCTTAAGCTAATAAAATTTAACTCATAAATTTTGGTGAGACTTGACCTGGAAATCCTCATGCCACATCTACCATCTATTGTTTCTCTTGTGGGAAGAGTGAACTATGTTTTAAAATAGGTACCATCGGTCCTCAAGTTAAGCATGATCACTCAGGTAATCAGAGTTCTTTATGTCTTTCCACATGGTTTTATTTTACATCTTTGACTTCATTGTTTAAATTATTATCTAATTTCTGCTTATTTCAATCTGTATTGGTTATAGGATGTGGTTTTTGAAGTGGGTCTCTGATGATCCTTGATATTTATTATTCTTTATCTTTTTTCATTTTCTTGGCTTGATAAGAGTTTTTAAGAAAATTACATACACTTCTGGGTTAAAATGGCAGCAGAATAGAAGCAGCTTGCTTAACCTCTCCTAACCCACACAGATAGGATTCCTCAAGAGAACATAAAAACAAATCCAGAAGAAGGGACCCCACAACAGGGTGCAGAATTGAAGGTATGTGGGATCATGGCATTTCCATGCTATAAGGGGGTGAAATAGCTCTCACTAAAACACAAGATGAGCAACCCCCAGCCCACCACACCACCTACAGTGCCAAGGACAGTGCACAAGAGTTAGAGCAAGTTTGGGGCATTCATTAAGTTCTTGGTAGCTACCTGGGATCACCAGGGCCTCTTCCTGAGAGCAGCAAGACTTAAGACCCCAAGAGGCTAAAGAACCAGACTTTGAACACAGACCTGGAGCACAGTCACGAACGTGGACCATGAGCACAGACACAGAACTTGGGTGTGGACCCAGTGCAGAAGGGGTGCATGACTGTGAAAGCAGGGCCCTGATACTCTTAAAGGAGCTTCTGGCAGAGCAGCAAACAAGGGGATAACCAGGTGGCTTGACCCTGGGTACAACTAGACTTGAGACCTCAGGAGCCCAAAGAGCACAGAATATAAGGATAAAAGTGAGGGCTCACGACACTGTTACTTAGAAAAAATCTGCTCCACAGCACAAGAATCTCAAAAGAGAAAAATCAAGAAGAAATCTTTAAAACTCAACAAATTTCACATGGAAAAAATCACAGCAAAAGAGCAAACAGCAGAGGAAAACAAACAAGTAATCACATCCAAAGCTTCGCCCCCCCTCAAAAAATGAAAATTGGTCAAAAGTTCTTGAAGAGTCCAAATCTGAGATTATGAGGAAGATGGAAGACATCTGGCAAGAGAAGTGGGAAATAGCTCAAAAAGAAATTAACATGCTAAAAGACAGAAAATCCCAATTGGAGAAAGATGGCCCCAAATCAAAAGAATTGATAATCAAATTGGAGACCAAAATTAAACAGCTGGTAAATGGGAAAAACCAAATCTAAAAGGAAAATCATATGAAAATAGCAGAAAACCAGTCTCTAAAGACCAGAATTGGGAAAGTAGAAGCCAATGATCTCTCAAGACAGCAAGAACAAATAATGCAAAGTAAAAAGACTGATGAAATAGAAGGAAGCATGAGATAACTTACTGAGAAATTGACAGATCAAGAAAACAGGTCTAGAAGAGACAATTTGAGAATCAGTCTTCCTGAAAAAGCAAAAATTAATAGAAATTTGGATTCCATACTACAAGATATTATCCAACAAAACTGCCCTGAAGTTCTACAATAAGAGGGCAATATAGACATTGAAAGGATCCATAGATCACCCTCTCCACTAAACCCTGAAAAGAGAACCCCCAGAAATATAATAGCCAAATTCAAGAGCTTACAAGTAAAAGAAAAAATTTTACAAGAAGCCAGAAAGAGACAATTCAGATATCAAGGAGCAACAATTAGGATCACACAGGATCTGGCAGCCTCCACACTAAAGACTGCAAGGCTTGGAATATGATATTCAGAAAGGAAAGAGAACTGGGTCTACAACTAAGGATCACGTACCCATCAAAACTCATTATATGCTTCTGGGGGAAAGAATGGGCATTGAACAAGATAGAAGATTTCCAAGTATTTGCACAGAAAAGACCAGAACTGAATGGAAAGTTTGATATCCAATGACTAAAACCCAGAGAAACATGAAAAGGTAGATAAGAAACATAGGGGAAAGAAAGAAAACTCTTATTTTTAAATTTGCCTCTTTAAGGGCTTCAATAATATCAAATTATTTGTATCCCTATATGGAGAAATGTTATGTGTAATTTTCAAAAACTTTATTAACTATTATAGTAATTAGAAAAATTATTCATAGCGAAAGGATGGAGTCCTAAATGGTCTAAGATGATACAGGGAAAAAAAAGAGGGAGGGAGAATTATAGATGGCACCAAAAGAAACTTGAATGAATAAGAAAAAAGGATAGTCTATACCCACACAATGAGGGCATGGGAAGGGGAGGGGATGAACACTATTATAAGGAGGAGAGAAAGAGAGCATTAAAAGGTAATATATAAACCTTACACTCAGTGGAATTAACCTTGAGAGGGAAGAGTAGCTATATCCATTAGGATATGGAATTCTATCTAACCCTACTGAGAAAGTCAGAAGGTATTAATCAAGGGGAGCAGGGGGGTAGGGAGGTCAAAAAAGGGAAGGGAGCACAGGAGAGAGGGAATTCATTAGGCTTTAAAAATAAAAAGAGCAGAATAATAAGTGAGGTGGTGGAAAGGGAAGTAAATCAAGGGAGGAGACAAGAGGAGTGATTTAGAACAAACCACTGGTTTAAAAGGAAATAGTGTAAGAAGAATGGGTAGAACTAGGAGAGGATAACAAAATGTAGAATACACAACTGATAATTATATCTCTGAATGTGAAAGGGATGGACTAGCTCACAAAAAGGAAGCAAATAGCAGAGTGGTTTAGAAACCAAAATCCTACCATATGTTGTCTTCAAGAAACATATATAAGGCAGGTGGATGTACACAGGTTTAAGATCAAGGGCTGGAGGAAAATCTTTTGGGCTTCAACTGAGAAAAAGAAGGCAGGAGTGGCAATAATGATTTCTGACAAAGTCAAAGTGAAAATAAATCTGATGAAAAGAGACAGAGAATTTAATGACATTCTGATAAAAGGCAGAATTGACAATGAGGAAATAACAGTACTCAACATCTATGCAAAAAATTGTATAGCATCCAAATTCCTAAATGAGAAACTGGCAGAGCTGAAGAAGGAAATAGATAGTAAAACCATACTAGTGGGAGATCTAAATATTCCTCTTTCAGATCTAGATAAATCAAACCAAAAATGAATAAGAAAGAGGTAAGAGAGGTGAATGAAGTCCTAGAAAAATTAGATTTATTTGATATGTGAAGAAAAATAAATAGGGAAAAAAGGAATACAACTTCTTTTCAGGTGCACATGTTACATTCACAAAGATTGATCATGTAATAAGGCATAAAAAATGGGAAAAAATACAAAAGAGCAGAAATAATAAATGTAACCTTTTCAAATCACAATGCAGTAAAAATAATCATTAGTAAGGACACATGGATAGGCAAATCAAAAACTAATTGGAAATTAAGTAATATGATTCCCCAAAACCAGTTAGTTAAAGAAGAAATCATAGAAACAATTAATAATTTCATTGAAGGCAATGACAATGATGAGACATCCTACCAAACTCTGTGGGATACAGCTAAAGGTACTCAGGGGGAAATTTATATCCTTGAGTGTATATATTAACAACTTATAGAGGGCAAAGATAAATGAACTGGGCATGCAAATTAAAAAAAAACTGAAAAGAGAACAAATTAAAAATCCCCATCTAAAGACCAAATTAGAGATTATAAAAATTAAAGGAGAAATCAATAAAATTGAATGTAAAAGAACTATTGAATTAATAAATAAGACTACAATCTGGTACTTTGAATAAACAAACAAAATTGACAAAGTACTGGTGAAACTACTTTAAAAAAAAGAAGAAAATTAAATCATCAGTATCAAAGATGAAAAGGGAGACCTAACCTATGATGAAGAGGAAATAAAGGCAATCAATTAAAACTATTTTGGCCAATTATATGGCAATAAATATAGCAACCTAGGTGAGTTGGAGGAATATTTACAAAAATATAAATTGCCATGATTAAAAGTAGAAGAAATAGAGGAGTTAAATAATCCAATATCAGAAAAAGAAATTGAAAAAGCCATTAAAACCCCCTAAGAGATTATAGTCCCAGACTTCTGATTAAGATGGTGGCAGAGTAAGGAGCAGCTGCTTGATCTCTCCTAACCAAAGCACACAGGACTCCTCAAGGGGACATAAAAACAAATCCATAAGAACGAAGGGACACTACAACAGGGCGCAGCATCAAAGGTACGTGGAATTGGGGCATTTCCACGCTATAAAGGGGTGAAAGAGCTCTCACTAAAATGCGAGAGGAAGAAGCCCCTCTCCCACCCCCCATACCACGTACAGCTCCAAGGCCAGAGCACAAGAGTTAAAGCAGCTTTGGGGCACCCATTAAGTCACTGGCAGCTCCAGGGCTTGTTCTTGAGAGCAGCAAGACTTAGGACCCCAAGAGGCTAAAGAACGCACACAGACTTTCCTGAGAGCCTGCAAGGGTGAAGGCATTGCCATAGGCGTGGACAAGGATCTCGAGCACAGGCTTGGACCTCGAGTGGGAACTCTGTGCAGACGGGAGCATGGCTGTGGAAGCAGCACCGTGAGACTTCTGAAGGAGCTTCAGGCAGAGGGGCAGACCAGGGATGCCCAGGAGGCTCAACCCTGATAACAATGAGATCTGAGACCTTGGAAGCATAGAGGGCACAGACAGACGCTGAGTGTGAGGATAAAGCTGAGAATGGATGGGGCTTACAATGGCAAACCAAAATCGAGAACCCCAGAAGAGAAAAATTATGAAGAAGAACTCGGTAACACTCGACAATTTTTACACAGAGAAAATCCAGACAACAGAGGAGAACAAACAAGTAATCATATCCAAACTTTCCCAAAATAATGAAAACTGGTCACAAGCTATTGAAGAGTTCAAATCTGAGATGATGAGAAAGACAGAAGAGAAATGGCAAGAAAATAACAGTTTAAAAGGCAAAATTTTGCAATTAGAAAGCGAGGCTCAGAAATCAAATGAACTGATAAGCAAATTGAACACCAGAAATGAACAAATCTAAAAGGAAAACCAAAAGACCATAGCTGAAAACCAGTCCCTAAAGACAAGAATTGAGCAATTAGAAGCTAATGATCTCTCAAGACAGCAAAAATAAATAAAACAAAGTCAAAAGACTGATAAAATAGAAGGAAACATGAAATATCTCAATGAGAAAGTGACAGACGAAGAAAACTGGTCTAGAAGAGACAATTTGAGAATCATTGGTCATCCTGAAAAACCAGAAATCAATAGAAACTTGGATTCCATACTAAAAGAAATTATTCAGCAAAATTACCCTGAAGTTCTAAAACAAGAGGGCAATATAGACATTGAAAGGATCCATAGATCACCCTCTACACTAGACACAGAAAAGACAATGCCCAGGAATAAAATAGCCAAATTCAAGACATTCCAAATAAAAGAAAAAATCTTACAAGAAGCCAGAGACAATTTAAATATCAAGGAGCACCAATCAGGATCACATAGGATCTGGCAGCCTCCATGCTAAAAGACATCAAGACTTGGAATATGATAATCAGAAAGACAAGAGAGCTAGGCCTTCAACAACAGATCAACTACCTATCAAAACTGACTATATACTTCCAGGCAGGTATGGGCATTCAACAAGATAGAAGATTTCCAAGTATTTGCACAGAAAAGACCAGGACTAAATGGAAAGTTTGATATCCAACCACAAAAATCAAGAGAAACATGAAAAGGTAAATAAGAAAAAGAAAGGAAAGAAAGAAAACTCATATTTTTTTTTAAATTTGACTCTTTAAGGGCTTCAATAAGATCTAATTATCTCTATTCCTATGAGAAATGCTATGTATAATTCTCTGTAGTGAACTCTATTCAAAATTATAGTATTCAATATTATAGCAATCAGAAGAATAATTCATAGGGGGAGGACAGAATACTAAATGGTCTAGATGACAGGGGTGGGTGGGAAAGAGGGGGATGAATAGTAGGGGAGGCCAAGAGAAATTTGAGTGATTAAGAAAAATAGGATATTCTATTACACAAAAAGAAGGCATGGGAAGGGGAGGAGACAAATACTATTATAAGAAGGAGAGGAAGAGAGCATTAAGAGGTAATATTTAAACCTTACTCTAAGTGTAATCAACCCGGAGAGGGAAGAGTAGCTATATAATCCATTGGGATATAAAATTCTATCTAACCCTACTGAGAAAGTTAGAAGGGATAAACCAAGGGGAGCGGGGAGTGGGGAGGTCAAAAAAAGGGAGGGGAGAAGAAGGGGGAGGGAACTCATTAGGCATTTAAAATTAAAAGAGGGGAATAATAAGGGAGGGGATGGAAAGGGATGTTAATCAAGGGAGAGGATAAGGGATACAGGCTCAAAACAAACCACTAGTATAAAAGAAAATAGTGTAAGAAGAAGGGGTGGGACTAGGGAAGGATACAAAAATTTCAGGGAATGCACAACTGATAATCATAACTCTGAATGTGAATGGGATGAACTCCCTCATAAAACGGAAGCAAATAGCAGACTGGATTAGAAACCAAAATCCTACCATATGTTGTCTACAAGAAACACATATGAGGCGGGTGGACATACACAAGTTTAAGGTGAAGGGCTTGAGCAAAATCTTTTGGGCATCAAATGAGTAAAAGAAGGCAGGAGTGGCTATTATAATTTCTGACAAAGCCAAAGTAAAAATAGATATGATTAAAAAATACAGGGAAGGTCATTACATCCTGATTAAAGGCAGTATAAACAATGAGGAAATAACACTGCTCAATATGTATGCACCAAGTGGCATAGCACCCAAATTCATAAAGGAGAAACTGGCAGAGCTCAAGAAGGAAATAGATAGTAAAACCATACTAGTGGAAGATCTAAATATTCCTCTTTCAGATTAGATAAATCAAACCAAAAAATAAATAAGAAATAGGGAAGAGAGGTGATTGAATTCCTAGAAAAATTAGATCTAATTGATATGTGGAATAAAATAAATAGGGACAAAAAAGAATATACCTTCTTTTCAGCTGCACATGGTACATTTACAAAGATTGAACATGTAATAGGGCATAGAAACATTGCAAACAAATGCAAGTGAGCAGAAAAAATAAATGCAACCTTCTCACATCATAATGCAATAAAAGTAATAATTAGTAAGGGCAACTGGACAGGAAAATAAAAAACCAATTGGAAGTTAAACAATATGATTCTCCAAAACCAATTAGACAAAGAAGAAATCATAGAAACAATCAACAATTTCATTGAAGAGAATGACAATGATGAGACATCCTACCAAACTCTGTGTGATGCAGCCAAGGCAGTATTCAGGGGGAAATTGATATCCTTGAGTGCATATATTAACAAATTAAGGAGGGCAAAGATTAATGAATTGGGCATGCAACTCAAAAAACTAGAAAGTGAGCATATTAAAAATCTCCAAATAAAAACTAAATTAGAAATATTAAAAATCAAGGGAGAGGGGCAGCTGGGTAGCTCAGTGGATTGAGAGCCAGGCCTAGAGACGGGAGGTCCTAGGTTCGGATCCAGCCTCAGACACTTCCCAGCTGTGTGACCCTGGGCAAGTCACTTGACCCCCATTGCCTACCCTTTCCACTCTTCAACCTATAAGTCAATGCACAGAAGTTAAGGGTTTAAAATAAAAAAAAATAAAAAAAATCAAGGGAGAAAATAATAAAATCAAAAGTAAAAGAACTATTGAATTAATAAATAAGACTAGAAGCTGGTATTTTGAAAAAAAACAGATAAAATTGACACCTCTAATAAAGGGGAAATTTAGGCAATCATTAAACACTATTTCACCCAATTATATGACAATAAATATAACAATTTAGGAGATATGAATGAATATTTACAAAAAATATAAATTGCCTAGATTAACAGCAGAAGAAATAGAATAACTAAATAATTCCATATCAGAAAAAGAAATTGAACAAGCCATCAAAGAACTCCCTAAGAAAAAATGCCAGGACCTGATGGATTCACAAGGGAATTCTATCAGACATTCAAAGAGCAACTAATCCTAAGACTCTACAAACTATTTGAAATGATAAGCAAAGAAGGAGTCCTACCAAATTCCTTTTATGACACAAATATGGTACTGATTCCAAAGCCTGGTACATCAAAAACAGAGAAAGAACACTGTAGACCAATCTCCCTAATGAACATAGATGCAAACATCTTAAGTAGAATACTAGCAAAGAGACTCCAGCAAGTAATTAAGAAGATCATCCACCATGATCATGTGGGATTTATACCAGGAATGGAAGGATGGTTCAATATTAGGAAAACCATCCACATAATTGACCATATCAACAGTCTAATAAAGAAAAATCACATGATTATCTCAATAGATGCTGAAAAAGCCTTTGACAAAATACAGTATCCATTCCTATTGAAAACACTGAAAAGTACAGGAATAGGAGGACCTTTCCTAAAAATAATAAACATTATAAAGCTAAAACCATCAACAAGCATCATATGTAATGGAGATAAATTAGAAGCCTTCCCAATAAGATCAGGAGTGAAACAAGGATGCCCATTATCACCTCTATTATTCAACATAGTACTAGAAACACTAGCAGTTGCAATTAGAGAAGAAAAAGAAATTGAAGGTATCAAAGTGGGCAAGGAGGAAACTAAGCTATCACTCTTTGCAGATGATATGATGGTCTACTTAAAAAATCCTAGAGAATCAACTAAGAAGCTTCTAGAATTAATCAACAACTTTAGCAAAGTTGCAGGATACAAAATAAATGCACATAAATCATCGGCATTTCTATATATTTCCAACACATTAGAGCAACAAGAGGTAGAAAGAGAAACACCATTTAAAATCACACTAGACTATATAAAATATTTGGAAATCTATCTACCAAAACAAACGCAGCAATTATACGAAAACAACTACAAAACACTTTCCAAACAAATAAAATTGAATCTCAACAATTGGAAAGCCATTAATTGCTCATGGGTAGGATGAGCTAACATAATAAAAATGACGATTCTACCCAAATTAATTTACCTATTTAGTACCACACCTATCAAACTACCAAAAAAAGTCTTTACTGAATTAGGAAAAACTATAACAAATTTCATTTGGAATCACAAAAGATCAAGAATATCAAGGGAAATAATGAAAAAAATGTGAAGAAGGTGGCCCAGGAGTACTAGATATTAAACTATACTATAAAGCAGCCATCATCAAAACAATGTGGCACTGGCTAAGAGACAGAAGGGAGGATCAGTGGAATAGACTTGGGGTAAGTGACATCAGCCAGACAGTGTATGATAAACCCAAAGAGCCCAACTTTTGGGACATGAATATACTATTTGTACAAACCTATTGGGAATATTAGAAAACAAAATGGGAGAGAATAGGTTCAGATCAACATCTCACACACTACAACAAGATAAATTCTGAATGTGTAAATGACTTGAATATAAAGAGGGAAACTATAAATAAATTAAGTGAACACAGAATAGTATACCTGTCAGATCTCTGGGAAAGGAAAGATATTTTTTAAACCCTTACCTTCTGTCTTGGAGTCTTTATTATGTATTGACTCCAGGGCAGAAGAATGGTAAGTGTAGGCAATGGGAGTCAAGTGACTTGCCCAGGGTCACACAGCTAGGAAGTGTCTGAGGCAACCTAGGACCTCTCGTCTCTAGGCCTGGTTCTCAATCCACTGGGCTACCCAGCTGTCCCCCTGAAGGAAAGATTTTAAAACCAAGCAAGTGTTAGAGAAAATTACAAAATGTAAATTAAATGGTTTTGATTATATTAAACTAAAAAGCTTTTGTACAAGCAAACCAATGTAGTCAAAATCAGAAGGGAAACAACAAATTGGGAAAAAATCTTTACAACAAAAAACTCTCACAGGGGTCTAATTACTCAAATATACAAGGGGTTAAATCAATTGTATAAATAATCAAGCTATTCCCCAATTGATAAATAGGAAAGAGACATGAATAGGCAATTTTCAGGTAAAGAAATTTCCAACACATCACAGTAGCAAGAGGTAGAAAGAGAAAGACCATTTAAAATCACCCCAGACAATATAAAATACTTAGGAATCTATCTACCAAAACAAACACAGGAATTATATGAACACATCTACAAAACACTTTCCAAACAATTAAAACTAGATTTAAACCATTGGAAAAACATTGTTTGCTCCTGAATAGGATTGGGCTAACATAATAAAAATGACCATTCTACCCAAATTAATTTACCTGTTTAGTGCCATACCTATCAAACTAAGAAAAAATTTTTTACCTAATTAGAAAAAACTGTAATCAAGAATATCAAGGGAAATAATGAAAAAAATACAATAAGGAAGGTGGTGTAGCAGTACCAGATATTAAACTATACTATAAAGCAGCAGTCATCAAAACAATATAGTACTACCTAAGAGACAGAAGGGATGATCAGTGGAATAGATTTGGGTTAAGTGATGCCAGCAAGACAATCTATGAGAAACCCAAAGAACCCAGCTTTTGGTACAAAATTCACTATCTGACAAAAACTGTTGGTAATATTGGAAAACAATATGGGAGAGATTAGGTTTATATTAACATCTCACACCCTACACCAAGATGAATTCAGAATGGGTGAATGACATGAATATAAAGAAGGAAACTATAAGTAAATAAAGTCAACACAGAATAGTATACTTGTAAGATATATGGGAAAGGGAAAGTTTTTAAAACCAAGCAAGAGTTAGAAAAAATTACAAAATGTAAGATAAATAATTTTGATTATATTAAATCAAAACATTTTTGTAGAAACAAAAACAATGCAACCAAAATCAGAAAGGAAACAACAAACTGGGAAAAAAACCTTTACAACAAAAAACTCTGACACAGGTCTATTTCCTCAAATATGCAAGGAGCTAAATCAATTGTATAAAAAAATCAAGCCTTTCCCCAATTGATAAATGGGCAAGTGACATGAATAGGCAATTTTTGAATAAAGAAATCACATGTATCAATAAGCATATGAGAAAATGTTCTATGTCTCTAATAATTAGAGAAATGCAAACCAAAAAAAAAAACTCTGAGGTACCACCTCACAATTAGCAGATTGGCTAAAATGATTTTGAAGAATCATATTATTTAATTTCCAAATGTTTTTTGGTTTGCCTCTCCATGTATTATTACTAATGACTATTTTCATTGCATTATGATGTGAGAAGGATTCATTTATTATTTCTGATCTTTTGCATTTTTTTGCTATTTTTCTGTGCCCTATTACATGGTCCATCTTTGTGAATATTCCATGTGCTGCTGAAATGAAGGTGTATTCCTTTCTGTCTCTATTTATTTTTCTCCATATATCTATTAATTCTAATTTTTCTAGGGTTTTATTCACCTCTCTTATCTCTTATTTATTTTTTGGTTTGATTTATCTAGAGCTGATAGGGGAAGGTTAAGGTCCCCCACTAGTATGGTTTTGCTGTCTATTTCCTCCTTGAGCTCCAGTAGATTCTCCTTTAGAAATTTGGAAGCTATAGCATTTGGTGCATACATATTGAGTACTGATATTTCTTCATTGTTTATACTGCTTTTTATTAGGATGTAATTACCTTCCCTATTTCTTTTGACCTTATCTATTTTTACTTTGGCTCTGTCCTCTCATTTTCACTCTATGTCTGTCTGTCTGTCTGTCTGTCTCATTTGTGTTTCTTGTAGCCAACATATGGTTGGGTTTTGGTTTCTAATCCACTCTGCTATTTGCTTCCCTTTTATGGGCAAGTTTATCCCATTCACATTCACTTATAATTATCAACTGTGCATTCCCAGACATTTTGATTCTCTCTCTGAGTCCTGTCCTTTCTTCTTTCATTGTTTCCTCCTATACATGTGTTTTGTTTTCAATCAGTTCCTATAATCCCCTCCCTTTTTGTATTTCCCTTTCACACCCCTCCCTTCTTATTCTCCTCTTATTGTTCTTTAAAACCATGCAGCACTCCCCTGGAAGCCCTCTCCCTCCCTAGTATTGCTTCCTTCCCTACCAGTCAGTTTGTTTCCCTTCTACTTCTCTATAGGGCGTAAATCAATTATCTGCCCCTATGGAACTGATTTTTCTTCTCTAAGTTGATTTCAATGCACTTAAGTATTGAATATGTCCTCTCTCTAAAATAATACCCTTACAGGATATTATTATTTTTCCCTGTTGCTCCCACATGCTTCTTTATGGAATATAAATTTATTCCTTTTCATTTGCTTTCCTATTTTTCTCATTATTATCTTCTTCCCCCCAGTTTTGTATATATATTTATACATACCTACCTACCTACATACATACATACATACCTACATATATATATGTATATATATATATATATATATATATACATATATATATGCCAATACCTTCTTTTCTTCTTGGGATATAAATTGATTCAACTTGTTGTGTACCTTAATGAAAAGAATTTTTTCTCCTTTCCCCATTCTCTTAATTGCCTTATGTTGATTCTCTGAGTTCTGGCTTTAAGCAGCAAGCTCTCTGTTTAAGTCCGTTTTTTTTTCTTGATGAAATTTTGGAAGTCCTTGATTTTATTGAATGACCATACTTTCCCCTGCAATAATATAGTTAGTCTTGCTGGATAGTTGATTCTTGGTTGTAGACCCAGTTCTCTTGCTTTCTGGAATATTGTGTTCCATGCCTTCCGGTCCTTCAATGTAGATGCAGCCAGATCCTGTGTTATCCTAACTGTGGTTCCCTGATATCTGAATGACTTCTTTTTAGCAGCTTGTAATATTTTTCCTTTGTCTGGTAGTTTTGAATTTGGCTATAATATTGCTGGAAGTTGTCAGTTGTGGATTAAATGTTGGAGGTGATCTGTGGATTCTGTCGATTTCCACTTTTCCCTCTTGTTCAAGAATTTCTGGGCAATTTTCTCTGATAATTTCTTGTAAAATGCTATATAAACTTTTTTCTTTTATCATGATGTTCTGGTAAGCCAATAATTCTTAAGTTGTCTCTTCTAGTTCTGTTCTCCACATCTTTGCTTGAATCAATGAGGTGTTTCATATGCTCCTCAAATTTTTCATTTTTTAATTTTGTTTAATATATTCTTGCTGCCTTATGAAGTCATTTCCTTCTAGTTGTTGAGTTTTGTTTTTTAAAGACTGAATTTCATCCCTGGCTTTTTGGTCATCTTTCTCTTTCTGGTCTGATTTTCTTTGTAGATCATCTTTTGCCTTCTTTGCTACATTTTCCAGCTGGCCAATTCTGGCTTTTCATACTTTATTTTCTTGTTTTAGCTCATGTATTTCCTTTTTCAAATTGTCTTCAGCCTCTCTTGATTGGTTTTTGAGTTCCTGAAGTTCTTGATTTAACTGAGTTTTAAATTCTTGATTTAATTGAATTTTGAGATCTTCCAAAGCCTATGTCCAGTTTGCTAGAAATACTTCCTTTTCTTCTATTTCTGTTTTATTTGCTCTCTTTTCACTTCCTTGAAAGAAGCTGTCTATTGTCATTTCTTTTCTCTTTTTCTGTTGCTTGCTCATGTTTTTTTTTTTCCCCTTCCTTGTTCTGCTGCTTTGAGCGGATGTATTTAATGGTCTTTGATGAAAGATCCAGCTGGTAATGGAGGTTTGTAGTTACTTTCTCTGCCCTCTGAAGACTTCTTGTCTGTTCAATTGTTGTGATTAATCCTCTATTGATTGGATTAATCTTACTGCTTTATCTGTCCTGAGGCTAAAACTTGAGGGGAGGGAAACAAAAAACAAACAAAAAAAAACGTGGATGACAAGAAGTAGAGTTTTTGCTGAACTGAGCTCTCCAGCAGTGGGGTCCCCCTGTGCTGTCTGCTGTGTTTGATCTGGTTTTCTTCCCTCTTGAAGCCCTGCATTCTCTATCTCAGTATGAGGAAGCCAAGCTCTCTGAGGTCTGGGGTTTGGCTCTCTCTAAGGCACCATCTTCTGGGAGTTTTTGCTGTGTTTCTCTGGTTTCCTCCTCCAGTCACCTCTCCAGTGCCTGTGTTTGACTCCCTGAGTCTGATGCCAGCAAGACCCTCTCTCCTGACTGTTGCACCCACTTACCCTTAGATTTCCCCAGGTGGCTGAAGACAGCACATCAGGTGGGGGAGGTGTCCTGGGATCCTGGGATTCCCCTTCTACATCCTCAGGCCCGACAGTTCAAGAATTGAAGCCTTTTTCTTGATGTACCTCTTTAGTTATGCTATAGTAGGGTCCCCCCTGTTCTGTCCCATTATTAGATTTGGTCTTCCTTCTTTTTGAAGCACATTGTTTTCTATCTTGGTGTGTAAGGGTGCGGATGTATTAAGATTCACTCAGTCTACACTGCCATCTTCCCGGAACCCCACTATACTTTTCTCTCTTATTTTATTTTTGAAATCCTTTTTGAGCTCTTCCAGAGTCTGAGATCAATTCCCATTTTTCTCTGAAGTTTTCTTATAGCTGCCTTGATCTCATTGTCTCCTTCTGAGTTTGTGCTTTGCTCTTCTTTTTCTCTCTACTAATTTCTAAAGTTGGTGGGGGATTTGTTGTTGCTGTTGCTGTTGTTGTTGCTGTTGCTTTTGTTGCTGCTGCTGCTGTTGTTGTTGCTGTTGCTGCTGTTGTTATTGTTGTTATTGTTGTTGTTGTTATGTTTGATCATTTACCCAGCCTTTTTTAAATTAATTTTTATCCTAAAGGCAGGTTCCATTCCATGAGTAGAGGGAGAGGGGGTTATTCTCTTGACTTCAGTATTTTCTCGCTCTTACCCTTATATCTAGTTCCAGGTGTCTGCAAGTTTCAATACTTCCAAGATTGTATGATGGCCTGTGCACTGAGAATTCTGGGCCTTCCACTACTGATTCAGTCTTCCTTAGAACCTGCTGTTGGTTTTCATGGCCAGGTGTACTTTAAAGGATCAAAGACTCAATACAGACTTGTGCTAGTGCTCTGGGGATCACCCTGGTCCTCACTATAGGCTTCAACAAGCCACACACAGTGGACACTAGTGCTGTTGCTTAAAACTTTAAATGATGAATGTGAAGGTACTCTTCTATTGACTTAGGTAAGATTTATGGGTTTTGTTGCTAGCATGGACCAGGGTTCAAAAAATTGAGCACTGAGGGAGGAGGAAGCCTCTCTGTTGGCCTGCGTTATTGGTGCAGCCTTGTTACAGATTGTACTCTTCTCTCACCTTACTAAAAGATATCTTCTCTTCCTACCTTCCAAGCTGTTTCCAGAGGGAAAATCTCCTCATTACATTCTTTTGTTGGTTTTGCTGTTCTAGTATTTATTTTGAAGTTTTATTTTAAGATTGGTTGGAAGGGGTTTTCAGAGAGATTGGGTACTCCTGCCTCTACTCTGCTATCTTGGCTCTACCTCCCTGAAGTGGGTGTCAAATCATTGCATTTGGAACTGGAAGAAGGGACCTTAGAAATCATCTAGTCTAGGGATTTTATTAAATTTGGATTTATGAATGCACACACAACTGTGTGTGTATATGTATGTATGAGTGTGTATATTTATCTATCTATATAAAAATGAAAACTATTTTAATATAATTACTTTATTTTATGTTATTCCTTTTCTTAAACTATTTTAAGTCTTTGCCTTCTATTTTAGAATCAATACTGTGCATTGGTTCTAAGGCAGAAGAGTGTTAAATGCTAGTTAATGAGGGTTAAGTGATTTGCCCACAGTCAAAAATTCAGGAAGTGTCTGACACCAGAGTAGTTTCCTTTTTAACCTCCTATATTTATTCCTTTCAAAACACATTCTAAGGAGAGTTATATAGACTTTGACAAACTGCCAAAGGTTTATAATTCTTTTATAGAACTAGAAAAAGCTTGAGACTTTAGATTCCATGCCTACACCAGAAGAGGTCTCAGACAATAGAGCTAAAACAGAACATGAAGGATCCATGGAATATCTTTTGGGGTATATTACATAGCTAGAGAATTGGGTCACATCAATATGTTACCTAGGAATCAATTTCCTCTCACCACTACATATAAATATCATTGCTCTACTTTGGTAAGTGATAGAGGTCGGAGAATTGAAATACCCCTTGCTTCTAATAGGAAATTCCAGGTTCTCTCCCTAAACTTGCTACTCAGTAACCTCTTTGACTATGAAAATCATTTAATTTATGTCTAAAAGACAATAAAAAATTTTGTAACTGTTGTCTACATAAGTACAGGTCAATGTTTCTTTCTTAATGAATGTGAAACATGACATATAATTTTCTACTCTTCTGCAAATCCTGCTCTCATACAAGGGGACTTCAGTATATATATTATTTACTCCTCCTATACATTATTCACTTAATTCCTCAATCCACTCACCTCCTATGAGCTCTACTGTACCTAATTCACATAAAACATTCATTATATACTTGGTCTTGCCATTACCCCAAAATGTTAAAAATCTATTTTCAAGAATTTTGATATACAAGAATTCTGGAGGTGGAGCCAAGATGGAGGAGTGAACCAAAGTTGCTCTCTAACAAAGATTAAAACATCTCCACAGACTTCCTGGTTAAGATGGTGGCAGAGTAAAAACCAGCCTCTTAACCTCTCCTAACCAAAACATACAGGACTCCTCAAGAAGACATAAAAACAAATCCAGAGGATCAAAGGGATACCACAACAGGGCACAGCATTGGAGGTACGTGGAATCGAGGCATTTCCATGCTATAAAGGGGTGAAACAGCTTTCACTGAAAAGTGAGCTGAGCAAGGCCTTCTCCCACCCCACCCCACCTACAGTGCCAAACCCAGCGCACAAGAGTTAAAGCAAGTTTGGGGCACAGATTAAGTCGTTGGCAGCTACCTGGGGTCACCAGGGCCTGCTCTGGAGAGCAGTAAGACTTAAGACCCCAAGAGGCTAAAGAACGCACACAGACTTTGAGCTCAGACCCTGAGCTCAGGCATATATAACAGCCAAATTCAAGAGCTTCCAAGTAAAAGAAAAAATCTTACAAGAACCCAGAAAGAGACAATTCAGATATCAAGGAGCACCAATCAGGATCACACAGGATCTGACAACCTCCACACTAAAACACCGCAAGCCTTGGAATACGATATTTAGAAAGGCAAGAGAACTTGGTCTACAAGCAAGGATCACCTACCCATCAAAATTAACCATATACTTCCAAGGAAAAGTTTGAGCATTGAACAAGATAGAAGATTTCCAAGTATTTGCACAGAAAAAACCAGGACTAAATGGAGATTTTGATATCCAACCACAAAAATCAAGAGAAACATGAAAAGGTAAAAAAGAAATAGAGGGGAAAGAAAGAAAATTCATATTTTTTAAATTTGCCTCTTTAAGGGCTTCAATATGATCTAATTATAGGTATTCCTATGTGGGGAAATGTTATGTATAATTCTCTGTAAGTAAATCTATTCACTATTATAGTATTCACAATTATAGTAATAAGATGAATTATTCATAGGGAGAGTTTGGAATACTAAATGGTCTAAGATGATAAGGGATTGGGAAAAAGTTAGGTGAATAGGAAAGGACACCAAGAGAAACTTGAATGAATGAGAAAAATGGGATATTCTATTAAACACAAAAGAGGACATGGGAAGGAGAAGGGATGAATATGATTGTAAGAAGTAAAGGAAGAAAGGATTAAGAGGTAATAGTTAAACCTTACTCTCAGTATAATTAACCCTGAGAGGGAAGAGTAGTTTTATCCATTGGGATATAGAACGCTATCCAACCCTACTGAGAAAGTCAGAAGGGAAAAACCAAGGGGATCAGGGGAGTGGGGAGGTCATAAAAGGGAGGGGAGATGAAAGGGGAGGAAATGTATTAGGCCTTAAAAATAAAAATAGGGGAATACTAAGGGAGGGGTTAGAAAGGGTAGTAAATCAAGGGAAGGGACAAGGGTAACTGGCATAAAGCAAAACACTGGTTTAAAAGGAAATAGTGTACAAAGAAGGTGTAGAACTAGGAGAGGATACCATAATGTTGGGGAATACACAACTGATAATTATAACTCTGAATGTGAATGGGATGAACTCTCCCATAAAACGGAAGCAAATAGCAGAGTGGATTAGAAACCAAAATCCTACCATATGTTTCCTACAAGAAACACATATGAAGCGGGTTGACATATACAGGTTTAAGGTAAAGGGCTTGAGCAAAATCTTTTGGGCATCAAATGAGAAAAAGAAGGCAGGAGTGGCAATTGTGATTTCTGACAAAACTAAAGTAAAATTACATATGATTAAAAAAGACAGGGAAGTTCATTACATCCTGATTAAAGGCAGTATAGACAATGAGGAAATAATATTGCTCAATATGGATGCACCAAATGGCATAGCAAGCAGATTCATAAGGGAGAAACTGGCAGAGCTCAAGAAGGAAATAGATAGTAAAAGCATAATAGTGGGATATCTAAATATCCCTCTTTCAGATCTAGATAAATCAAACCAAAAAATAAATAAGAGATAAGAGAGATGAATAAAGTCCTAGAAAAATTAGATTTAATAGATATTTGGAGAAAAATAAATAGGAACAAAAAGGAATACACCTTCTTTTCAGTTGCACATGGTACATTCACAAAGATTGACGATGTAATAGGGCATGGAAATATTGCAAACAAATGCAAAAGAGCAGAAATAATAAATGTCACCTTCTCAGACCATAATGCAATAAAAATAATAATTAATAAGGGCACCTGGACAGGCAAATCAAAAGCTAATTGGATATAAAGTAATGATTCTCGAAAACCAGCTAGTCAAAGAAGAAATCATAGAAATAATCAACAATTCCATTGAAGAGAATGACAATGATGAGACATCCTACCTAACACTGTGGGATGCAACTAAGGCAGTACTCAGGGGGAAATTTATATCCTTGAGTGTATATTTTAACAAATTAGGAAGGACAGAGATTAATGAATTGGGCATGCAACTCAAAAAATTAGAAAGAGAGCAAATTAAAAATCCCCAGATGAAAACTAAATTAGAAATAGTAAAAATCAAGGGAGAAATTAATAAAATCAAAAGTAAAAGAACTATTGTATTAATAAATAAGACTATAAGCTGGTATTTTGAAAATAACAGATAAAATAGACAAAGTACTGGTCAATGTAATAAAAAAAAGGAAAGAAGAAAAGCAAATTGACACTATCAAAGATAAAAAGGGAGACCTCACCTCTAATGAAGGGGAAATTAAGGCAATCATTAAAAACTATTCTGCCTAATTATATGGCAATAAATATAGCAATCTAGGAGATATGGATGAATATTTACAAAAATACAAATTGCCTAGATTAACACCAGAAGAAATCGAATACCTAAATAATCCCATATCAGAAAAAGAAATTGAACAAGCCATCAAAGAAATCCCTAAGAAAAAATCACCAGGACCTGATGGATTCACAAGGGAATTCTTTCAGACATTCAAAGAGGAACTAATCACAATACTAGACAAATTATTTGATATAATAAGCAAAGAAGTCCTACAAAATTCCTTTCATGACACAAATATAGATCTGATTCCAAAGCCAGGTAGATCAAAAACAGAGAAAGAAACCTACAGACCAATCTCCCTAATGAACATAGATACAGAAATTTTAAATAGAATATTAGCAAAGAGACTCCAGCAAGTGATAAATAAGGATCATCTACCATGATCAGGTGGGGTTTATACCAGGAATGCAAGGATGGTTCAACATTAGGAAAACCATCCATATAATTGACCATATCAACAGTCTAGCAAACAAAAATCACATGATTATCTCAATAGATGCTGAAAAAGCCTTTGACAAAATACAGCACCCATTCCTATTGAAAACACTGGAAAGTGTAGGAATAGAAGGTCCTTTCCTAAAAACAATAAACAGTATATACCTAAAACCATCAACAAGCATCATATGAAATGGGGATAAATTTGAAGCCTTTCCAATAAGATCAGGCATGAAACAAGGATGCCCATTATCACCTCTATTATTCAACATAGTACTAAAAGCACTAGCACTAGCAATTAGAGAAGAAAAAGAAATTGAAGGTATCAAAATAGGCAGTGAGGAGACTAACCTATCACTCTTTGCAGATGATATGATGGTCTATTTAAAAAATCCTAGAGAATCAACTAAGAAGCTTGTAGAAATAATCAACAACTTTAGCAAAGTTGCAGGATACAAAATAAATGCACTTAAATCTTCAGAATTTCTATATATTTCCAACATATCACATCAGCAAGAGGTAGAAATAGAAACACCATTTAAAATTACCCTAGACAATATAAAATACTTTGGAATCTATCTACCAAAACAAACACAGGAATTATACAAACATAACTACAAAACACTTTCCAAACAATTAAAACTAGATCTAAAAAAGTGGAAAAACATTGACTGCTCATGGGTAGGACGAGCTAACATAATAAAAATGACCATTCTACCCAAAATTAATTTACTTATTTAGTGCCATACCTATCAAACTACCAAAAAACTTTTTTACTGAATTAGAAAAAACTATAACAAAGTTCATTTGGAATATCAAAAGATCAAGAATATCAAGGGAAATAATGAAAAAAACCATGAAGGAAGGTGGCCTAGCAGTACCAGATATTTAACTATACTATAAAGCAGCAGTCATCAAAACAATATGGTATTGGCTAAGGGACAGAAGGGACGATCAGTGGAATAGACTTGGGGTAAGTGACGTCAGCAAGACTGTATATGATAAACCCAAAAAGTCCAATTTTGGGGATAAAAATCCAGTATTTGACAAAAACTGTTGGGAAATTTGGAAAACAATATGGGAGAGATTAGGTTTAGATCAACATCTCACACCCTACACCAAGGTAAATTCAGAATGGGTCAATGACTTGAATATAAAGAGGGAAACTATAAATAAGTTAAGTAATACAGAATAATATACTTGTCAGATCTCTGGGAAAGGAAATATTTTAATACCAAGCAAGAGTTAGAGAAAATTACCAAATGTAAAATAAATTATTTTGATCATATAAAACTAAAAAGCTGTTGTACAAACAAAAACAATGTAGCCAAGATCAGGAGGGAAACAACAAATTGGAAAAATTTTTTATAACAAAAAACTCTGACAGGGGTCTAATTACTCAAATATACAAGGAGTTAAATCAATTGTATAAAAAATCAAGCCATTGCGCAGTTGATAAATGGGCAAGCGACGATTGGGGAATGGTTGAACAAATTGTGGTATATGCTGGTCATGGAATACTATTGTACTCAAAGGAATAATAAACTGAAGGAATTCCATATGAACTGGAAAGACCTCCAGGAATTGATGCAGAGTCAAGGGAGCAGATCCAGAAGAACATTGTACACAGAGACCAATACACTGTGGTAAAATGGAATGTAATGGACTTCTCTACTAGCAGCAGTGCAATGATCCAGGGAAATTCTGAGGGATATATGGAAAAGAATGCTACCCACATTCAGAGGAGGAACTACAGGAGTGGAAACAGAAGAAAAACAATTGCTTAAACACATGTTTTGATGCCAACATGATTTGGGATGTAGACTTGAAACTACCACACCCATGCAACTATCAACAATTTGCAAATAGGTCTTGATCAATGACACATGTTAAAACCAGTGGAAACACACATCAGCTATGGAGGGAAGGGGGAAGTTAGGGAGGTGAAGGGGAAAGTAAGAGCCTGAATTATGTTAATTTTTCAAAAAATAAATATTAATAAATGTTTAAAAAATATCTCCACAAAACAAATACAGGAGTGAATGAACCAACAAGGAGACAAAGTGAAACAACTCTTAGTGGTAGAGAAGATAGAAGGAATTTACTCAGAAAGAGGTTGCAGGAGTAAGCTGATATGATAATAGGATGATATGTGATAATATGATGTATATGTAAATGCAGAAACTATATGCATATAGGTTATGATATGTACTATAAACAATGAAGTGATATCATTACTAAACATTTATGTATCAATTGGGATAACATCTAGATTACTAAAGGAGAAATTAAAGGAGCTTAAGGTGGAAATAGCTAGTAAGACCATACTAGTGGGAGATCTCAATATCCTCTTTCAGCACTAGAAAAATTTTTGAACCAAAATATAAATAAGAAATAAGTAATGGAAGTGAGGAAAATATTAGAGAAATTAGAGTTAACAGATCTGGAGAAATATCTGGAAAAAATTAAATTGTGATAATAAAGAATATATCTTCTGTGCAGTACATGGTGCATATATAAAGATCAACCATCTACTAGGGTATATAAATATAGCAAACAAATGCAGAAACACAGAAATGATCTATGAAAATTTTTCAGATCATAATGTGATAAAAATATAATTAGTAAATGATCATGGAAAGGCAAATTTAACATTAATTAGAAACGAAATAATCTAATTCTTCAAAACTGTGGGTTAAAAAAGAAATCATAGAAAACATTACAAACTTCATTATAGAGAATGACAACAAGAAGACAGCATCTCAAAATCTATGGGATATAGTCAAAGATGTATTCAGGGGAAATTTTATATCTCTGAGTGCATATATCAACAAAATCCAGAGAGAGGAGATCAATGAATTGCACTTTCAACTTAAAAAATTAGGAAAAGAACAAATTAAAAACTCCAGATAATAACTTATTTGGAAATCCTAAAAATCAAAGGAGAAATTAATCAAATTGAAAGAAAGAGAACTCTTGAACTATGAAAACCAGGAGCTGGTAATTAACAAAAAAAAAAAACAAATAAAATAGGTCGACTACTGGTTAATCTAATAAAAAAGAAAGACAATCAAATTAACAGTATCAAAGATGAAAAGGGTGATCTCATCTCTAATGAAGAGGAAATTAAGGAAATTACTAAGAACTAATTTGTTCGATTATATGGCAATAAATATGACAATCTAGTTGAAATGGATTAATAGTTACAAAAATATAAATTGCCTAGAATAAAAAAAGAGGAAATTGAATACTTAAATAATCCCATCTCAGAA
Organism: Gracilinanus agilis; assembly: GCF_016433145.1. Taxonomy (NCBI): domain Eukaryota; kingdom Metazoa; phylum Chordata; class Mammalia; order Didelphimorphia; family Didelphidae; genus Gracilinanus; species Gracilinanus agilis. The sequence goes on from NC_058130.1 coordinate 410,339,491, forward strand.
AAATAGAAATTGAACAAGCCATCAAGGAACATCCTAAGAAAAAATCCCCATGGCTAGATGGATTCACAAGTGATTTCTATCAAACATTTAAAGAACAACTAATCCCAATGCTATACAAATTATTTGACATAATAAACAAAGAAGAAATTTTACCAAATTCTTTTTATGACACAAATATGGTACTGATTTCAAAGCAAGGCAGATCAAAAACAGAAAGAAAACTACAGATCAATATCCTTAATGAATATACATGCAAGAATCCTAAATAAAATTCTAGCAAAAAGACTTTAGCAAATTATCACAAGGATTATTGATTATGACCAGAGTGATTTATACCACAAATGTAAGTATGGTTTAATATTAATAATGCTATTATTAATATTATTATAATATCTAATATGACTTAAATATTAATATTTAGTAGTATTATTGATATTAGGAAAACCATCCACATAATTGACCTGATCAATAATCAAACCAATAGAGATCACATGATTATCTCAATAGATGCAGAAGAAACCTTTCACAAAGTACAACACACATTCCTATTGAGAATACAAGAAAGTATAGGAATAGAAAAAATAATAAACAGAATATATCAAAAACCACTAGTAAGTCTCATCTGCAATGGGGATGAGTTAGAAGTCTTCCCAATAAGATGAGGAGTGAAGCAAGGATGCCCACTATCACCTCTATTATTTAATATTGTACCAGAAATTCTAATGGTAACAATTAGAGAAGAAAAAGAAATCAAAGGGTTTAAAGTAGGCAGTGAGGAAACTCTGCAGATGATATAATTGTACATTTAAAGAATCCTAGGAACTCAACTAAAAGATTAGTGGAAATAAAGAACAACTTTAGCAAAATGCACGGTACAAAATGAAGCCACATAAATCATCAGCATTTCTATATATTTCCAAAACAACTCAGCAGCAGGAGTTAGAAAGAGAAACTCCATTTAAAATCACTCTAGAACAATATAAAATATTTAGGAATCTATCTACCAAGACAAATACAGGAATTATATAATAACAACTATAAAACACTTCACACAATTAAAATTGTATATAAATAATTGGAAAAACATTAATTGCTCATGGGTAGAAAGAACTAATATAATAAAAATGACAATAGAATGATCCTACCCAAATTTATTTACTTATTCAGTGCTATACCTATGAAACTAGCAAAAAATTTTTTATACAATTAGAAAAAAAATTATAAAAATTCTGATATCCTGCTTATCTCACCCTGGTATATTAGTTTTTCAACTGTTTCTTCCTTAAAAAACCTTACTCTTTGTCCACAACATTAGTTCCAATGCTTCAATTCCCTGCCAGGTCATTTCCATAATAGTATCTTCTCTCTCCTATTCTCCACATCTTGAACTCTTTGTGAACCAATTCAATTTTACACCTTTCTACTCACTTGAATCCCCAACCCCTGATCATATAGAAGCATTCATACAAAACCTCAGCCTAAAATTACCTGCACCATTCATTCCTTTTGATTCTATATATGTGCTGTTATATGATGGTCAAGAAAATAATGTAACTATTTTTCAAGGTCCATTACAAAATTTCTGCTGCATAATCTCCACTGGGTCCTCATTACTACTATATGTCCCTTACCCACTATTCCATCCTCTTTTCTCTTTTATTTTTCAAATGTGTTTGTTACATTATCAAGGTTCCCAGGTATTTCTCTCCATCTCTCTCCTTCCATTCATCACCTCCTTGCACTAGAGAAGGCATTAATTGACCCTCCCCCCAAAAAAAGATATATGTATATATAAAACATTGTCTTGTTTATTTCTATTTATCAGTTATTTCTCTGGAGGTGAACATATATAAATTATTCTTCAAAATTATTATGAATTTCCTCTCCTCCCTTCCTCACCTCTCATCACTCAAATATCCTCTGCCATTTTATCCTTCTTCTTTCTCCCAATATGAAATGGTGTTACTCCTTACCAAGGATAACCCCTCTATTAACAATTATTTTGAATAATAGTTTTTTTTTCTTTAGTTTCTATTTTCTTCTACAACATGGATAATATGGAAATATATTTGCATGACTGCAGATATATAACCTATATCAAATTGCTTGCCTTCTTTCTCAATGAGAGAGGTGGGGATAAAGGTAGAAAATTTGGAACTCAAAAGTTAAAAATGTTAAAATTTATTTTATCAGTAATTTAAAAAAATAAAATATTATTTAATAAAGAAAGTTGATAATGCTATAACTGTTGATAGTATTGTGGTTTTGGAAAGTAATCGAATTCTGTTTTGGACATGGTGAATTTGAGATGTCTCTAAGATACTCAGTTTGAAACTTGGTGATATAGAACTGGAGATGAAGAATGAAAATGTATCTGGATATGTGGGAATAAGTATCATCTGTGCAGTAATGTTAATTAAAATAATGTATGTTGATTAGTTCTTGGAGAGTGGGTAGAATGAAAAGAAGAAGTATCACTATATCTTTGGACCACAATCAAGTTTGGGTCCTAATTAAAAATCCTGCTGTACTCAATAAAGCCTCTTCCCCCATGCAATTTTGCCTATCTTCTATCCCCTCTATGGGACTTGCTTTTTCATATTCCCATAAAATTGCTTATTTAGTTCCACATGTCTAGAATTATCTATTCATTTCTCTTTTCTTCTTGTAACATCTAGAACTGTTCTCTCCAATGTTATCAATATCTTTTTGTATAATTGCATAATTTAAGGGTCTTTTATTTAATCTTCATGTTTCTTTACCAATTGGTAAATTTTGGCACTTTTGATCACCCTCTTTTATTGAATGGAAGCAGAAACACTGCATTCTCTCTGCTTCCCAATAGTTCCAGGATCGAATATTGCCTTTTAGATACCTTCATAAGTTTATCTTTTCCAACTTTAAAGTACCCTGAAATTCAATGACTTTGGCCTTCTTGCTGTCTTACACAAGACACTCCATTTCTCTGTTTTAGGCATTTTCACTGACCTTGCTCATTACTGTTTTCTTGGCTAACTTATTTTCTGCAAGTTCTAGTTGAAATCCTACCTTCTAAATGATTTTCCTGTTCTTGCTTAGTGCCAATTTTTTCCCTGTGTTGATTACCTCCATTTTACCTTGCACATATCTTGTTTATGCATAATTGTTTGCATACTGCCTCCCTCAAAAGTCTGAAAACACCTTAAGAACAGTTACCAATTTTTCCCATTTTTTGGTATCTATAGCATCTAACACAATACTGAGTACATAGTATTCACTTAATAAATAAAGGTTTGTTGACTAACACCTAAACTAAAATATAATGTTATCTAATTAGCCTCTTTAATTCCTACAACGTTTTTTTCTCCAATCTCAAATTATTTAATTTGTACTTTTTTATTTTAATATCAGAAGATTTAAAGCTAGAATAATCAAGATCATTTGGCAAATCCTCTCATTTTAAATAAAGTAAAACTAATAGTAATAATTAGTAAATTTTAGAGCCTGTAATAGAATCCAGAAGATATTTAACTTCAAGCATAATTCTACTTTATACTGACTCATTGTAACATGGAAAATGGCAGGGTGGAATTCTTGCAAAATACAGGGTCAAGTCTCACCCAGAATTCCAGGGAACCCTCCCCTCCAGAGAACTCTGGGTGAGGGAATGGTTTGAAAGGAGTTAAACAGTTAATTCCTGGGGCTTGAAATGAGCAGGTCACTTTGCTCACTGGTCCCAGTTTGGGATTGCTTTGGTGGCCATAGTGGCAAAAGCCATTTTGTTTTCTACTCAGGAGTTTGCTTGTCTAGTGGAATTAGACCTTTCTTGCAATAGCATTTTGTTATTCATCTAGTTATTTTAGATATTAGAAGTGATTATTATAACCTTTGAGGGCTAGCTAGATATACAGTCTGCCACTCCCTCCTGAGGGGAGGGGCAGTTTCTACCCAACAGTCCAGGGCTTCCCAGATCTTATCCAAATCCTTGATACCCCTTCCCTTCATGTTTGTCAATATAAACTTCATCTTTTAATAGCTGTGTGTGGGTATTATTTTGAGCATACTCACAGCTACCATAGAAATTGGTTCTTTTCAGTGGCCAGCCAAAGAAGTCAGATCTTCCTCTGTCCTTAACATCAAGATATCTACTCTTCCTTTGTCCCTCAATCAAGCCTGTGTGGAATATAAGTTGAGAAAGTGAACTTCATTAGAGATTTGTCTTTGCTGAGCCTTGCCAAAGAACATCAGTCCTGCCTCCATTTTTAACTGATTTCCAACTGCTTGGTGGGAGGGGTTTGAGAGCAATGAATACCCCTCCCTACTCACTCAAGCCTGGGGGGGGGGGGAAGGAGAGAGTCCTGCAGGTTTTTAGCTCAGGCCAACCCATCAGCTTCCCAACATCTCTGTTATTATAAACATAACACTCATATGGTAACTACACATCTCAATAGTACAATGCATAAAGCAATAACTTCATAAATATTTGCTAAACTGAATTATAGTTTTTCTGTATCCATCACCTCTTTCTTATTAAACTGTATATTCTGTGTTGGTACAGCCTATTCCTTATTCATCTCTTTATTACCTGATAGCAAATATTAGGATCTTGGTGGGACTTTAAGAAAGAATGGATAAATGAGTTCCTTAATTAGTTGCTTTCCATGTCTTATCTTTCACCTATTGCTATCTTTTGGAATGTGAGCTAATCATTTCCTTTTTTATAGGTCTCATTTTCCTCATCTAGAAGAGGATTGGTCTAGATGACCTTTAAAGACCTTTAAAGCTCCAACATTATGTGATTTCTATGACTATATTCAAAGATAAATTCCTATTTGTTAAAAGACATAGTCATTCACTGTGTCAGTTGTTTTCAGAAGAAGAATTTCAATGAGTTTCAACTGAAAATTTGAAGAGTGGTTATTATTTTAAAATGGTATGGGCTTATACTGCTGTGTAAAATGTGCACCATTAGAAAAGAGAAAAGAAAAATATAGGCAGAGCCCCTTTCAACCACTTGGCAATCAGGAATAAAATCTAAACTTAAAATGCGTAATTCTTTAAAAAAATCTGTAACAAAGAATTAGTGATCCATATTCATCTCATTAACCCCCTAAACAAGCAGCCATTTAAATATATTTTGATTTTGATCAACCAGAGTTATTTAGTTTTTAGAGAAAGTGATACAAGGAGAAATGAAAATGATGCAAGAAGTATTTGTTATTTGAGGCCATTCCTCATTTGTTTTAATCCATTATCTCTATTTTAATTAAAGTACCCATAAGTAAACATATTATATATATATATATATGTGTGTGAATATATTTACATATATGTTATGTATGTATCTATATATGTAACCTCATCTTTTTTAATTCCAACATCAATCCCTTTAAATATTTAAAGTTATTTTTTGTTATTATTATTTTAGTGGATGTCCTACTAAAATCCACTGTTTATGGAAATAGTGTCAAATTATCTTTTCTCTGAATTCAGGGCTTTTCTATATCACAGAGCAGAAAAAAGAAGCCAGAGACTAATGCAGGGGTATAAAATATCATGATGTATTGGGTCTTTGAAATTTTTCAACTGAGTAAAAAGTATTGTAGGAGAAGAAAGCAGGTAAATCTAATTCATTTGAACTATCCTGATGCAAAGCCATAGAATGTCTGTCAAATTTTCAGGCTCTGAGTACTTTTTGTATCCACAACAAAGTTTATTGAGTCCTGGTGTGGAAAAAAACTGGCACCCTTTGCTTAGACTCCCCAGACATCCTGGATCTTATCCCATGCTGGGGAATGGATGAACAGAAATTTGCAGGGATTGGGAGAAGAGAAGAGAAGTTTACACTTGTTCCCATTGTTGAAATGTCTGCCAAGTCTGGTTGAGATGTCAAGATTAAGGTGGCAGAGCATGGTAGGAGGAAGCTATGAGACTGTAGAAGGGATGAGAAAAATAGGGAGGCCGGGAAAGTACCATCTGTTTCACCACTGCTATATATGTAGGCTATCAAAGGGAAGGGAAGAATTGGCAATCCATCCTTTTCCCAACCTACATCTGCCTAGCACCCCCAATCTCTTAATGTGTATAAGTTTTGCACTTTATCAAAGTAGGATGTTTCTAGGGTGTTAGTGTCAGAGTGTTTTGGAGAGGCAGCCAGGAAAAAAAAGAATTTCAGTATAGTGGCTAATAAGGATCTCAACACTACAAAAGTGAAATATTAAAATTTAGAAAAAAATAACAAGTTTGTTACCTGGAGGTCAAAGGTATGTTTGTTTATACGTATATATGATACATATTTTATAATATTATTTTAAAATACTTCATTTTACAGATATAAACCATATTTAGACAAATCCAATAACATATTTTAATCTAAATTTCTTCTTCTAATAAATGAGGGGTTTCATTACATTTTAGTTCTAATATTCTTTAATTCTAATCCTGAAGGGACCCTCAGCCCTTCTCATCATGCCTTACATATTGGATAGGCTAAATTTAAAACTTATCCATTTATTTATGTATCAGAGAAAGGTTTTTGTTTTATTTTGTTAATAATATTAAAACCCACATTTATTCATTCCCAGATAAATCATCCCCATATCTCTTCTCTCATTTAATTTTTTCTGGGGCTAAAATATGAAACAGTTTCTTCAGTCAGGGTGGCTTGTGTTATCTTGATATATCAAATGAAATGTCGGTCAGACGAGGTTCATTCCCTCTTGCCTGGCACAACTCCAAGAATTCATTGATTTCTGTAATTAAATGAGTTGGAAGTAAATCCCAGGCCTTTGCTTCGTGTTAGTCATCAGAGCTGATGCCTGAATCTTAATAAGCTGTTTAGTGTGATCTTGTGCCAGAGTGGCTAGGTGTTAACGGTTTCCTTGGTGCTCCAATCCTATGTAGCAATCTGTGCTTATAATTGCCTCAGCTAGGACAAAAGAATGAGGAGGTGGAATGGCATTAGATTCAAATGAAACAGCTACTTCAGGAAAGTGGTTAACTCAATGAATACAAAATTCTCTTTTTGTATAAATCAAACTCAATGGATACAATTTTATCCTAGCTTTATAAATGGATTTCAGCATTTCAAGCTCTCTGTTTGGCTGGGAGGGTGGTAGATATTTGAAGTCAAAGAAATATTCATCAAGAGGCAGCCATTGAGAGTTTTAATTAATTTTTTTTAAATGACAGAGGCAGAACTTCCTCATCAATGTATGATGGTCAGTTCTGTAATATCTTCATAATTGGAGTATGAAAATATGTTGACTCTACCATTCATTGAACTGAAAAATTAAGAGTTTCACCCTTGACCTTGACAGAACCACTTATTATTATTAGAAGGAAGCAATTTCAATGCACAAGGGAGTTTGTAACAATCAAAATTAGCTCCCACAAATGAAGTAGCAGTGATTGCTACTAAACCAAGAGGAAGTTCAACATACTGAAAAAGTCTTTCAAGCCTAGAAAGTCTAGAAAACTTAGGGATCACCTTCTTAAATTAATTTCAAGAAAAGTTTGAATGAAGGGAAATTAATCCTTAGTTATCAGTTGCCACCAATTTCACACCTCATCAATGACTTTCACAGAATTTCAGTAGAGTGGTGAGGGTAAGAGCCAGATTTTGAAGGCAAGAGAAGAGAATGGAGGAATAACATTTAGATACTTCTTTCATGGTAGTTGATGATAAAAAGGAGAGAAATAACATGAGATCTTTAAAAGCAGAGTCAAAGGAAAAATTGATATGTTTAAGAAAGAAGTTAAAGGGGCTTATGACAGCCTTGTTTTATCTGCTGAGGCTGAGGGAGACATCAGCAGAGTTGAAAATATGAAGTAACAAAAATATTTGGAAAAATCACTGTGAAAAGTGGGACAGGAAGTCAACTAAAGATGAATAAAATGGAAGAACTAATGAAAATTGAATGTATATTAAAACAGTCAACAATTACATTAGTTTGTAAAGGAATAATGAGAGGTCTGAGAGGAGAGAAATCATTTGGCCTCAAGGCAGGATTAGATAATTTAAAAATACATTAATGTGCAAAAAATGGGGAGGATAATACAACTTTGTTGTAATAACTAATTAGAGTATCTAATTTCAGCAGTAAAAACCATCATAACAGAAGGATACTATAATGGTTGGAATGAGAGGTAAGGGTTAAAGGGATAAAAACTATATTAGTCCAATATCCAGTATTTTTAAGCAACAGGAACAATGTGTACTTATAAGTGTATAAATTAATAATGGACAAAGAAATAAACTTCTTAGGGAAAAAGGAAATGATCAAAGTCTTGAAAATGTACCAGAAGCCATGCCAAATAATGTCAGTTTATTGAAATACCAAATTAAAAAACACAGAATGTAATGAAAGATTATGATAGTTCTTCCAATGCTGGGAGTCAATACAGAGACTTTCCTGGCTATATACACTTAGAAGATTGATAAAAAGCATCAGTGAAAAGATGATTTACCAGACTCAAGACAATGTTCTTTTATGGTGATGTTTTGCTTGTCATGTGTCATATTCTTTTTGCTACACCATCATTTTCATAGGACTGAATAAATATGGTAAAGAACTGTTAACAAAAATACCTAGTAAGGTTGTCCAAATACTTCTGTTCAAAGTAGCTATATTTCACTAATTATATTGAGCCCTGGGACACTTCATCTGATAACTATCCATGATATAAAACCAAAGTGGATGAAAATTATATTTCTCTATGGTTATAATAAGTAGACAGATGGTTACATAATTGAGCTACTCCACCAATAAATAAAAATATGCATATATAGTATTCTGTGCATATGCTCTGCTGTACATAATGGCATATATATACATATGTATATGCATATATATGTATGTTTAAATATGCAAGGCATACATGCATAGATGTATTCAGGCAGGTACATGTGCATATGCATCTATATAGGTTTCTCCATAGGGGTATACAAATGTAGTTGAGGATTGTACAGATTTGTAAATATAATAGACATTTGCACATATTTAATAAATATTAAGCTAAATAAAATATATGTATGTACATACATGTAACACATACACACATTGCAAATACATAATATTGTTTGAACTGTATTGAGTGGTCAAGTGATGGCATTTATTAGAACTTGCCAGTTTACTTCAGATCCTGGACTACTATGCATAAATCAAGGAATCATGTTTTAGAAAGTATATCAGAAAAGTATTATGCATCCAGAAAACAGTAATTAAGATGGTAAAATTTCAGGAAACTATGTACCAAAATATGGTATTCTATGACTTATGTAAATATAACATCATAAAACAATTTGAAAATGTGGGCTTTTTTTAAGAAGCATATATGCATGCATATATGCTTCTTATATATACACGCATATGTAGATACATTGTATATTATTATGACATTATATCATGCATAGCAGCATGTATATATTATTATATGCATGTAATACAAATTACATAGAATTGATATTAAGCAATGAAATTGTCCTAAAAAAGCCAAGTATTATTTTTCTTTTTGAAACAAAATGCTATCGTTAAATTACACAAAAATCCAATTATCTAAAACCTAAAATTAATATGATTTATGATATAAGAAAAAAATCAATATTACAGAATGTTAACTGAAAATAAAGTATGGTAAGTTAAAGTAGATTTTTAAGTAAGAGCATTGACTGAAGATTCCAATCAGCAAAATGCATGAAGGTTAATCCAAAAATGCATTAGAACATGCTTAGGAATAAATGAATTCAATTTGAATGTATCACTAAAATTATTTTTTGATCTAATGGAGTGATAATTGAATTCTTTTTCTAATCTGAGGCAGGGGAGATAGTAGCACCACAACATAATTACTTGTCTGGTTAAATACATCGTCCTTTTTTGTGGAAATAATTTGCTTTCAGATTCATGCTGAGAAGCGACCAGCTCCTCTTTATCATAATATAATTTAACAAAATGTAGCATTCCTTCTTCATCAAATTAAAGCAATTTGGAAAATTGAAGAGTCTTTGGGTCTTTGGTCTTCAATCATCCTTTATTGTTGTTCTCAGTTAAAAAAAAAACACAGGCTGCAGAGTGGAAGGGTTGGGGAAGACCCTAAAAGCCTGTCTGTCTTTTCATATAACTAGGCCAGATGAAATGGTACCCTTCAAGATAGTTATGTCTCAAAGGCTCCTGTAAGAGTCAAGCTCCATACCTGCATTCCTGCATCACACCAACCACTTTTAGTCTCTTTCAGGATGGCCTGCAGTGAGATTAGATTATCTCAGCAGGCAAAAAGTTCAAAATGAGTAGCAATAAGGCCTCAGCATTATTGACTGAGATTTACTTAAAAAAAAAAGAAACCTCCCAATGACAGCATTAGTAGAGGAAGACTGAATTGCTTCCTTATTAGTCTTCTTACCAATGGAGAGGTACCCTGTGGCAAAGAGTAATATGTGCTTAGCTCAACAGGTCATTGGTTTCAGGTGAATAAAAATCCATTACTGTTGGTCAAGTGGGGAACAGAACAACCTGGAAGCCAAAGGATTCATTGTTGGAGTGTTTGAGAAGAAAAAATAAAGAGCCTATCTTCCTTAGAATTTTCTCTCAGAAAGGTCAGTGTGATGGTTAAGAAAAACAACAGTTCTAAGGTTTCTTTCTGAAAGATCATTTAGGGGTTTTATAGTGTGTCATGTTTGGCTGTAAAAAATGCATATGTAAAAGTAAATGAGTGTATATATGTATGTGTATGTGAATGTGAATATGTATATCCACACACACACCTATATGTTATAGAGACATATAATATACATGTATATTTTGATCTACATATTGTATCAGATTATTATTTCTTTAATGGCAATTAGGTCCACCACTGAGACTGAACTATGGATGTTGAGTTTGTCCTAAGTAGTGGCCTAGGGAAAATAAAAAAGAAACCAGAATATGCCAGACCAACATTCCCTTCAAAAACTAAATGAAACTTTCACAGTAGAGAGGGAAACCTGCAAAAATGATAAAAATTTATGCCCAAATAAACAGGTATAGATACAGGAAAAACTAATATATAGGAGAAATGATCCTCTGTTACCAGGCATTGTGCTTTTGTGCCATAGGTTTCCTAGTTTGACCCCTGATTTGACATTATTCAACTCTGAATACATTCCTACTATTCAAGGTCATGAAATATATGTGTTCACATTTTGGAAGGCCTTTGACATATGTGATTGCATTCTAGCTCCTATTACTTCTTATTCTCAATTGTCTAACTGATATTTTACTAGCCATAAGTGGTATGTGCGTCTAGATGATCCTACACAATGTCTTTCCTTTGCTGAGTCATGCTTATCTGGTCTGGAGAAGAACTTAGTAGATATAATCGAGGAGCTCTATAAGCCTAGTGCAACTCAGAGTTTATTAAGATCATTCTATCCCTGATTTCTAAATAACAAAACACTGCCTTGCTATCTGTAGAAAATGAGCTTTGAGTTGTTTTTCCTAGAATAAAAATTTTTATTTAAGGGCATACTGTACACAGGACACTTTCCCAATAGACGTCTTCCTGTCAACTCATTTGTATTTTTTAAATAGTAGTTCTCATTATGACATCCTTTATGGCAAGGGTTCTCAGTACTTTTTTATGTCTAGGAACTCTTTGGCAGTCCAGGGAAAATTAAAGAATCTGTTTCAAAATAAATTTTTGAATGAAACACACACAAAATAAAACCACATACACACATATCTCTTTCTATATATATTGCATCAGGTTGGCATATGTTTAGTGGCAATTAGATCTACCCGTGGAGCTGAACTATGGATATTAGGCTTGACCCAGGTAGTGATCTAGGGAAACTAAAAAAGAAACTCAACCAACATCCACTTCAAAAGCTAAATGAAACTTGTAGAGTGGAAATGTGTGTGTTATACATATAATTATGGTGGAGATGGATATATCTATATCTATGCATGTGTATGTGTGTATACAGTATATACATAGCATTATAGAGAAGTTAATCTTATGGCCATAAAACACATTTTCAGACACATTACATGGTCCTCATTAGAATCCTCTTCCAACTAACAGATAAAAATGACCCTAAAATAAATGAGGGTGAACTTAATGTAAACTAGAAAGAGCTCATTAAAAATCTAATTAGAAAATAAACAAAATAGGCAAAAATATAGTTGCTGAAACCAATGAATTTTCCCAAGAATCTCAGACTTCAGACTCTCTGCTTTGTTTTCCATTCTACAAACATACAATTAACAGAATCATCTAAATAGATTTTTTTCAGATAGTGGGCATAGAACAATACATATTTGCAAATTATAGATTTAGTTGATAAAGTCCCGAGAAGATAATTTAATTGCTTAGCATCACACATCATGTATCAGAAGAGAAAAGTCTACTAAACTGTCTATTAAATTTCCTTGCCTCTACTCAATGTTGTCCTTTCTCATCAAAGAACAAAATGATATCACCATATCAAGGTCAATATACAGTATATCTGACTATGGCTGCTCATGTTTCTTTCTACTGCAGGTTTGACACAAATAGCTCACATGAACATTTGAGACGGAGAAATTCTTAAATTTCCACATCTTGTGTTTCTTTGGAGTAATTGTAAATATTATTTTCTCACAAAGAACAACTTCTTCTTTGATGCAGGCATGTGATGGTGAAAGGCCCTGTGCTAGTGTCTCCCATGCCTTACAATCCATGCCAGAGTTCTTCAAAGTGACCTTTAGACTGCAATTGTATTGCTTCTTTTGACCTCCTTGGGAGTGCTTGCCTTATGTGAGTTCTCTGTAAAATATTTTTTAAACAAACATATGTTTGGCATTCAAACAATGTGACCAGCCCCATCAGAGTTGCATTCTCTGCTGTAGTGTTTGAAAGCATGGCAGTTCCACTCTAGAAAAGACCTCAGTGTCTAATATCTTGCCAGATGGTCTTCAGAATTTTCATAAGCCAACTCCAATGGAAGGAATTCATTTTTCTGGCATGATGCTGGTATACTGTACAGGTTTTACAGGTATATAAAAAGGAGGTCAGCACAACAGCTCTGCATACCTTCATTTTGGTAGGTGGCTTACTATCTCTTCTTTTCCACTTTCCTTCAGTCTCCCAGACATTGAACTGGGGATCTTTGTGAACATCCTGGAAAGTGTACTGTCAGGATAAATGAGTTTAACCACAGCACTGAAAGTTTCTACATTTCCTGTAACTAATGTATCCATGTATTGATGATTGAATGCTAGCTGGTGTAGAACTTTTATTTTCTAGGTGTTAATTATCAGGTCAAAATTAATACAAGTGGTGTAGAATGATCTTTATTCTGTTGCATCTCAGTCTCAGAGGTTTTATATATTTATATATAAAACGATATCTGAATGAAAAGATGAATATCAACTGTCCCTCCTTTTAAAGTATGTATGAGATAAAGGGAAGACATGCTTTGACTTCTCTTTTTGTCAGGACTGTTTTCCACCTTTGATGTCCATCTGTCACCCACCTCTCACATGCAGCTGCAAGAAGCCATAGCATGCCCAGTGACTACATATCAGTATGTGCTCAATGAATATATATTAAATGAATGATGATATGAGGTAGTAAAACTGGGTTCCTTTCCTGGCTGTGTTAACTTGAGAATGAAATTTAAACTCTCCACATCACAGTCTTCTTCTAGAATTATAAAAGGAATAGATTGGTCTAAATTAGGTCCAAACAACTAAATAAAGCTCTAAAGCTTTATAATTCTTGTAGGTCAATTTTGTTCATGTAAAGAAAAAAGACTGTATTATAGATCATTGTTTTAGATCCTCTATAGCAGACATATGTTGATTAAAACATTATAGTAGTTAATAAAATCCTGTTGAATATAATTGCTTTCATTTATTTCTTTAAAAAAAAGATTTTATGCTCTTGCATTTCCTGTGTTTATTGATTTCCCTTGATTTAGAATACTGCCACTAGTTTAGCTGTTTGTTTATGCTATTATCATCATCATCACCATCATTATCATTTATAGTTTGATATCTCTTCTTAGATTTCATTTGTATGGGTTCTCATTTTACAGTACAATACAAAATACTACATCTATGTTGTAAATTTTGTTATACATTTTTCTCCATTTTTTGCTTTCCTTCTAATTTTGGTTGCTTTAATTTTGTTTGTACAGAAATTTTCTAATTTGGTATAATCAAAATCATTCATTTTTATACTTTGTAATATTCTCTATCTCTTACTTATCTTAAATTCCTTCCTTTCCCACATATCTGAAGGGCATACTACCCTAAGTTCATGTAATTTATTTTTTATTTCATCCCTTAAAATTTAATTAGAAAATAAACTGTTTTGAATTTATCTTGGTATAGAATGTGAGATGTTGATCTAGACCTGATTTTTCGCAAACTGTTTTCCAGTTTTCCCAACAGTTTTTGTCAAATAGTGAATTCTTGTCCCAAAAGCTGGAATCTTTGAGTTTATCAAACACTAGTTTTCTAAGGTCATTTACCACTTGTCTATTCCATTGAGCTACCCTAATGTCTCTTTGCCAGTACCATATTGTTTTGATGATTACTGCTTTATAGAACAGTTTAAAATCCTGGAATGGTTAAGCCTCCATCCTTCATATTTTTATGATTCCCCTTGATATTCTGAATTTTTGTTCTTCCAAAAGAACTTTGTTAAAATTATTTTCTAATTCTATAAAAATATTTTGGTAGTTTTATAGGCATGGCACTGAATAAGTAAAATTAATTTGGGTAGGATTGTCATTTTTATTATATTAGCTCATCCTACCCATGAGCAATTCATGTTTTTTTTTTCCAATTATTTATATTCAGTTTTAATTGTGTGAAAACTGTTTTGTAGTTTATATAATTTTGTAGTTCATATAATTCCTGAATTTGTCTTGGCAGATATGTTACTAAATATTTTATGTTATGTAGAGTAATTTTAAATGGAGTTTCTCTTTCTAACCCCTACTGCTGAATTTTGTTGAAAATGTATAGAAATGCTGATTTATGGGATTTATTTTGTATCCTGCAACTTTGCTAAAGTTGTTAATTATTTCCACCAGCCCCTTAATTGATTTTCTAGAATTCTTTAAATATACCATCATATCATTTGCAGAGTGATAGTTTAGTCTAGTCATTGCCTAATTTAATTCCCTCAATTTCTTTTCCTTCTCAAATTGCTATTGCTAGTGTTTCTAGTGCAATATTAAATTGAGGTGACAATGGACATCCTCACTTCACTGCTGATTTTATTTAGGAAGTTTCTAATTTGTCCCCATTGCAGATCAGACTTGCTGATAGTTTTAAATATATATTGTTTACTATTTTGAGGAATGACCTGTCTATTCCTATACTGTCTAGTGTTTTCAATAGAAATGAATGTTGTATTTTTCAAAGACTTTTTCTGCATCTATTGAGATGATCATGCAATTTCTGTTGATTTGATTATTGATATGATCAATTATGTGGATGGATTTCCTAATATTAAGCCATCCTTAGTGCATAGGAGTGAATCCAATATGGAGAAGTAACTAGCACAGTAACTCCATGTCATCATGAGAATCTTCTCCAACCAAGATTAAAATATTGCTACAAAATGAATATAGAACTGAAAGAACAAACAAGGAGACAGAGTAAAACATCTTTCAAGAAAACAATAACCCAAAATGTATGCAGACAACATGTGGGGCACTGGGGTTAGAGAAGAACAGACCCAGCAAGAAGCTGTAGCAAGGAATGAAGATCAAGCAAAGCACAAACCACAAACCCACACCCTACATCTGCTCTCACAGGTTATGAAACTAAATCTAAGGTAATATTCAGATTCTGAGATACTGTCTGTGCAAATAGTTGTTCAAGTCAACCCACACCCCTTGAAATTTTAAACCTGTGGAGAAGTCCAGGGTAATATGGACTGAAGCAGACTGATACCTGTGGGCTCAGCCAGAAGCCAGGAATCACAGTCTGGCCTTGTGATGAGGACATAATCCACTGTTTGGGGGTGAGCACACAGTTAACTCGGGCATGGGGAATAGATCTTTTTGCCCAGGATTAAGTGCAGACCTTTAGAACAGGGCAATCAAGGTTGTTTCTGATTGGATCAAATAAACTGTGAGTATAAAAACTTGAGCCTAAGCCTAGGGTTAGAATTTGATCAGCTCCTGATGTAGTCAAGTTCAGAGTGAGACCAAAAGCTTACAACCAAGCCTGAGGAAAGTTTTTAAGCTATCAGCATCTCAATGTTCAATTGAATTGGCAGGGAGAGGGGTTCCCAGAGCTCTCAATCCTCAGACCAGAAAATGAGCTGAGAATAACATGAAGCAAGGACTGAAATTTTAGAGAGTACCCCAATATCAGACAAAACAGAGCCTACCTATAATTAGATAGGAAAACTGTGGAAACAACAAAAAAGCAACTAACTCTAAAAAATTTTTATGTAAACAAAGAGCAAGGTAAACACAGAAGAGGACAGTGAAAGCAAAGGAAACACAAAGTCCAAAAGAAAAATATGTATTTGACACAAATTCTCAAAAAGCCTAAAAAAGACTTCAAAAACCATTTAAGAGAGGCAGAGAAAAAGTGGGAAAGAGAAATGGAAGTGATATGAGAAGAAAGGAAAGTGATACAAGGAGAAATGAAAATGATGCAAGAAGAAATAGACCAATTGAAAAAAGGGAACCAAAAACTGACCGAGCAGGGAGTGGAGGGAACATAGCCTTTGGGGTGGGGTGTGTAGAATAATCCCCCAGACTACTGAGCAGGGAGGGGAAGAAAAGAACAAAAGTAGAGACCTTTTAGTTGATGGGGACAGGGACAGGTCTAGGGTCAGGCCCAGTGGTGGAAGAGGATTGTCCTCTACCCAACTCCCCTGTAACCCTTAGTCCCAGACAGGGAGGTAGAAAAGGAAGGGAGTGATCTGAGAACTCTGCCTAGGGGAAGGAATAAGTACAAAGGGCAGGTGTAAAGGCCTACTGGAGAGGGGAAAGGAGCAACTCCTTTGGGAGTCCTTTAGCCTTTCTAGTAACTAACTTTGCCTGGGATAGCAGGGATACCCACAGAAAGGGCTCTGCATGCCATCTTTGGTATGTGCCATCACAAGTCCTAAGAAACATACCCCATCTCCTATCTCTACTTCCAGCAAAGAAGGTGAGGTTGCTAATTTTGCCCTCAGTGGCTGCTTTGTGGATTCCTTATATTTATTCTGTTCCTGTTCCTAGGGCCTTTGGTGCTGGAGCTGAGGTCAGGGAAATTATAAACCTTTCTCCCTAGTTATCCTTTGCTGCTCAGCTTTATTCTGGACTCATCTGTTTTTGCCACTTTTAATTGCTAATTTCATGAAATTATTTTTGTGTTTTGGTAGGAGAGATTTAGGAGGAAAAGAAAGCTTCTCACCCAACTCCATGATATTCTCACATTGCTCCTTCTACTATCTCTTGTTTGGTCATAAACTCTTCCTTTATTCATAGATGTGACCAGAACTCTGCTGGTTCTTATGATATGATTCTTTACATCCAAATCATTTACCCATTTTGATTTCATCATGGTATACTGTGAGAAATGTTGTGCTATGCTATTTTCTGCTGTATATTTTCATCAAATGTTGAGTACTTTCCCAAAAGCCTGGCTATTTATTTGGGCTGATGAAAAATTAGATTACCTTGGATATTTACGCCTGTTTACATTGTATACATAATCTATTCTGTTGATACACTACTCTGTTTCTTAGACAGTACCAAATTATTTGGTTTATTAACATTTTATAATGCAGTTTAAATGAGGTACAGTTATGATAACATACTTCATTTTTTCCATTAATTTTTGTGATATTTGTGACCTTGGTTTCTGCCAGATGAATATTATTATTTTTCTAGATTTATAAAATATTTTAATGTATGTTTAAATATTTTTAGGATCCCATAAGTATAACATCATATGACCTTCAAAGAATGATAGTTTTATTTGCTCATTGCCTACCCTATATTTTTGAATTTGATTTTCTTCTCATTGCTGTAGCTAACATTTATAGTACCCTACTGAATAATAATGGTAAACATAGGAATCTTTATTACATAATCAATCATATTGGGAAGGTTTATAATTCATTTCCCATTATAAATAATGCTGATTAATGATTTTCTCATTTCTAAAGAAAGGTGCACTTATTTTATGTTCTTTTTTTATAATAAAATGGGTATCCTGTATTGTCAAAAGCTTCCTTTAAACCTATTCATTATGAATTCTGTTAATTCTATTATTAATATGGTCAATTGTGCTAATACTTTTTGTAACACTGAATCAGTCCTGTATTTCTGGTATGAATCCCACCTGGTCAGAATACATATTACTATAGTCTCTTTGCTAGTATTTTAAATTTTTCCTTCATTATTCATCAGGAAAATTGGTCTAAGGTTTTCTCTCTCTTTTTTCTTTTTTTTTTTTGGTTTATGTATAAACACAATATTTATGTCATGAAAGGAATCTGATAGAAGTACTCTGATTATTTTTTTTTCCAGATACTTTATATAGCTTTAGAATTAATGGTTTTTTAAGTGTTTGGTAGAATTTTCTTGTGAATCCACCTGACCTTGAGGACTTTTTATGGATTTTATTGGTGGTTTATTCTATTTCTTTAACCGAGATATGACTACTTAATTTCTTATTCTGTTAATCTGGGTAATTTATATTTTTATAAAATGTCATCTATTTCCCTAAGATTGTTAGATCTAATGGGATGTAATTTAGCAAAATAACACCGAAAATGGCTTTATATTCATCTTCATTGTTGGTAAATTTACCTTTTTTCATTTTTAGTGCTGATAATTTGGTTTTAAATCAAATTAAACAGTGTTTAGATGAGTTATTTAGATAAATTTCTTGTGTTTTTGTTTTCTTCATAATGCCAGATCTTAGTTTACTTATTAATTTGATCTTCTTCTTTCTTTCAATTTTATCAATCTCTCTTTTGATTTTCATGATTTATAACTTAGTGTTTAATCAAAGATTTTATTTTTTTCTTTTTAATTTGCCTGACCAATTTATTGGTTGCTCTTTTTCTATTTATATTAATGCAATGGATTAGACATGATGATTTTCTCCTAAAAACTACTTTGGTTAAAACTTATAAATTTTGGTATGTTGATTCATGGTTATCTTTATCTTTATTAAAAATTTTGTTTCTATAATTTGTTTTTTCTCATTCTTTCTTGTAATTTTTCTCATTTTTTCTCATAATTATTTTTCCAATTATTTTTCATTTTTCACAGTCCTTTATTAAATGCAGTTTTATTGAATCAGGTTCTGAAAAAATATCATTCAATATTTTTTCCTTTTTATATTTTGTTGTGAGGTTTCATGCTTTCATGTATGGCCAATTTTTGTGTAGGTACTATGCAACTCTATTTAAAAGTATATTCTTTTCCATTTCCATTCAGTTTTCTTCAGAGATCTATCATATCTAACTTTTCTCAAATTCTTTAAACCTCATTATCTTTTTTCCTATTTATGCTTATTTGGATTTATCTAGTTCTAAGTTAGAAAAATCATTTTTTACCAAATTTTACAACCAAAAGTATATTTATTTATTTATTCATCCATTATCCCACCTATTTATTTATGTGTCTGATTTTTTAATCTATTTATTTATTTATTTATTTTGCCTTAGGGAAAGTTACTTTATTCCTGATTTTTAATTGGACAACTTTTCAAGGAGTAGATAAAACTTCCCTAGCTTTCTTTTTTTTTAATTTTTTATTAACCTTAGTCACATGTTTCATGTTCTTTACCTCTCCCCCAAACTCCCCTAACCCCCATTAGCCAATGCACAATTCCACTGGGTTTTACATGTATCTTTGATTAAAACCTAATTCCATATTATTGATAGTTGGACTAGAGTTATCATTTAGTGTTTACATCCCCAATAATATCCCCATCAGTGCATATGTTCGAACAATTGTTTTTCTTCTGTGTTTCTCCTCCCACAGTTCTTCCTCTGATTGTGGCTAGTTTTCTTTCTCATAAATTCCTCAGCCTTGCTCTGGATTCTTGCATTGCTGCTAGTAGAGAAGTCTGTTATGTTCGATTGTAGCACAGTATATCAGTCTCTGTGTACAATGTTCTTTTGGCTCAGCTCCTTTCACTCTGCATCAATTCCTGGAGGTCATTCCAGTTCAAATGGAATTCCTGCATTTCTTTATTCCTGTGTGCACAATAGTATTCCATCACCAACAGATAGCACATTTTGCTCAGCCATTCCCCAATTGAAGGACATCCTCTCATTTTCCAATATTTTGCTACCACAGAGAGTGCAGCTATAAATAGTTTTGTACAAGGCTGTTTCCTTATTATCTCTTTGAGGTGTAAACCAAGCAGTGCTATGGCTGGTTCAAAAGGCAGATAGTCTTTTAAAGCCCTTTAAGCATAGTTCCAAATTGCCATTCAGAATGGTTGGATCATTTCACAACTCTACCAGCAATGCATTAATGTCCCAATTTTGCCACATCCTCTCCAACATTCATTACTCTCCCCTGCTGTCATTTTAGCTAATCTGCTAGGTGTGAGGTGATACCTCCGAGTTCTTTCGATTTGCATTTCTCTAATTATTAGAGATTTAGAACACTTTCTCAAGTGCTTATTGATAGTTTTGATTTCTTTATCTGAAAATTGCCTATTCATGTCTCTTGCCCATTTATTTATTGATTGGGGAACAGCTTGAATTTTTGTAAAATTGATTTAGCTCCTTATATATTTGGGTAATTAGACCTTTGTCTGAGTTTTTTTGTTATAAAGATTTTTTTCCAATTTGTTGATTCCCTTCTAATTTTGGTAGCATTTGTTTTGTCTGTACAAAAACTTTTTAGTTTAATATAGTCAAAATTATTTATTTTACATTTTGTACATAAAATATATTTAAACATGCACATAGCAATAGCAAATTATCAATAAATTTATCTCTATTATAATCCTTTGAATTCTCTTCATTCATATCTATACATACTTAAATACTTACACATATACTATATTTGTTCCATTGATATGGTGTTTTACTTGCAAAACATGCTTAAAATAGTGGCACTTTAGTTCTGATTTTTTTCTTATTTAATTTACTCCATTTTGTACTTTTCTTACTTCCACATATTTTTTACTATTTGTTACATTGCATAAAGAGTCTCTTTTTTTGTTCTCTCACCCCAATAGTATAGTTTTTATATTGTAACTCATTTAACTTCTTTAAAAAATTGGGATGCTATGCACAATGTTCAGCTGTGAAGGATAAAAGTATTATCAGCAATGCAAGAATTAAGACAGCCAAAAAGGACTCAGTGAAAAATGCTATCCAGAGCCATAAAGGAACTATTAGAGTCTGAATGTAGTTTGAAGCCTATTATTTTTCACTTATTTCTTTCCTGAAATTTTTTCTTGTGCATATATGTCCTCTATTTTTTTAATTAATATTTGTTTTTAATCTGTTTACATACTTTATGCCCCTACTTTCCCCTTCACCCCCCGCTATCCCCCCACCCATGGCCAACACACATTTCCACTGGTTGTAACAAGTGTCCTTGTTCAGGGTCTATTTCCCATTCATGTCCGCCTCAGTCCATGCATTCAAGCAATTGTTTATCTTATATGTTTCCTCTCCTGCAGTCCTTCCTCTGAGTGTGTGTAGCATCTTTACCATAAATCCCTCAGAGCTGTATTGTGTCATTACAGTGCTGCTGGTACAGGAGCCCATTACATTTGATTTTACCATAGTATATCAGTTTCTATGTACAATGTTCTTCTGGCTCTGCTCCTTTCACTCTGAATCACTTCCTGGAGGTCTCTCCAGTTTGCATGGAATTCCTCCAGTTTATTATTCCTTTTAGCACAATAGTATTCCATCACCCGCATATACCACAATTTGTTCAGCCATTCCCCAATTGAAGGACATCCCCTCATTTTCCAGTTTTTTGCCACTACAAAAAGCGCAGCTATAAATATTTTCGTACAAGTCTGTTTATCTATGATCTCATTGGGGTACAAATCCAGCAATGGTATGGCTGGATCAAAGGGCAGGCAGTCTTTTATAGCCCTTTGGGCATAGTTCCAAATTGCCAGCCAAAATGGCCGGATCATTTCACAACTCCACCAGCAATGCATCAATGTCCCGATTTTTCCACATCCCCTCCAACATTCATTACTCTCCCCATCTTTCATTTTAGCCAATCGGCTAGGTGTGAGGTGATACCTCAGAGTTGTTTTGATTTGCATTTCTCTAATTATTAGAGATTTACAACACTTTCTCATGTGCTTATTGATACTTTTGATTTCTTTATCTGAAAATTGCCTATTCATGTCTCTTGCCCATTTATCAATTGGGGAATGGCTTGATTTTTTATACAATTGCTTT
>NC_058130.1:410361953-410369336 GCF_016433145.1 Gracilinanus agilis
TACCTCAGAGTTGTTTTGATTTGCATTTCTCTAATTATTAGAGATTTACAACACTTTCTCATGTGCTTATTGATACTTTTGATTTCTTTATCTGAAAATTGCCTATTCATGTCTCTTGCCCATTTATCAATTGGGGAATGGCTTGATGTTTTATACAATTGCTTTAACTCCTTGTATATTTGAGTGATTAGACCCCTGTCAGAGTTTTTCGTTATAAAGATTTTTTCCCAATTCGTTGTTTCCCTTCCGATTTTGACTACATTGTTTTTGTTTGTACAAAAGCTTTTTAGCTTAATATAATCAAAACCATTAAATTTACATTTTGTAATTTTCTCTAACTCTTGCTTGGTTTTAAAATCTTTCCTTTCCCAGAGATCTGACAAGTATACTATTCTGTGTTCACTTAATTTATTTAAAGTTTCCCTCTTTATATTCAAGTCATTCACCCATTCTGAATTTATCTTGGTGTAGGGTGTGAGATGTTGATATAAACCTAATCTCTCCCATATTGTTTTCCAAATTTCGCAGCAGTTTTTGTCAAATAGTGGATTCATGTCCCAAAAGTTGGACTCTTTGGGTTTATCATACACTGTCTTGCTGACATTATTAACCCCAAGTCTATTCCACGGATCCTCCCTTCTATCTCTTAGCCAGTACCATATTGATTTAATGATTGCTACTTTATAGTATAGTTTGATATCTGGTACTGCTAGGCCCCCTTCCTTCACATTTTTTTTCATTATTTCCTTTGATATTCTTGATCTTTTGTTATTCCAAATGAAATTTGTTATAGTTTTTCCTAATTCAGTAAAGAAGATTTTTGGTAATTTGATAGGTATGGCGCTAAATAGGTAAATTAATTTGGGTAGGATGTTCATTTTTATTATGTTAGCTAGTCCTCCCCATGAACAGTTAATGGCTTTCAAATTGTTGAGGTCCAGTTTTATTTGTTTGGAAAGTGTTTTGTAGTTGTTTTCATATAATTGTTATGTTTGTTTTGGTAGGTAGATTCCTAAGTATT
This sequence comes from Gracilinanus agilis, assembly GCF_016433145.1. Lineage (NCBI taxonomy): Eukaryota > Metazoa > Chordata > Mammalia > Didelphimorphia > Didelphidae > Gracilinanus > Gracilinanus agilis. The sequence continues at coordinate 410,362,975 of NC_058130.1, forward strand.
TTATATTGTCTAGGGTGATTTTGAATGGTGTTTCTCTTTCTACTTCTTGCTGCTCTAGTGTGTTGGAAATGTATAGAAATGCTGATGATTTATGTGCATTTATTTTGTATCCTGCCACTTTGAAAAGTTGTTGATTATTTCTACCAGGCTCTTAGTTGATTCTCTAGGATTTTTTAAGTAGACCATCATATCATCTGCAAAGAGTGATAGCTTAGTCTCCTCCTTGCCCACTTTGATACCTTCAATTTCTTTTTCTTCTCTAATTGCAACTGCTAGTGTTTCTAGTACAATGTTAAATAATAGAGGTGACAATGGGCATCCTTGTTTTACTCCTGATCTTATTGGGAAGGCTTCTAATTTATCCCCATTGCATATGATGTTTGTTGATGGTTTTAGGTATATACTGTTTATTATTTTTAGGAAAGGTCCTTCTATTCCTATACTTTCCAGTGTTTTCAATAGGAATGGATGCTGTATTTTGTCAAAGGCTTTTTCAGCATCTATTGAGATAATCATGTGATTTTTGTTTGTTAGACTGTTGATATGGACAATTATGTGCATGGTTTTCCTAATGTTGAACCATCCTTGCATTCCTGGTATAAATCCCACCTGATCATGGTAGATGACCTTCTTAATTACTTGCTGGAGTCTCTTTGCTAATATTCTATTTAAGATTTTTGCATCTATGTTCATTAAGGAGATTGGTCTATAGTTTTCTTTCTCTGTTTTTGGTCTACCTGGCTTTGGAATCAGTACCATATTTGTGACATAAAATGAATTTGGTAGGACTCCTTCTTTGCTTATCATATCAAATAATTTGTATAGTATTGGGATTAGTTGCACTTTGAATGTCTGATAGAATTCACTTGTGAATCCATCAGGTCCAGGTGATTTTTTCTTAGGGAGTTCTTTAATGGCTTGTTCAATTTCTATTTCTGATATGGGATTATTTAGGTATTCTATTTCTTCTGCTGTTAATCTAGGTAATTAATATTTTTGTAAATATTCATCTATATCTCCTAAATTGTTATATTTTTTGCCATATAATTGGGCGAAATAGTTCTTAATGATTGCCTTAATTTCCCCTTCATTATAGGTGAAGTCTCCCTTTTCCTCTCTAATACTGTCAATTTGGTTTTCTTCTTTCCTTTTTCTTATTAGATTGACTAGTACTTTGTCTATTTTATCTGTTTTTTCAAAATACCAGCTTCTAGTCTTATTTATTAATTCAATAGTTCTTTTACTTTCGATTTTATTAATTTCTCCCTTAATTTTTAGTATTTCTAATTTAGTATTCATCTGGGGGGATTTTATTTGCTCGCTTTCTAATTTTTTGAGTTGCATGCCCAATTCATTCATCTCTGCCCTCCTTAATTTGTTAATATATGCACTCAGGGATATAAATTTCCCCTTGAGTACTGCCTTGGCTGCATCCCACAGAGTTTGGTAGGATGTCTCATCATTGTCATTCTCTTCAATGAAATTGTTGATTGTTTCTATGATTTCTTCTTTGACAAATTGGTTTTGGAGACTCATATTGTTTAATTTCCAATTGGTTTTTGATTTGCCTGTCCAGGTGCCCTTACTGATTATTAGTTTTATCGTATTATGATCTGAGACGGTTACATTTATTATATCTGCTCTTTTGCATTTGTTTGCCATGAATCTATGCCCTATTACATGGTCAATCTTTGTAAATGTACCATGTGCAACTGAAAAGAAGGTGTATTCCTTTTTGTCCCTATTTATTTTTTCCATATATCTATTAAATCTAATTTTTCTAGGACTTCATCTCTCTTACCTCTTTCTTATTTATTTTTGGGTTTGATTTATCTAGATCTGAAAGAGGAATATTTAGATCTCCCACTATTATGGTTTTACTATCTATTTCCTTCTTGAGCTCTGCCAGTTTCTCCTTTATGAATTTGGACGCTATGCCACTTGGTGCATACATATTGAGCAGTGTTATTTCCTCTTTGTTTATACTGCCTTTAATCAGGATGTAATGACCTTCCCTGTCTTTCTTAATCATATCTATTTTTACTTTGGCTTTGTCAGAGATCATGATAGCCACTCCTGCCTTCTTTTTCTCATTTGATGCCCAAAAGATTTTGCTCATACCCTTAACCTTGAACTTGTGTGTGTCTACCTGCCTCATATGTGTTTCTTGTAGACAACCTATGGTAGGATTTTGGTTTCTGATCCACTCTGCTATTTGCTTCCGTTTTATGAGTGAGTTCATCCCGTTCACATTCAGTGTTACAATTGTTAGTTGTGTATTCACTGACATTTTTGTATCCTCCCCTACACCCACTCCCTCTTATTAAACTATTTTGTTTTACACCAGTTGTTTGCTTTTAGCCAGTATCCCTTATCCCCTCCCTTGATTGACTTCCCTTTTTGCCCCCTCCCTTGTTGTTACCCTATTTTTTTTTAAAGACCAAATGAATTCCCTCCCTTCTTCCCTCCTCCCTTTTTTGGCCTCCCCACTCCCCTGCTCCCTTTGGTTTATCCCTTCTGACTTTCTCAGTAGGGTTAGATAGAGTTTTTTATCTGGATGGATAATAAAGCTACTCTTCCTTCTCTGGGTTGATTACACTGAGAGTAAGGTTTGATTATGCTCTCTTCCTCTCCTCCTTATGATATTATTCATCCCCTCCCTTTCCCATGCCCTCTTTGTGTGTAATAGAATATCTTATTTTTCTTATTTACTCGGATTTTTCTTGGTGTCTCCTACTATTCCCCCCTTCCCCCCCCCCATGTCTTCTTAGACCATTTAGTATCCTGTCCTCTCCCTATGAATTATTCATCTGGTTGCTATAATAGTGAATATTATAATAGTGTATAGAGTTCACTACAGGGAATTATACATAGCATTTCTCCACCTAGTAATACAGATAATTAGATCTTATTTATGCCCTTAAAGAGTCAAGCTTAAAAGACTATGAGTTTTCTTTCTTTTCCCTCTGTTTCTTATTTACCTTTTCATCTTTCTCTTGATATTTGTGGTTGAGTGTCAAACTTTCCATTTAGTCCTGGTCTCTTTTGTGCAAAAACTTGGAATTCTTCAATTTTGTTGAATGCCCATACTTTCCCCTGAAATTATATTGTCAGTTTCTCTGGGTAGTTGATTCGTGGCTGAAGGCCCAGCTCTCTTGCCTTTCTGAATATTGTATTCCAAGCCTTGCGGTCATTTAGCGTTGAGGCTGCCAGATCCTGTGTGATCCTTATTGGTGCTCCTTGATATTTGAATTGTCTCTTTCTGGCTTCTTGTGAGATTTTTTCTTCAACTTGAAAGCTCTTCAATTTCGCTATTATATTTCTGGATGTTGACTTTTCTGTGTCCAGTGTAGAGGGTGATCTATGGATCCTTTCAATGTCTATATTGCCCTCTTGTTGTAGAACTTCAGGGCAATTTTGCTGAAAAATTTCTTTAAGTATGGAGTCTAAGTTTCTATTAATTTCTGCCTTTTCCGGAAGACCAATGATGCTCAAGTTGTCTCTTCTAGACCGGTTTTCTTGGTCTGTCACTCTCTCATTGATATATTTCATGTTTCCTTCTATTTTATCAGTCTTTTGACTTTGTTTTATTTGTTCTTGTTGTCTAGAGAGATCATTGGTTTCTAAATGTTCGATTCTAGCCTTTAAGGACTGGTTTTCTGCTTTAATGTTTTGGTTTTCTACTTTAATGTTTTGGTTTTCGGCTTTAATGTTTTGGTTTTTGGCTATAATTTTTTGGTTTTCAGCTATAATTTTTTGGTTTTCCTTTTCAATCTGGTCATTTTTGGTCTTCAGTTGACTTGTCTCACTTTCCAAATGTGAAATTCTGCCTTTTAAACTGTTATTTTCTTGCCAGATTTCTTCCATCTTCCTCAGCATTTCATTTTTAAACTCTTCCATAGCTTGTGACCAGCTTTCATTTTTTGGGGGAGGTTTAAATTTTTGTTTTCCCTCCTCTGTTGTCTGGATTTTCTCTGGGTAGAAGTTGTCCAGTGTTCCAGAGTTTCTCTTGATAGTCTTTTTCTTCTGCACTTCCTTATTGCTGGCCATTGTTAGCCCCGCCCCTTTTCAGCTTTGTCTTTGCACTCAGTGTCTGCCTGTGCCTTGCAAGCTTCGGGGGGCTCTGGTCTCCTTGTCCTCGGCGTCAGGCCTCCTGGTAGTTCCCAGTCTTCCCCTCTGCCCGAGGTTCCTTCAGCAGTCTTTGGGGCTGCTTCCACTGCAGAGCTCTGGTGGGCACTAGGTCCTCACTGGAGGTCCAAGCCTGGGCTGGAGATAGTTATTCAAGCCTAGGGCACTGCCTTTGCCTGAGCAGATGCTCTTAGGGCACTGACTTCACCCCTGCAGAAAGTAGTTAAAGTCTGTGGGCTGGAGATCTTTATTCGCACCTGAGGCAATTCCCCTCAGTGCTTGGGAGAGGCCGTGTTTTAGAGGCCTTTGTCCAGGCCTGAGGAGGTGCCTTCACCCACATAGATGCTCAGGGAAAGTCCGTGTCCACCCCCAGCCTCCTGGGGTCCCTCGTCTTGCAGCACACAGGTACAAGCCCCGGGGCTGCCAGTGATTATCTGGTTGCCCCAGTCCTGTTTTCCCACTTGTGCATTGCGTTGTTCGAGGTGTGGGGGGTTGGGGAGGGGTTTCCTCCTCTCGGGTTTTAGTGAGAGCTGTTTCACCCCTTTATAGTGTGGAAATGCCCCGATTCTGCGTACCTTCAATGCTGCGCACTGTTGTCGGGTTCCTTCGTTCCTCTGGACTCGTTTTTATTTCCCCTTGAGGGATCCTGTATGCTTTGGTCAGGAGAGATTGAGAAGCTGCTCCTTACTCTGCCACCATCTTAACCGGAAGTCCTATATGTCCTCTATTATTGGATACAATTTGTTGTTGTTCTTGTTTCTGCTTATTTCTTTCTGCATCAGTTCATGTAAGTCTTTCCAGATTTTTCTGAAATCATCTTGTTCATTATTTTTGTGGCACAATAATGTTGCATTACAACCATTTACCATAACTTGTTCAGCCATCCCCCTATTGATGGAGATCCTCTCAATTTCTATATTCTTTGCCACTAGTAAAAAGGATTCTAAAATATTTCTGAACACGTATGTCCATTTCCTTTTAAAATTTTATTTGGGATACACACCTACCAATTATTTTGTTTGATAAAAATGTATACATGTTCTTATAAACTTTGGTTGTTCAAGAACATTAATTTTGAATTTTATTCCTTTAAGATCTTTAATAATTTAAAGGTTTTAAATTTTTTCTTCCTATGTACTATGTCTACGTTCTAATTCATTCCAATATGATTATCATTGCTTTGGCGGCCTAGAACTCATACTCATCTTATCCTCCTTTCTTACTGGGCAATTGATATTTCACAAATTTCAGTCTGTTAAGATAATTTTTATTAATTTTTCCTTTTTATAGTTAAGAGGAAAGGGAGTAGTAAGTTTTTTCAGTAGGAGACTACCTGGTGTGCAATTCAGCAGGTTGTGGGCAGTTTGGCAGTTGGTGAGAGTTGAAAGTGTGGCTGAGTGCGGTTTGTAAGTTGCAGACCATTGGAAAGATTTTTTTTTTGTCTCTGGGTCCCCTCAGGAGATGAGTATGTGACTAACTCTCTCTGGGACTGTGAGCAGACTATGAAACAAATTTAAGTCCTTAATAGCCTCATTAATTATTAATAATTTTGGTAGGAAGATAGATAAATAGTAGTTATATTATTAGATAGAAAGAGTAGGAGAGTAGGACAGGACTTCTTCCTAGCAGAAGTTAGTGGCCTCTGAGGCAGATAGATTTAGGGTTTTTTTCAGAAAAAGTTAGTTTGGATTGGGATGTGGGGTAGAGTTACAAGCTATTCTAAGATTTCTTTCACTTTCCTCCTTTCTATTTCCTATCCATTTTTCCTAATAATAAACTAAACATTTTGCATTTAATAAATTATATTCTAGCTTTTTTTTAACATTTATTAATATTCATTTTTAACATGGTTACATGATTCATGCTCCACCTTTCCCCTTCAACCCTCCCCCTGGACCCCCCCCCACCCTTGGCCGATGCGCATTTCCACTAGTTTTGTCATGTGTCCTTGAACAAGACCAATTTCCAAATTGTTGGTAGTTGCATTGGTGTGGTAGTTTCGAGTCTACACCCTCATTCATGTCCACCCCGACCCATGCGTTCAAGCAGTTGTTTTTCTTATATGTTTCCTCTCCTGCAGTCCTTCCTCTGAATGTGGGTAGCGTCTTTACCCTAAATCCCTCAGAATTGTCCTGGGTCATTGTATTGCTGCTGGTACAGAGGTCCATTACATTCAATTTTACCACAGTATATCAGTCTCTGTGTATAGAGTTCTTCTGGCTCTGCTCCTTTCG
>NC_058130.1:410374336-410571386 GCF_016433145.1 Gracilinanus agilis
AAGCTGTCGAGTGTTAAAGACTTCTTTTTTTTGTTATTATTCTTTCTCTTCTGAATTTCCTGTGACTGATTCGCCATCATTAGCCCAGCAGCTTCTCAGGTTTATCCTCGCACTCAGTGTCTGTCTGAGATCTATTGGCTCCTGAGGTCTGAGTTCTAGTTTTTTCCAAGGTCAAGCCCCCTGGTGTATTCCTTTGCTTGATCCTCTGCAGGAGGTTCCTTTACAAGTCTCAGGGAGCTACTTCCACAGTCGTATACCCGTCTGCACTGGTTCCCCACTTAGGCTTTAGTTCCTGGCTGTGTCTGCCTCCACCCACGCCTCTGCTCAGCCGGCACTCTGCGCCCAGCGTCCACTCTCTGCTCCCGCGCGCTCAGATTTTGCGTGCGTTCTTGACTTAATGGGGTCCTAAGTCTTGCTGCTCTCAGGAACAGGTCCCGGAGCTGCCGATGACTCGATGGGTGCCCCAAACTTGCTCTATTTCTTTTTAGCTGGTTTCGGAGCTATAGGTGAGTGTGGAGGGGGTGGGGCGGTTGCTCAGCCCGCGATTGAGTGAGAGCCCTTTTTAGCCTGGAAATGTCTCGATTCCACGTACCTTCCACGCTGTGCCCTGTTGTGGGGTTCCTCCGTTCGTCTGGACTTGTTTTTATGTCCCCTTGAGGAGTTTTGTGTGTTTCGGTCAGGAGAGGTTAAGAGCTGCTTCTTACTCTGCCGCCATCTTAACCCGGAAGCCCTATATTCTAGCTTTTGATCAAACTCCTGCACCCTCCCCCAAAATTTTAAAACTTCACAGCCTGTTAAACCAGCCAGAAGTTTGATTAATCTATTGATCTTCTATTCTTTTCAATATTAGGAAAAGGAAAGAAGTTTAAACATAATATTAAATATCATAGAATAGATAGTGAATGAGGTAGTGCCTTATTACTTCAGAGTAAAACCTGAGACTTTCACTGAGATTTTACATCTCACAGTTTTTATAGTCTCTGGTTAATATCACTTATGGGATTATTTGTTCCCTCAGAATGGTTTCTAAAATACCAACTGTATCACGTGTTTAATTTAATCCTTACTAAAAAAAAGTAAACAACTGAAAGAGAGATTAATGGAGACCTAAGTTGCATATCTTGAGCATTGTATCTCTAAATTGACTAACACTATTGCCCACCAAACTGAAACTATCTCCAAAGTGGGAGATAGTATCTCTCAATTGACTAAAACTATAAAGCAACAAAATGAAACTATCTGAACAAAAAGAAATTATTACTTAGGCTACTAAACCTGTCTCTCCTACTGTTTGTAATTCTTCTACCAAAGCACTTAAAATTAAAAGCCAGAAGAAAGAAAATACAAACCCTAACTTATTCCCTTTAAGAGAAGTACCAACTTTTAATCCTAAGAGACAGTTAGTAATTATTAGGCACCACAAACCAGCATTCCTTCTTTTGAGGAGTAGCCCAGAGTGGTTATAAAAAAGTTTGAAACAATATGCAGGCAATTTGATCCAACCTGGATTGATTTTGAATATCTTCTTGATGAGTTACTAACTAAAAGGGAAATGGATAAAATTATCAAGCATACCAATGAGGAGGATGCAGTTCACTGGCCTGAGAAAGACCCTCATTGGAACTTTAATGATGAAACAGACTTTGTAAGATTGTGCCTAGCTAGGGAGGCAGTTCTTAATACAACGAGACAATGTTCAGATCGACCTGGTACCTAGACAAAGTATGAAAAGCTTAAGCAATAAATAGGAGAAAATCCTTCATAGTTCATGGACAAACTTATAGAACAGGTAGAAAAATAGATAGACATTGACTTAACAAGAGAAGGAGACATTAGACAATTGAGAGGGCAGTTTGTAACACTGTTGCAAAATAGTCAAGGACCATTTTACAAACAGTTGCCCTAACTGGATGAATGTGGACCTTGATGAATTGAGAGTGGCATTTTATGTTTATAATGGGTTTGGAATTAAAGATGCTGATGATAGTGATTTAGTGGATGCATTAACAAAAGCACTAAAGGGAAAATTTGAAAGGCTTGAAAAAGGTGATACTAATTTTGGGTTAGCTATTGTTCCTCTGTGTGAAAATATGCAGCCCAAAGGGAATATACAAACCAGAGGCCAATGTGCTACTTGTGTGGAAAAAGTAGATACCTGATAATAAATTGCAGATACTGAAATCAAATATTCAACAATTTTAGAAATAATTATGGGAGCTTTCAGAATAACTATTCTAGAAACAATAATAAAAACAGAAATAATTTCCAAAATAGCAATTTTGGAAATTATGGGATGATAGAAACAGTAACCAAACTGAAGCAAATGACTTGTTACCATATACCTGCAATTGGGCACATCCACATAATAGCCAAATCTTAACTCCTCAATGAGAGGAATCTCAGAGGAGTGCACATGATCCTTTATAAAGGTTTTCCAGGGGAGAAAGGATGCTGGAATCAAATAGTGAAACATTTGATTTTCCAGACCCAGATAAAATGTCACCAGTTATCTCAGTCCATTCTCCCCTAGATAGCTATGAAACACATTGTAACATGATTCTTTGCTCTAAATGATGTAAAAAATGTTAACTTTATTAATGTTTGTATTTAACACTAATTTTCAGAGTTTTAATTTATGGTCTAGGAACTATAGGTGAAATGTAAAGACTCACATGTAATACAGTTTAGATAAAAAACATTCAGTGAAAAGAAGCAACTCAGCCTGCCTAGCAAGGTGTATGAGGGTGAATATTGATGGTGTGGGAGGGGTTTATCAGGACCACCCACCCAATAGTATTCAGTGGTCCAGATTAGCTAATCACTCACCCCCATCCCAGGTAAGACCTATGAGGGAATAAACTCAAAGTGGTTCCCAATCTGGCAAAGCTATAGTGGGGATATCGAAGGAAGGTATTGGGTTTCAATTGTCACCCTAGTGAGTTGGATCCCACCCTCAGAGCCAGCAGTATCAAGACAAGCCTCTCCCTCCTAAGTTCAAGTATCTTTGCCCTTCAAGATGGTGTTTGGAATTAGTCTTCCCTTCAGTCACAAGATCGGTCTTCTTCCCCTCAAAGTAACAACCCCAGACTCTAAGTATAAAAAAATATCAGAGGTTTATTAAAGGATAAATTAACTAAGGGTATTGGGGAAATGGTATAGGGGAATCAAGGATGATGGGAAGGGATGAATTCACTATGAACTATGTCTTCTCCCCAAGAGAGCAGCTAACTCCCTTCCCCCTACAATCTCCTATCAATTATCTCTAAATTAATATAAAAGAGAAGTAACAGGATAAATTTATTCAAGCAGGATAAGGGAAGGGAACCCCCCCATTCAACCTCACTCTCCCAGGAGTCGGGCTCTCCAGCCAAAATCGAGAATTGTTGTTCAATATCTTCCTTGTTGGTAAATGAAGATAGTAGAAATTGATGTTCGTAGTTGTGATCTCCCAATAGTCCATACAGAGGAACCAAATTCACTCAAGATCCAACCAAAATCAAACCTCCCAAAGAACAACCAATCCCCCTGGGTCCCAGTCAGGTCAGGAGTCAAGTAACAGTTGAGAAAACTCCTGTGGCCCCTCTTTTCACATTCCAAATGGGCAACATTCAGCTGGACTGTTTCAGGGTCCATTCCAACTCCAACTGCCTGCTCCCCTTTGCAAATTTCAGTCCACACTGTTACAAAGGTCCAGATACCTGCCATCGAAAATGATTGGCTGCATACATCAGGGAGAAAACTAAAAATACAGCTGGACACTGTTTTTAAGGACATTGAAATTCAAGAAGACTACAATTGGACAATTGGACAATATTTATAAGAACACTAGGTTTCTACAAGGACTACTACAAATGGACATTATTTTAAGGATACTGAACTTTGCATTTAAATAAAGGTTTCTCATACATAAATGTTTGAAATGGAATGTAATGGGTAAGTGTATAATTTATGTTATGTTATTTCTTATATTTTATGTTATAGTATTTATTAGTTCTATGTAAAATAATTATAATAATAATACTTCTATAGAATTATAAGAAGAAAAAGTTATAATATGCTTTTATAGAAAAAGTCAAAATTGACTAAATAATAAGTAAATGTTAAAGTGTTATAACTCTTGATTGAAATCCTCCTCAGGAGGGTGTAAAGGTTAGATTTAATGGTTGGATTTAAATTATATGAAATAACATGGTCACCAAAATTATTGTATCTCCAGTCAGAAGTTTATTTACTAAATTACAGGGGAAACAATAAAGTAGAGAAATGTGAGAAAGGTTAGAGAAAACACCCATACTAGTCCTCAGCCAAGAGGGCTGGTAGCAAGTAACTATGAGGCCTTCTCCAAAATGGAAGCTAGTCTCTTAGGAAACTAGGAAAGAGTCAGCCCTCTTTACTCACTCAACTAAGTAGTCCAGGAATCAAAATCTAAGCTGAAGCCACATTTCATGCCAAAGTCACCAGTGAAGTTCCCTTTAAGACTATCTCTAGGAGAAACAAGACTGCCCAGCCCAAGGATTTCATGGCTTTGATGGTAGTTTCCTATTCCTGCCCCTTTTCACAGGGGTCAATCACAGTTTCCAAATTATCCAGTCCTGCCCAGGGGCAGTGTTTGTGGGATTGACTTGTAAACTCTAAAAGGTGTTAACTATCCTCCTAGGATTAACACATTTCTGAGTTGTCACCCAGTTTGGATTCACAGGTTTCTGAGTTATTACCCAGTTTAGTAAGTAGGTTGCAGACTTCCACCTACTTAAGGTTAAGTAGGGGTGTCTTCCTTTTGGAGGTATAAACTCCTATAGTAAGAGTTTCCCTTACTTTAAGGTTAAGTATGAGTATATTGGCTCTTGTTGATTATTTCAAAAGTAGAAAAAGGAGAATTAATCCTGTTCTCACAGTCTAGACAGGTACTAAGAAGGGGTGTTTAAATTAGTTAACCAAAATTTTAACTCCAACTAAGCAAAGAGAATAAAGATTCCCTTTTTGCAAGAGTAACCTAAGAACAGACAAAAAGAATGAAAAATTTCCTTTCACAATGGATAAATTAGATGTAAAATATATGAGAATATATATTAGATGTACAAATGTATATATTGAGATTAGATGCACCTCAGGGAGGATATAGTAGGCATTATATATATATGTATATATATATATACGTATATATATATGTACATATGATATATCATTTAGGTGTATATATTTTAGATATATAAATAGCATATATAAGGTAAATATTAGATGTATATTAATTGCATATATAAGGTTCTTGTTTATTTTTAGAGGTATATAATAGGTATATAAGGTTCTTGTTTATTTCTTTAATTTTTGTGTGTATATTAATTATAAAGTGTATTTGAATTAATATATCTTTAGCTTCTTATTTCTATAAAGTGTAATAAGAATAGGTTTTATTATTGTAGTATGAATTTTGTGATTGTAATTTCTATAACTATAAATATTTGTAATGGTATATTATTTGAGACTTGCATGTTGCAAGAATTGTTTTGTTTTTTAATTTTTCTCATTACTTCTCCCTGTATATATTAGAGAGTATAGGATAGTTTTATTGGAAACATAGGTCTCCCCAGTGGAACTCAACGGGAATATGTTAAGATAGTTTTTATTCATTTCTACTTTTTATATTTAAGAAGAAAAGAAGTGGTAAGTTTTTTTAGTAGGAGAACCCTTGGTGTGCAAGTCAGCAGTTGGAGACCCCCTGCTGTACAGTTTGGCAGTTAGTGACAGTTAGAAGGGTGTGGCTGAGTGTGGTTTGTAAGTTGCAGACCATTGGAAATATTTTTTTTGTCTCTGGGTCCCCTGGGAAGAAGAGTGTGTGTGACTCACTTTCTCTGGGACTGTGAGAAGACTGAGAAACAGATTCAAGGCCTTAATAGCCTTATTAATTATTAATAATTTGGGTAGAAAGGTAGATAGATAGTAGTTATATTATTAGATAGAAAGAGTAGGAGTAGGAGAGGACTTCATCCTAGCAGAAGATATTGGCCTCTGAAGCAGATAGATTTAAGGTTTTTTAGAAAAATTTATTTAGGATTGGGATCTGGGATAGAGTTATAAGCTATTGTAAGATTACTTTCACTTTCCTCCTTTCTATTTCCTATCCATATTTCCTAATAATAAACTAAGTGTTTTGCATTTAATAAACTGCATGCTGGCTTTTGATGAAACTCCTGCCCTGCCCCCCACATTTAACCCATCACAAGACTCTGTCACAAATGTTGTATTTTTTCTTTTTGTCTTTTTTTTTTTTATATAAAAGGTATATGGAGAAAAATGGATACAGTGAGAGATGAGGTTCTTTTAAACTGAGGGGGGTGGTGTTACACATCCAGACATGTTTCCTTATCCTTTATCCTCATATACTATGTTTTCCAGTTGGTGGATGTTAGCATATACAGTGTTACTGCATTATTATTATAACCAGAATAAGTTTGGTTTACATGAAGAAATAAGAATTTATATAGTAACCTTTGGAGTTGTATTGCACAGTCTTTCTACTGTGGAGTATATGATGGAGGGGCACATATGCTGAATGAACCTGTTATAGAACCCCAAGGATCCTTCTCTGTTACTGTCAGTACTGAATCTTGTTTTCAATTCTTTTCTTAGACATTTGGAAACTAGAGAAATTGTGTATTCCACCTGATTACTATTGTTGAAAGGTTGAAAAAAACAGAGAAAGTTTTTAGACCAGAGGTTCCTTATACTTACTCAGTTGACATTGCTGTTCATTGTCTCAGTAATTTTCTAGTACTACCCTATCCCAGACAAGTTTTGTTCTATAATTAGTTTGGGCCAAACAATTTAGTAAATATTTATATCTTATTGATACAGTACTCAAATTAAAATATTTTATTTCATTCTTAAATAATTCCAATTACATAATAATAGGTTAGATGTTTGAAACTGCATTGTATCTCATGAATAATTCCTATTTTAAGGAATATTTAGTTATTTAAAGCTCAGATAAATATGTAGGTTTTTCTATCTCCATAAATCCTTATTTGTTATTTTTCTGAGCGTGTTCATACTCAGTATATACTTCTTTATTGCTGTTTTGATGAACCATCTCACTTCATGATAACAGTATTATTCTTTGACTGGAACAATAAAATGTCACTGGAAAATATTGTGATGAAAAAGAAGTCCATTTCAGAAAAAGGATTAGATGTCATTAAAATAATTTTGTAATTTCCTAAAGGGAATGCAACTAACCTTCATCATATTCAACTATGGAACCAAACTGCTTTATATTTGCCCCTTGAAATACTATACATAAATGCATTGCCCAGAAAAGGTTCTGGATACATATCTATTCTACTGAATTAGATAACCACATTTTCCCAAGCATGTATATTTGTATTTCATATATAATTTATACAAATTGTAATTAATGAAATTCAAAACAATAGTGACACTAACTATTCAAAGCAATTCCCCAAAACCTCTCTTCAAGCTTTTATTTTTCTCAAAATTGATTGACAGAACACTCCAACTCTTCAGTAAGCGTCAATAAGATCAGAACAATTTTTTCCAAGTGGGAAATTTTGGCACTGACCCAATCTATCTTTCCTCTCTTAAGACAATCCAGAGAGCAATATGAGTATGTATTAAGGAAAAATCAGATAGAGTAAAGCTGGTGTGACAAAATGAACACTTGTACTTCAGTAAAGCTGCATGACATGATGGAAACAGGATGTCATATGATAAACTGGATAAATAGCCTACTTCTCAAATCAAACCTTTTATTTTTATTCTGGAGATAATGGCAACGATGCCATTTTTCCAGTGGGAAAGTTAAATTTAGCTTTTCTGTGCAAATTTTGAAAAACAAAAAAAATAAGCTTTTGATAAAAGAATTGATACAAAATCTCTTCCTGTCCCAGAACATTCTGCTAGTCCTCAGTTTCCCCATATGCAATATAAAGGAATTTAGAGTCCCAAAATTTCCTTCTAGCTCTACATTTCTAAAATTTGCCTTTATGATTCCTTTTATTATAAATAATTGAATGACTGTTCTGATTTTCTTTCAATTGTTTAGTTTCTGGATTTCATATCCTACTGATGTTCAAAGAATAATAGGTGGTTGAAATATCAAATGGTCTTGTCACAAAAAAGAGCCATTACTAATGCTGAATTGGACTCAAGGTACAATAGCTATATCTACTCATAATAAATGAACACCACTGGGATTCCCATACCTGTTTAAGCAACATAGCAGGCTAGAGAGCAATTTGAAACCCTGCATAATAATCCATAAAACTGTGCATATAATTTGACCCAGCAATACCACTACAAAGTCTGTATTCAAGAAAGATCAAAGATAGAAGCAAAGGACATATCTACATAAATGCTTATGCATCTCTTTTCCTTTTGGAAAAGAATTGAGCCATCCAATGAGGAATGACTCAACAAGTTATAGTATGTGACTATAATGGAAAACTATTTTGCCATAAGAAATGAAAAACAAAACAATTATAATAAAACCTAGAAAGACTTATATGAAGTGATGCAAAGAAAGCAGAAACAGTAGAACATTGTACACAGTAACAGCTATAATGTATGATAATCAATTGTGAATAAATTAACTAATCAGCAATTCAATATCAAAGGCAAAGCAAAGGGATTCATGACAAAAAATGCTATCTATCCACCACCATTAAAGGACCTGACAAAATGTGAATAAATCAAAGCATATGAAACTTAATTTTACTTTCTTCATAAATTTTTCTCTAGTATAGCTGTTATATGTCTTCTTTCACAACACTTTGAACATGGAAATATTACTTGCCATCATGATAGGGGGAAGAGATGAGCAAGAGGGAAAGAATGTGTACAACATAATATAAGAAAACAATTATTAAAATTGTATTCAAAAGTAATCTGGAAAAATTATAAAATAAAACAAAAATAGAGAAAAAACAAACAGTTCGCCAGGATATCCTATTGGACTCAAATAGACATGATTTGAAAATTCTTTTCTCATTATGTATACACTTGAGGTTTTTATCATTAAATTGTATGTGATTATTCATTGCAACAATGAATATTTCATTGTCCTATAGTAGAGAATTATCTTATATACATATGATATAAATTTAACATTAAGTTTTTCCTCATTGGATCCTCTTCTATATTATTAGGTGGAGTTTTAGTCCAGTTTTTTGGTCACAAAAGTTGGATATTCCAATATTTCTATAATTTTTTTTGAAAAACAAGTTAATTATTTCCTAAACTGAAGTAAGATATCATGTATGTGCATAAACATCTATATATCTTGAGGAAATTTTGGCTAGAGCCAATAAAATTTGGAAAGAATTGAGAAATTATTTGATAAAATTTTTCAGAGAGAAAAACAAAAGGTGACCCATAATATTTTATTTTTTTATTTACATGTAGAAAAACATTTTGACAACTTTTTTTTGACATTTTAAAATTCAGATTTTTCTCCCTCTTCCCATTCCCCCCTTCAGATAGTGAATAGTCTGATAAAGGTTATAACCCTACTTTCATGTAATACATGTTCCCATTTTGCTTATAATGATAGAAGACACATATCACACATGCAATAGAAATCATCTGAGAGATATTAATATAAGATGACACATTTTTATCTTCACTAAGATTCTAATAGTTTCTTCTTTGCCTATAGATAGCATTTTCTTTGAGAGTTATCTTTGAGACTTGCTTTTCTGTTAATGGTTTAGTTCTATGGATTTGATCATCCTATCATAGTTTTATTACTGTATACATTGTCCTTTTGGCCCTGCTCATTTTGCTTTTCATCAGTTCATATAAATGTTTCCATTTTTTTCTGAACTCATTCTATTGTTTTTCCTTATGGTGCAAGAGTATTCAATTACAACCATACACCAGGTAGGTCCCTTTCCCTTATTTCTGATCTCTTTGGGTACTAGTATTTCTGAGTCAAAGAGTATACATAGTTTTGTCATGTTTTGTGTCTGGTTCCTTATTGCTCTCCAAAATTTCTATCCTTTGACATTTCCACCAATTTTCCCATATCCCCTCCAAAATTCATCATTTTCCTTTTGGTCATGTTAATCATTCTGGTAGGTGTTGGGTAGTATCTCAGAATTGTTTTAATTTGCATTTCTCTAATCAATAGTGATTCAGAGCATTTTTTTTCATATGACTATGGAGAGTTTTAATCTTTTCCTCTGCAAACTGTCTGTTCATATGCTTTGACCATTTCTCAGTTGGGGAATGTTTTATAGTCTTATAAATTTGACTAAGTTCTCTCTATATATTTGAGAAATAAGGCTTTCATCAGAAATATTTATTATAATTTTTTTCCAAATATGTTGTTTCCCTTCCAATCATGGTGTCATTGATTTTGTTTCTGCCAAAAAATAATTTAATGTAATCAAATGATCTATTTCCTTTTTAATAATGCTTTGTTTAATTATACATAAGGGAGGTAATCATTATTCCAAAAATTTTTAATATTTTTATGAGGATTGGATATGGCATTTTGACACATGCTTTATCTACATCTAGTAAAATAATGATATGACTTCTGTTGGCTTTGTTATCTATACAATCAATTATGCTAATGGTTTTCCTAATTTGAACTATCCCTACATTCCTGGCATAAAATTCCCCTGATGTGGTATATTATTTTTGTGATAAAATATTATAATCTTCTTGTTAGTATTTTATTCAAAAATTTGCATTTATATTCTTTAGGCAGATTTGTCTATAATTTTCTTGCTCTGTTGTATTTCTTCATGGTTTATGTATAAATAACAATTTTATTTCATAAAAAGAGTTTGGAAAGAATCCCTCTTCTCCTATTTTTCTAAATAATTTATGTCATATTGCAGTTAGTTGTTCTTTGAATGTTTAATAAAATTCATTTGTGCTTACATCTTGCCCTGTGTTCTCTTATGGAGTTCTTTGATAGTTCAATTACTTTTTCTGTGATAGAATTGTTTCAGGATTCTTTTTACTCTTTTGTTAATCTAAGTAGTTTATGTTTTTGTAAGTATTTATCTATTTCATTGATTGGCAGGTTTATTGATATATAGTTAAGCAAAATAACTTTCAATAATTGATTTAATTTCTCCTTCTTTGGTTGTGAATTCACCTTTTCATTTTTGATTCTGGAAATGTGTTTTTCTTCTTTTTTAGTCAAGTTAACCAATTTTTTATCTATTTTTCATTAAAAACCAACTTCTTATTCATTAATTCAATGGATTTCTTCATTTAATTTTATTTATCTCATACTTGATTTTCAGGAATTCCAATTTTGTGTTTAGTTGTGGTTTTTTAGTTTATTCTTTTTCAAGTCTTTTTTAATTGCATGCTCAATTCATTGATCTGCTCTTTCCCTAATTTAATGATGTAAGCATTAAGAGATATGGATTTCCCTCAAAGTATTGCTTTAGCTCTATCTCATAAATTTTGATATGTAGTTTCCTCATCATTTTCCTTAATAAAATTGTTTATTTTTTCTTGTGATTTGTTCTTTTACATTCATTCTTTATGATATTATTGCTGAGTATAATTTTTATTTTGTTATGGTCTGAAAAGTATCCTTTTAATATTTTAGTTTTTGTACCTTTGGATGTGAAGGTTTTATGCCCTATTATATGGACAATTTCTGTTCAGGTGCATGTACTGCTGAGGGAAAAAAAAAGATGCATTCCTGTCTTTCCCCATTCCATTTCCTTTTATTTATTTAATTTCCTTAAAAAGATTATTTATTTATTTAGAATATTTTTCCATGGATATATGATTCATGATTTTCCCCATCCCTATTCATTACCCCCTCCCTGTGATGAAAAGCAATTCCATGAATTATACCTGTATCATTATTCAAAACCTATTTCCATATTATTAATATTTGCAATAGAATGATCATTTAAAGTAAAAATCCCCAATCATATATCCATTGAACCATGTGAATAATCATATACTTTTCTTCTGAGTTTTTGTTTCCACAGTTCTTTCTCTAGATGTGGATAATGCTCTTTCTCATAAGTTCCATTGAATTGTCCTGGGTTATTGCATTGCTACTAGTAGAAAAGTCTATTATATTTGATTGTGCCACAATGTTTCAGTTTCTGTGCACAATGTTCTCCTGGTTTTGTTCGTTTTGCTCTGCATCAATTCCTGGAGGTCTTTCCAGTTCACAAAGAAATCTTACAGTTCATCATTCCTTTGAGCATGATAATATTCCATCGCTATCAGGTACCGTAATTTATTCAGCCATTCCCAATTGATGGTCACCTTCTCATTTTCCAAATTTGACACCACAAAGAGCTCAGCTATAAATATTTTTGTACAAGTATTTTTCTTTATTATCTCTTTGGGGTTCAAATCTAGCAGTGGGATGACTAGATCAAAGGGCGGGCATTCTTTTAAAGCCCTTTGTGCATAATTCCAAAATGCCTTCCAGAATGTTTTTTACTAACAAAACTAATGCAATCAAAATTAGAAGTGAAGTAACAAATTGGGAAAAAATATTTATAATGAAAACCTCTAACAAAGGTCTAATTACTCAAATTTATAAGAAACTAAATCAATTGTACAATAAAGCAAGCCATTCCCCAATTGATAAATGGTCAAGGGATATGAATAGACAATTTTCAGATAAAGAAATCAAAACTATCAATAAGCACATGAAAAATGTTATATATCTTATAATTAGAGAAATGCAAATCAAAACAACACTGAGGTACCACCTCACACTGTAAAAATAAAATAGGGCAAACCCACAAATAAGGCACAAAGAACTAGAAAATAAAGGTTCAAAATTGTTTCTAGATACTTTTGATAGATGTTATCAAAATACCTTCAGTGTTAAGTGAGGTGAAGCACAAAGATGAACTTCCCTTCAGGGCCAGGTGCAAGGAACCCTAAAGAGACTCTTGTTTATGAAAAATAAACAATTTATTTCAATACATATAAAGGAAAAAGGATTTCTAATTCTAAGGGGTTCTAACTCCACTTAAATAAACTCCCAGGTCCCACAAGGAACCAATTCTCCTCTGGTTCACAGACTACACTAATCCTCCCTGATCTAACTAACCACATTTATACTATTCTAAATAAACCTAAACACTATAACTATTAACTTTGCCTTTAAGTTTTAAAGATAACCATGGCTAGCTGGTTGAGTCTCCATAAGAATCAAGTTAGGACTCTGGATCTGTTAAGCCTTAACAGACTCAGAGTCCAAACCAAAGACCAGGTTTTGTTTGGTCTTTTCACAGTTTAACCTATCTATAGACAGTAACAGATAAATGAATAGTGTTTCCCAAATTGGAAAAAAAACACTCCACTCTTTCAAATCTTTCACTCAGATAGAGACAGAAAGAGGCGAAGGTGTTACTTTCTCTACCTCTGAAAGAGAAAGAAGCTGTGTGTGGCCCTGTTGACTGCCAGAAGCCCACTCCTGGAATGCCACACCCAGAACATGTAACTGTCATAGAAATAATGGTTATAACTGCCACCAGTGGAAATTAATACTCTCTCTCAGTTCTATTTGAGATGCCAATACTTTCTCAAGTCAGCTTCTCTACTTCTTATCTCTAAACTAATAAAACAATGCTTATTTTCTAATATCAGCCTTATACCACCTAGCAGATTGGCTAACATGATAACAAAGGAAAGTAATAAATGTTGGAGGGGATGTAGCAAAATTGGGACATTAATGCATTACTAGTGGAATTGTGAATTGATCCAACCATTCTGGATGGCAATTTGGAACTATGCCCAAAGGGCTTTAAAAGACTATCTGCCTTTTGATTCAGCCATGCTACTGCTGGGTTTATACCCCAAAGAGATAATAAAGAAAAAGACTTGTACAAAAATATTTATAGCTATTCTCTTTGTGGTGACAAAAAAATTGGAAAATGAGGGGATGCCCTTCGAGTGGGGAATGGCTGAACAAATTGTGATATCTATTGGTAATGGAATACAATTGTACTCAAAGGAATAAGGAACTTGAGCAATTCCATGTAAACTGGAATGACCTCCAGGAATTGATGCAGTGTGAAAGGATCTGAACCAGGAGAACCTTATACACAGAGACGGTTACTCTGTGGCACAGTTGAATGTAATGGACTTCTCTACTAGCAGCAATGCAATAATACAGGACAATTCTGTGTCATTTATGAGAAAGAACACTATTCACATCCAGAGAAAGAACTATGGAAGTAGAAACACAGAAGAAAAACAACTGCTTGATCACATGGGTCTATGGGGATATGATTGACGGTGTAGACTCTAAGCAATCACCCTAATGCAAATATTAATAGTATGGAAATAGGTCTTGATCAATGATATATGTAAAACCCAGTGGAATTGCTCATTGGCTATGGGAGGAGGGGAGTTGTAGGATTAGGGAAACTGTAAAATAACAGGTGTTAGTGGCAAGGAAGTGTCCCAAATTCCTGGTCTTTGAAGAGACACAGGCAGGCTTGACTGGATGGGAGGGGCAGGAGCTTGTGGAGTACTTCTTCACCTCCCCCCTCTTTCTAATCAGTTGGAAGTCAGTTAACTGTTTACTAATGCAGGGTATTTCTAGATTGATAACTTCTGGGCCAAGATGGTAAGTTGATAGAGACTAAACCCCTTTGTAATAATATCTTTCTCTGCATTATTTCCCCACAGGATAGAATAGGTGAAGCTTGATGACCTAGAAGTAATTCACTGGCTCAAAGGTTAGGAACAAATTCAGAGCCACTAATAAAAGGAACTTGACTCATGGAGGATGTGAGTATTTCCTCAAATTATCTGTATTCAGAAACAGTTCCTACATGATAAGGTTTTAATGATATTTGGGAGTAGGAAGTGGGGGAAATGGTTCAGGATTGGGAGGAAGGGGAAAACTACCTAAAACAACTATATCAAAAGTAGCCCCTCCCCCCAAAAGGGGGAAATGTATCTTGAATGCCTGATCTCCTATTTAAGCCTCTAAATATTTCTTCTTTCTAAACCAAGATAGCTAAACTAAGGTAGACTGTGGTATTGCTTGAAGGTCTAACAAAAGTAAAACAGCTTTGGCTGTCAGAGACAGAATGACCCAGCTCAGAGCTACACAGTTTGCCCTATGATCAGATCAAAGAGCAAAGAGTCAGTCCCAGGATCAGGACCAGGAAACTGCAAGAAGGGTGACCTGCCTTTTTATATGAGGAATCCAACTGCCTTTAACTGCCCCCTCTCTTAGAGTTCTGTGGGGCACTATGGAATTCTGTTGTGCAGCTTGCACCCCACAGAGGGAAATAACATGAATCACGTAACCATGAAAAATATTCTAAATTATTTAATTAAATAAGTTTCAAATTAAATTAAAAAAAAAAACACACTAGTTACAAATCTCATGTGCCTTGCACCTCCTTACATGACTCATTAGGTAACTAGATCATTGGCGAAGTGGAAGGAAAAGATTTGTATTATGTGGTCATCAAGACCATGCCAGTAGGAACAATCAAAATGTGGTATATCTAGTCACCAGGAAACTATTTTATAATAGGAAATTCACTCATCACCTGTGTGAAGTTTGAACTTTTCACAGGCTTGGTATTCTGGTGGACTTGAAGAGTGGAGTCACGAATTGTCAAGGGGCTCTTGGAGTTTACCTGAGCTCTGAGAGACTGGTCCTTCCTGTTCTCTGGATCTTTTCTTGGGAAACTTGGAAAACTGGAGTGACAATTTGGATAGGAGAGAAAGTGCAAGTTGGAGAGTTGCATAACTAAGAAGACCAAGAAAAAGAAAGATCTCTTTTGTATCTCTTTGTGGCTGGAGGTTAGAGGGAGTTTTCTGAGGCCTGTGAAGGCCCAGAAACTTGACCTAGCCTGACTAGGCTGGGCACTTGGCTAGGCTGAATTTGAAGAACTGAACTGAATTTTATTTGGAGGCAGTAATTTAAGATTTATGTATAAGGGTATTAATTATTAGAAATAGGTTTATTTAGAATAGATTTGGGGTTTAGAATAGTCTAAGGAGATCAGATTAGGCCTGAATTTCAGGTGGAAGAGACCTCAAAAGAGGTTGGGGAAAGGGGAATAGGACAAGCTAGACCTCTTTTAGCTTTAGGGATATTATTCTTAAAAGTGTGTTTCATCTATCCTCACCTTTCCACAAAACTGTTAAACATTATTAGAGTTTTTTGTGTATTGCAATAGCTAACATTGTTTTCATTTTCTAATTCTGTTAAGAGGGACAATTTATATTTATTTAAATATATTCATCTATTTTACTTAGGTTACTAGATATATTGGGTGTATAATTGGACAAAATAAGTTCTAATAATTGCTTTAATTTCCTCTTTATTAGTTGGAATCTTGCCATTTTAATTTTTAATATTGGTACTTTGGTTTTGTTCTTTCTTTTTTGATCAAATTAATTTTTATAGCCTTTACAAAATTTTTCATAAAACATGAAATCCTTGTCTTATTTGTTCAATAGTTTTCTTCATTTCAATTTTACTAATCTCTCATTTGATTTTCAAGATATCTAATTTGATGTTTAATTTGGGGGGTATTAATTTGTTCTTTTTCTGATTTTTTTAGTTGCATACTCAATTCACTGATCTTCTCTTTCTCTGTTTTGTTAAAGTACACATTTAGTGATATAAACTGTCCCCTAAAAACGTTTGACTGCATCCACAAAATCTTAGTATGTTGTCTCTTTCTTGTCATTCTCTTTTAATGACCTTATTTAATTTTTCTGTGGTTTGTTCTTTAACCCACTTATTTTTTGAGATAAGGTTATTTAGTATACAATTAAATTTTTATATTTTCCCTCCAGTCCTTTGTTGAGTATAATTTTTATAACATAATGATCTGAAAAGGAAACATTTAATATTTCTGCTTTTCTATATTTTTGTGAGGTTTTTATATATTATTATTGTAATAATCATTTTTATGAAGGTTCATATACTGCTGAGAAAAAGGTAGATTCTTTTCTAATCACATTCTAATTTCTACAATGATCTAACAAATCTAAATTTTAAAAAATTCTATTCAATTCCTTAATTTCTTTATTATATTTTTAGTTTGATTTATCTAATCTGAGAGGACAAGATTAATGCCCCCTACTAACATAGTTTTTATTGTCCATTTCCTCTTTTAACCCATTTAGTTTCCACTTTAGGAACTTGGATTCATTACTATTTGGTAAACAAATGTTTAATATTGATATTATTTCATAATCTATGATTTAACATTTTATAATTTTTATATTTTTTAACATTTTTTTAACATTTTAACATTTTTAAGATTATATAATTTCCTTCCTTACATCTTTCTCTTTTGTTTTGTGTGAGATCAAAATTGCTACCTTTGCTTTAAAAAAAAAAAAAACAAAAAAAAAAAAACCTTTAGCTGAAGCATAGTACTCTTTGCTCCCATAATTTACCTTTAATCTGTGTGTGTCTCCCTGCTTTAAATTAGTTTCTGGTAAACAGCAAATTATGGGATTATGATTTTTAATCCACTCTGCTCTCCTTTTCTGTTTTATAGATGAGTTCATCCCATTCACATTCATAGTCATGATTTCTATTTGTTTCCCTCCATCATATTTTCCTCCATTTATATCTCTCTCTCCTTTCAGCCTTTCCCTGTTCATAAATACTTTTGCTTCTGTGTACTTACCTCCCTGATTTCCTCTGCCCTTTTGTTTGTTTATCCTTTTTCATTCCTCTTCCATTTCTTACTTCCCATTTGGAGAAGATAGTTTTCTACACTTAGCTGATTCTGAATGTTCTTTCAGTTTGTGCCAATTCTGATGAGAGTAGGGTTCAAGCATTGTCTGCCACCTCCTCATCTTCCCTTCCACTGAATTAATTCTTTTATGCTTCCTCATGTGATATAATTGGGCTTCAACTTTCTCTCCTTTTCTATTTTCCCAGTCTATTATGCATTCTTTTTCCTTAAATTTCTTTTACTATTTTGCCATCATTCAATTTATTTCCTGCTCTCTGTTGTTTTTAATGTTCCTATTCATTACCGTAATAGTGATAAAGTTCTTAAATATCTAAAGTACCTTATGTATCCTAGGTATTTAGGTATCTTAGGTATTTCAGGTGCCATAGATATATGAAGCATATTAGTAATCACCTTCTTACCAGTAATGTAATCAAACATCATTGTTTCCATCTACTACCTTTATGTGTCTTCAATATCTTAATTATCTCTTCTAACCATACGTATCTCAAATATTCTGCTTACCACTTTCTCCTTCAGGGATGTGATTACTTTAACCTCATTCATTTCCTTTAGTATTTTGTTTACCCTTTTAGGCTCCTTTTGTGTGTCAAATTTGGTAATTAAATTTTGTTTTTAATTCAGATAATTTCATAATTATATCTGGAATTCCCCTATTTATTTTTCCCTGGAGTATTAAGTTTTTTTGAGTAGGGGATCTTTTTTGTTGTAGGCTTAGAGCATTAGTCTTGTGGAATATCATATTCAAGATTCCTTATCCTTTAATGTAGAAGCTGCTAGATCCTATGTAATCCTGATTACGGTTCTAAAATATTTTATTTTTTTTTGGCTACTTTGTATTTTTTTCTTGGATTCAGAGTTCAGGAATTTTACTAAAATAGTCTTGGAACTTTTAAATATTGATTTCTTTCAGAATGTGATCAGTAGATTCTTTCAATTTCTATTTTCTCATCTAGTTCAAGAACATCAGGGCAATTTTGCCTGATGATTTCATTCAAAATGGTAGCCAGGTTCTGTTTTGTTTTGTTTTGTTTTGTTTTGTTTTGTTTATGGATTTCAGGCAATCAAATATTTCTTAGATTATTTCTCTTGGATCTGTTTTCCAGGTCAGTTGTTTTTTCTAGTGAGAGTTTTCAAACTTTCTAGTATTTGTTTATATTTTAAATTTGATTTATGGTTTCATGCTATCTAATAAAGTTATTAGCTTCCATTTGTCTGATTCAAAAAATTTAGAAAGCCATTCATTTCATTGTGGATGTGCACTTCTTTCTTAGGAAAATGTTTTCTTTTTTGAAGTATTATATTTCCTTTCTTGGAAACAATTTTCTTCAGGAAGTTTTTTATTATAGGCTATTTTCTTCTATAATTGTCTTTTCTAATTTTTCTTCTAAGTTATTTATTATTTATTTTTCCTTTTTTTGGAACTCTTTTAGGTGTTTATTTTGGACTTGCCTCCAAGAGTTTATTTAATTGCCATTTCTCTAATCATAGTGATTTGGAGCATTTTTTTCATGTCTATGGGTAGTTTTAATTTCTTCCTCTGAGAACTAACTTCATAATCTCTGAACATATTTTAACTGGCAAATACTTTGTATTTTTATAAATTTGACTCTGTATATATGTTCTCTATATATTTGGGAAATCAGACTTTTGTCAGAGATACTCATTATAATTTTTCCCCAAAATTTGTTGTTTCCTTTCTAATCTTGGTTGCATTGGTTTTGTTTCTTCACAAATGTTTTAATTTAAAATAACAAAAATTATACATTTCATTTTTCATAATGATCTCTATGTCTCATTTGATTACTAATTATCTCTTATCTGTAAATCTGACAGGTAAACTTTTCCAAGTTTCTGTAATTTGTATAACACTTTATTTCTAGGTCAAGCATCTATTTTGACTTCATCCTGGTATGTGGTGTGAGATGTTGGTCTATGGCTGGTTTCTGACATACCATTTTCTAGTTTTCATTAAATAGTGAATTTTTTTTCCAAAATCTGTGATCTTTTGGTTATTGAGCACTAAGCTGATATGGGTATTAAGTGCTGTGTGTTGATTACCTCATCTATTCTGTTAAATTTAAACTATAAACTCCAACTTCTTATTTTCCATAGAGTCTATTAATAACCACCTGAAATTGAAAAAGCAGATATATAGAAATATATGCCTAATCTTACCTAACCCTTTCCATGAGGTTCTTCATGTGGCTGTCTCCCTCATCCATGGTGTTCCACTACCACCTCCAAGGAAATAGAGCTCCTAGGAAAGTCTTATCCCACACATTTATCCTTTCTCTTGAACCTGGACCTGTAACCTTTAGTTCTGGGTCATGTTCCTATGACTTGTGACTTGTTTGAAGAGTTCACATGACATTAAGTGGCACAGTGATGTGGGGATGAGCTTGGGGGAGGAGAGGAAGCAGATTATATTTACACAATCCCCACTGTGATTCTATTGGGAGATGAACATGCTAAAATCTCCCAAATTTAAATGTCTTGTCTCCCCAATGAATCATTTCTTATAACCAGCTTATAACTCTAAATATTCTTCTGAATAGAGGTGCATAATATATTGTACTTTACAATGGGAAATTACAACAATTTGGGAATAAGAGGGAAAGAAAAAAGAAATAAAAAATGATTGATAGATGCATTGACAAAAAGCCATTTGGGGGCAGTCCCCTTTGACATAAGAGTTTACATTTAGAATAAGTATGTTCAACTCCCTTCAGGTCAGTTCATTATATTCCAAAGTTCATTCTGGACCTTTTGACTCAGTGTGGGGTTTCCACAGTCATCCTTGTGGCACCTTCTCAGAAAAGATATGTTTTCTTGATTTGGAGTGTTGGTAAGTTTATTTTCCTGAAATTTCTCCAAAAGATTGGATTTTACAATGATTACACAATCCCCACTGTGGAGGGTATTGACCAACACTAGAATCACCCTAAGATACATGGCTGAGCTATGAGGTATACGAATCAATTGTCAAAAGAAAACAAAAGACCCCCCCAAAATATCCCAAATAAAAGAGCAAAAATTAAATTCTGGATAAAATAAAAATAAAAAAATAAAAATCATACATGTATAAAATTCTGAGTAAAAAAAAGAATAAACCTCTCATTTGTCCTTGAATCATCAGCAAGGCCCAATTAAAGTGATTTATTTCCCATAACCCTGAAGGACATTTGCACTGATAAAGCACTTTACCCATCAACAGCCAGAACTATTGAAAATTGCCAAACTATAAAGGAGAAAGGATTAGGTTCTGAGGTAAAAGGGGAGTAGGATTCCCTGTTCTGATGTTACCTTCAATCTTAGGCAGGAGGAGCCAAAATCAAAACCAAACTAAGGTACTTGTCAGAAATCTGGCATGAAGGAGTCCTGTATCTTAAGTTGTCAAAGAGCTGTTTCCTCACTATTGTGCTCAAAGAAATAATAAACTGGAGGAATTCCATGTGAACTGGAATGACCTCCAGGAATTGATGCAGAGTGAAAGGAGCAGAGCCAGAAGAACATTGTACACAGAGACTGATATACTGTGGTAAAATCAAATGTAATGAATTTCTGTACTAGCAGCAAAGCAATGACCCAACAAAATTCTGAGGGATTTATGGAAAAGAATGGTACCCACACTCAGAGGTAGAACTGCAGGAGTGGAAATACAGAAGAAAAGCAACTGCTTGAACACATGGGTTGAGGCAGACAAGATTGGGGATGTAGACTCGAAACTTCCACACCAATGCAACTATCAACAATTTGGAAATAGGTCTTGATCAATGACACATGTTAAAACCAGTGGAAATATGTATCGGCTATGGGCAGAGGGAGCTCGGGGGGTAAGGGGAAAGTAAGAGCATGAATCATGTAACCATGTTAACTTTTCTAAAAAATAAATATTATTAAATGTAAAAAAAAAAGAGAGCGGCTTCCTCGAACCTCAAAACAAGTCCTCTGTCTTGGTACAGATTCTCATCAATCCCACAGGGATTACTGTTCTCCTTGAACTTGTGCTTCATGGCACTGTGCAGTGGCTCTTTTGTAATCCCTTCTTCTGAAATTAGACACAATTATTAATAAAAGTCCCATAATACTTAATAATCAATGGCAGATTTCCATAGTCTTAAGCTTTTGGACATGCATTGATATTAGGTCTAATGTATATTATAAAATTATCCCTCAAAATAAAAAAAAATATTAATACTGATTCCATGTGCTTAAGTATAAAATAAATAAGAAAAAAGAGAAAAAAATCAAATATTCATTGCAAATATGAAGAAAAACAATAATAATAATTTTAAAATCATAAATTCATAGTGAAGTAGACTGAATAAATGAAATAGGTTAGAGAATAAAGTAGAATTGAAGTAGATTAATCCATTCCAGCATTATTTAGGAAACTATCCTAATCCTTCTAGGAGGCTAAGCAACCTAGGCAAGTGGTGGGTCAGAGTCCAAATTCCCCTGTGGACAACAAAGGGACATAGCTAACTTTGGATGAGTTTTAAGTACAAACAAATAGGTCAAGATGGAATGTAAGGTAAACATATAAGCTAACTAGGGATGAGTGTTTAGGTACATGTGAAAAGTAAACATCCTCTGAATGATCTGAGTGTTATCTACTTATGACTATCTGTGTTTGTGATGAGGGTTTTCTTGACAAATAAGAACCTGGATAGCCTTGTATCTTGTAAACCTATATAAGCTATATTGTAATATTAGTCTGTACAGCTTCCACTAGGGAAGGCTGTCCCAGGTGTTGTCCCAGCTGGTAGATTTCTTTTTCTTTTCTCTTTTTAATCAATAAATAATGATTCTAATTATTGAATTTCTGGGTGTCTGGACTCATGTTATGAAATACCACACTTCAATAATTCACATTCCGTGTAACAATGTGTTAGCCCAAGTGGAGGCACAAAACAAAGTTTTTCATTCAGAAAAGATTTCTATTTCTGTTTTAACTTGGCCATGATCCACAGTGTAAGTGTACATGATTTTTTTTAACCAGGTAGTAGTTTTTTAGAAATTGTAGTACAACAATTAATGCAGATTCTAAGAAATACCAAAATCCCCCAAATCATAAGAGCCCATTTTATGACAACTGCAAACAAACCCATTCCTTGCAGCCATGAGAGGTTCCACCAGCTCTCATTAGGATTCACGAGTCTCTATAGCCACTTACTATATGTTATTTAAAAACCCTTTGAACCTCTTGGATATTTATCACAAGCTCTCCAGATCTATCCAATCTTTCAATCTCAGGTGAGATATATCTAAGAAAGTCTATTACTGCCATCATTCCAAAATTTGGCAGGAGAGCTCAGAAAAACCTCTGCAATGCTGATGAAGATCTTTTGGGTCTAAAAATGCTATGTGACCAAAAATCTAAATTTCTGATGGAATAATAGAATAAGCTGAAGTTACAAATATAAAATTTGACAGAGGTCACCAAGCCCCATGGGAAATCCTCCCTCCTCCAGGATGAAACTATAACATCTGTAAAAGGAATGTATTCATATGTTTCATCCATTACAATGTGGAGGTGAGGAATACAATAGTGAAAATCACTTCTGATGTCTCATACATTACATTTTTATAAATGTGGAGTTGGGGAATAAAATAGTGCTCTTGCACTTCACTCTGTCACTCACGTACTTATTACTAAATGGCCCCTTGCCTTTTCTTACATATGAGTTGAACATAGGTGAATCAGTCAGAGGTAGTGGTGCTCCTAGATATCTGAAAAATCTCTTCTGAAGACCCATTAAAATCAAATGAGATTTCTAGTTCATTAAATTCTCCAAAGGTTATTGATACAGCTGTAACCATTTTGATAGAGTCCATCCATCATCATCTATGTGACACTTAACAAAGGCAAAAAAGAGCAACATGTCTTTCAGGCAACATGTGACCTCCTTGTATTGCAAGCTGTGGTAACATGCCTATGGCTTTGCCATGGAAAAGTGTCTCCAACTTGTCTCTGGACTTTTAAAATGGTATTTTCTCCAATCCAGTCATAGGAAGGGGTACAAATGAAGACAATGTAGCAGAACATATAGCTAATAGCAACACAGTTACTGAAAGTGACATAGCATAATGGAATGTTATAGATTGGATTAATATGTGAATTTAAAAACAAAATTAACTCTTAATACAAACAATCAGCAAATACAATATATGTGACAGGACACAGTCACTCAGTGTCAATACAAGGTACCTCTTTTACATGTGAGCAATGAATCCAAGAATCCATTTCTTCAATTTCAATAGCTTTTGGAGTGGTTAACAGTATTTGAAATGGACCTTCCCAAGCAGGTTGAGTTCTTCCAGGATCATGGAGTTTTCACAGTTTGACCTGAAACTCCAGTATATAAGGAGCAATAGAAGTTTTTCCTCCCTCTCCCCTCCCTCCAGTAATGATGTATATGCAGGAGAAAAAGGAAGATTGGAGAATAGTGTCAAAACACTGGTTAACTAATATACATTGAGTGCACTTCACATTCTAACTTACAATGTCTAGTCTCTCACTGTGATATGATAAACAAAATGGAATCAGTTATAGAATGCATCTTGATAATCTAGTCTCTCCATGGCATTTTATTACATATCACAGTGACTGTGGAATTAGCTACCACTACTCCTTCTAAATAAGGAGTTGTATCATAGGCACTCTTTGCATTCTGATAAGAATTGGTCTTATTGGCTGCTGCTCCCAATTACACCAATTGAAGATTGAAGAAAGAGCTATGCTGGCTTAAGAGCCATACAGTGAATTTTTTGAGGGACCAATATAAGAAATATGTGATTGAGCTACATGTACGCCTTATAAACAGAGAACTTCTGAACACTTTATATAGGTGATATAATTAATTTTGATTCTTTAACTCTCCCTGTATTTTTCTTCCTTTCCCACTTTGTTTCTTTAAAGTCTATTATTTTTGTTTTAAAATGGAATTGTCTCAGGATCCGGGAACGTGGTGTCCCGTAAGATGGCACATAAGACGGCTGGCGAGGACTTGGTGAGGGCCGGGGAGCTCAGGCAGGTTAGAACCACCGACAGGGCCCGTGTTTCTCTCCTAGGGGCCCTCACGGAGAGAGTCCCCGATGCCGCTGGCCAGGCCCTAGTGAGCCCCTACCACACCCGCCGCGTGGGGAACCCCGAAGACCTCGTGGAGCTCGCCCAGCAGGTCCAGAAGGCTGATGAATTCATCAGAGCAAATGCTACCAATAAGCTGCTAGTTATAGCTGAGCAAATCCGGCATTTGCAATCACAGGCCAAGAAGGTATTGGAAGATGCTCAGAGAGATGCTGAACTACACCATGCATCTTGTAGTATGGTGAAAAAACCTGGAAATATTTACTACCTCTATAAACGGGCGAATGGACAACAATACTTTTCCATCATTGCACCAAAGGAATGGGGGGCAAGTTGTCCAAATGAGTTCCTTGGTGCCTACAAGCTTCAGCATGACCTCTCCTGGACTCCATTTGACAACATCGCGAAGAAAGATGCTGAAATCAGCATCATGGACAAGCTTTTGAACCAGCAGATGGCTCTGCCCCAATGTTCAGAGCCCAATTTCCAGGGCCTCACTCAGTGACAATGGACAGTGTCAAATAGAATGTGGGTCTGGCTGTTCTAGTCTCCTTAGCTTCCCTACCTCCTACTTTTGTGGGAGGTGAAAAGTGAGATATGATGTACATAGAAGTACCTTGGATGGAGAGCCTGTGTGAATTGAAAGTATATCCACTCTATTTTGGGCTCCACACTCTGCTTCAGGGAGTCCCTAGCTAATAGACGTGAGCTAGTAGCCATTATTACACATCACAACTCGCCCAGATGGACAGAATCCCTCCCCACAGCTGCACTAGAGACTTTATATAGGCAAGAGAAGAATTGTTGCTTTCTTGAAAAGGTTGCAGACTACTGTTTATACAAAGAAGAATCTGCACTGGCACTTCATTAATTCAGGAAATTTAAGAATGGGAGTAGGGTCAAGCAAAGGCCTGGCTTTTATGTTTCTCTAAGTGATTCTACTCTGTTCCAGAGAACTTTAGACTCAAAAGCATCATCCAGGGTCTCAGGAATATGTATTATGCAGAATGGCGGGTAGAGTAATGTGGCTGACTGGAAAAGGGACTCCATTTTTTTTAAAGGGCTGTCTAGTCTGATTTTCCCTTTTAACCCTTCTTGTTTGGCTGGAAAATTGAGAGAAGTACAGGGGAGAAGAGTGGTGGTCACTCCTTTAACTTCTTGCCTTTAGTTTTAGGAACATAGAACTGGAAGAAACCTTTAGAAGCCATTGATTCTTTTACAAATGTGGGGAGACTGAGACATTAAGTGACTTGCCCGGGATCCATGGCTATTAAGTGTTTGAGATACCTGAACTTTGAGGTACTTAAAACCAAATACCTCTGTGAAGCCATACAGCCTTCTGGACAAAGATAGTTACATTTTTGTTGGTCAAGTTTGGGGGAAATGTCCAGGGCTAATCTGTCTAAGGAGTATGAGTCCATTTAATTGGCTATTTCCAAATATCATAGAAGGGAAAGTTGAGACAGTACAGTAGGAATGAAAACTTTGATGTTTCATTGGCATAGAATTTATTTTGTTTTCCCCATAGAATTTAGAACAGCTAGCCTGACTATTTTACAGTGAGCTAAAACCCCCAACTTGAGCACCATACCTTCTGAGTCATGGATTTATGGAATTGAAACCTTGGAGGGACGTTAGGAGATCAACTAATCCATCCTCATTTGTTTATGGACATGAGAAAACTAAGGCTAGTTGTTAGGTGACTAGCTCAATGTCACACAGGTAGCAAAGCCAGGATTTCAACCCAAGGCACCTGACTTTTGTTCCAGTGCTTTTTATGTTTGTTATACTGAACTTCTTGAAGTGGTGACAACAAAGAGCAAAGGAATTCCTGTAGGGAGCCAGTTCACTTACCTTCAGCCAAATAGCAATTATATGGATAATTCAGATAAACTGAAATATGCAGAAGCCTAGTGGTAAGGTAGGATATTTTTTCTGTAAATTGCCTCAGCTAACTGTTCTAATTGTTTTGTCCAAAAACCTGTTTTGCAAATAGGATTCTCCTGGGTTGATCCCTAACCAAAAGTTCCCATAAGCTCCTGATTTATTTCATATTCATTAAGTATTTAGTGTGGGCATAACACAGATAATATTTAAGTATTATACTATGACATTATTTACTGTGAAGATACGAGGATATGTTTAACCACAGAGCTGCTACAACTTTTTGGAGAATAGCATATACTGCCAATTCTGAATTCATTTTGGGGTTTAGGGTTTTTTCCCACTGATTTGTCTTGGCCAATGAGTTACATAGCCAGCCAGAGCCTAGCAAGATCATCTGAGGCTTTTGGTAAAATGAAAGTACATGAATCCAAATTGGGGCTGGAAGGAAGCATGGGGATAGGTCAGTGATGGGCAAACTACAGCCTGCCTCTGGCCCTCAGGGAATAGTTTCCCCATCACTGGGATAGGCTGAAAGCATGAGCAGGGAGCCAAAGCAGTTGTGGAGAAGAGATGTTCACACTGCTTAATTCTTTTTTTTTTTTAACCTTTACCTTCAATCTTAGAATCAATACTGTGTATTGGTATCGGGGCAGAAGAGTGGTAAGGGCTAGGCAGTGGAGGTTGGGTTAAGTGATTTGCCCAGGGTTACAAGGTTGGGAAGTGTCTGAGACTAAATTTGAAGCTACGACCTCCTGTTTCTAGGCCTGGTTCTCAATCTGAGCCGCCCTGCTGCCTCCCACATGGCTCACTTCTTATGAGCAAAGTCTGATAGATCTTGCTTAGAATCTCATTCAATATACCCCACTGGTATAGTGCTGTGACTACTGTTGATTCTGGGTCTAGAACCTAGAATGCTAAAAGGACTTTTTAAGTAGAGTTTAGTCCAGATGTTCATCAGGCTCAATTTCTGGGAAATCAGGGCCAAGGCAGATAGTAGAATGGGGGAGCTATTTTGTATCTAAGGAAATGAAGTGAATTCCCTCTTCTCAGACAGCATACCTGAGCCATTGACTATCTCCTTGCTCTGAGTATTGTAAAAGGGAGAATTAAGAGAATACCTGAGGGGCAGCTAGGTCAAATAGTGGAGAGAGGGCCCAACCTGAAGTTAGGAGGAACCTGGGTTCAAATTTGGCCTCATACCTCTTGGCTGTGTGTCCCTGGGCAAGTCACAATCCCAAGTGCCTAGCCCTTAGAACTCTTCTGTCTTGAAATCAATACTTATTGATTCTAAGAGAGAAGGTATGGTTTAAAACTTTTTAGAATAAAAGAATACCTGTACTTGGTATTCTTAAATCCTTTCCTGGCTGTGCCTGTGTGATAAACTTAGGATGTTTTATCCAGAATTTGGGGATGGAACCATTCAGAAAGATGTGTTTATTAAGTGCTAACTGTCTAGAGCAATGTGTTGGGCTCCAGAATAGGTATGGATTAGATAAAGCCTTGGTCCCCTAGGATTATTAAGAAAGATAAGACCCGCTGCTAAAATAAGCATTACAATCAAATGTATCCCTACAGTTGATGGAAGGGTGGGGATAAAATGGTGTCAAAAGTTAGGATTTGGAATTTTGGACAAAGGCTTAAAATTTAGTAATGATGGACCCAAATGGATTTGTTTGGAGTCTTTTGAATCTGATTCAAAGTGACTTTAAGGGAAAAGGAAAAAAACCTACCAACATATAGCTACCAAGTTTAATGCTATAGAAAGTTCCTACAAGAATAGAAGAGGGGACCAGTAATCGATAAGAAACTACATCTGAGATCCTATAAAACTGATAGGCCTTGGATGTCTATACATTTGAAAAGTACCATAGCTAATAGGGAGAACCTGGCGATCTTAATACAAGAAGCAAATATGCCCTTGGTTGGATGAGTCTTGACTTTATTCAGAAGGAATGCAGTTATCCAATGGAATTAACTATATATAAAGAAGATAAATGAAGAAATCTGGGACCAAGGGTAGAAATATGACAGGGTGTTGGTGCAGGGCAGAACAGAAGCAATATAGTCCTAGAAGTATACAGTAGATATGCTGGACAGAAGAGGAGTTTGTCAATACACAATAAGTATGCATTAAGTGCTTACTATGGACCTGGAACTATACTAAGTTCTGGGAATTTTTTTTTAAGTGTATGCCATCAAGGAGCTCCCATTCCAATCGGGGACAAAACATAAAAATAACTAGGTACCTAAAAGACATAGGAGTAAATGCAAGATAATCTGAATGGGGGATAGAGGAAGCTAGAGAAATCAAGTTGGGAGGTGAGGGGGCAAGATGAATCCAAATAAAAGAAAACTAATGCAAAAAAAAATGGAATTGTCTCAGATAAAGTTATCAGCTGTAACTATGGATGTCCTTCAAGGAAAGCCAGAAACAAACATATATTAAGGGTCTACTAAACTTCATGATAAGCACTTTATAAATATCATCTTATTGATTCTAACAACAATCCTGGAAGACAGGAGCTATAATCATTCACATTTTAGTTGATGTAGACAGAGGTTAAGTAACCTGAGGGTCACATAGCTAGAGTCAGAGTCTGGATTTGAACTCATCTCTTTCTGATTCCATGTTGAGTTTTCTATATGTACTGTATCACTTAACTGCCTCTGGCAATGTAGGTGAAGAAAGGCATTAGATAAATATGCACTTAAGGGGAAATAGTAATATGTACTTTTAATTCATGGAGGATGAAAAGAGTGTGGGAAAATGGTTTGAAATGTGACAAATTTCCAGGAATAGAAGGGTATAAGGGCAAACAAAAGAGTATTATTAATTCATATTTTATAATTTCCTATAAAAGGGAGAAAGCCTGGCATCAGATGATTCTAGGCAATAGAGTCATTAGTTTTGATTTTAAGAAAGATTAGGGGCTTAGAGAAAATTTTCCTTTTTCATTGTTTCTTCTTAAACTCCTGCCCAAATACCAGGGGATTTAAATGTATACTTACATATAAAACTCTTCCTCTAATATCTGAACCACACAGTTCCTCAACATACTCACCTCCATTGACTGATTCCTTCACCCTACTTCAGCCACACACTAAGATGGTTGTACCCTGATCTTGTTATCACCTACAATTGTTCAAAATATCTGAAATCCCTTCATCTTGCAGTAATATATTGGCTTTCCCCCTCTCCCTCTGCCTTCCCTTACAAAGCTCTAGAGCCTTCTTCTTTACTGAGATCTCCAACTTCTTGACTCCCTCAATTCTGTCCTCTACTAGCTTCTACTTTGCTCTTTCCTCTATCATGACCACTTGGTAAATTAATTCAAATCTATACTATTCTACTCAGTTTAAATCCTTGTACCCTTAACATGTCAATCCTTTCTGTGTATATGAAATTAACTCTAGCCCATTCATAGTCAAAAATCTACTTACCCTAGGCACCTAGATTATATCATCCCCACCTCCCTGTAAAAGGGGAGTGGAGATAATTTAACTACACCTGACAATAAGTATCAAATCAAGAACAAGGGACTGTCCTTTGGGCAGTCCAAATCAGTGGAGAGGCTGCCATTGGTGCACTTGAATTAGAGGTGGCCCACAGGAAATGACAAGAGACGCTATCTCTTTAAATACATGGGTTACAACCTGGTAAAGTTAGTTGAGGAGTGGAAGGAGTTCAGGAGTTCCGGCTTTGGACTTGGTGCTGAAAGTGCTCAGCTGAGACCTCAGAATGCTTCTACTCTGAATTGTCACTTGGGTAAGTTAGACTGACTTCCTTGGCCTACTTTGGAGTTTCCAAACTCTGCCTTAAGTATGCTTATAGCCTCTCTTATTTCTAAAGGCTTGTGGCTTGTAACCTAGTTAAATTAGCCTTTAACCTTCTCTCTCCGTCCATGGCCTCTCGAGGCCTGGACCAGCCTCTCCCTCTCTCTAATTACTTACATTTAGCTTCCTAATTGTAAATAAACTATCTTAAACTGGATGCTGACTTGGGTCTATTTTAATTATGAAATCAATCTGAATTCTTGATTCCTGGAGGCAACACTTTAAATATATATTTATAAAAATACCTAAAAATCTCCCTCACATTATTTGACAACCACGTTTTGGTCTCGAACTTCCTCAATCTCATATTTTCTTGAATTCTTCTTTACTTTACAACTATCCCCTAAGTCAGCCTTCTCACAACTTGTTTTGGAACTGGGATTGATATAAAGCTGCCAGACTGGTGAGATCAAAGGGCCCTAAAAAAATTCAGCTGGAGGTTGTTTCCTTGCCTTAGGGAATAAATAACCCAATTAGCTGATCTTTAGTTTCACTTGAAATAAAAATCCCATTTTTTTAGTTGCCTTACTAGGCCTAGCAGGTGAGATTAAGGTAGTCCTACGCTAACACTAAGGACTTGAACTCAGTGTAAGAATCGAAGTTGCGATGCTTAACATATGTTAAGACGTAGGACTCTTCGAACTACACTGCCAGTCAGGTACCGCAGGTTGGCTATCATCTGGCTCACCCATATATTCCTGAGAATGAAGGGAATGACAGACACTTCCCTTGCATATAAATCTGGTCTTTTTCTCTCTTATAGAATGGTAACTTCCTGTAGTGATGGCTGCAAATGGATAAGTGCAATATTACTGCACTGTGTCCTACAAACTAGTAGGATGGAAATTATATTAATTGGACCCTAATACAAGGGCCTGTTATAAATTTATTTTGTTTATTCAAAAATTTTGTATACATAGCTTTTAATATTTTGATTTTGATTTTTAATGTTTTCTTTTTCCAAAGTTTCAATTTTTTTCTATTTGATTTTTTTATACTTTTGTTTTTTCTTTTGGATTGACTCATACAACTCCAGGACTCAACCATATATCTGAGCTGATTTGGGTATTTTTTTAATACACACGTCAGGGGGGATTGTATTTTTTTAAATTCAAGATTTAATTGTATTTTTATTATATCCAAGATTCAATTTTCTGATTTTGTTCAAGAAAATTTCTCATAGAAAGAAACTTGCTGATTCCTTAATCCAGAGAATGAACTGTTTGCAGAGAGATACCTGAAGAACCTACATTTAATCAAGACATCCAGAATGAAATTTGGGTTGCAATTGATTGAACTGATGGGTTCATTGCATCTGCCGATCCAGAATGAACTCTGGATACAACTGATTGAACTGATGGATCTTGAAAAGCTACTTTAAATGTACATGTTATACCAATAGGGGACTGCCCCCAATTGGTTTCTTGTCAATGTGCTTAGCAAAACATTGGTTATGCCTTCTCTCTTTTCCATTTCCACTCTTATCTCCAACTATTGTAGTTAGAAGACCTTTGTGGGTATAAGATGATTATGTAAAATGATCACTTGGGGTGACTAGGCACCCAATATGATCATCAC
The DNA here is from genome assembly GCF_016433145.1 of Gracilinanus agilis. Taxonomy (NCBI): domain Eukaryota; kingdom Metazoa; phylum Chordata; class Mammalia; order Didelphimorphia; family Didelphidae; genus Gracilinanus; species Gracilinanus agilis. The sequence continues at coordinate 410,406,443 of NC_058130.1, forward strand.
GGGGGATTATGTAAGTGAAATTAACTCTAACCCATTCATAGTCAAAAATCTACTTACCCTAGGCATCTAGATTATAGCATCCCTACCTCCCTCAGGGGAAGTGGAGATAATTTAATCACACATGACAATCTAAATTATATCATCCCCATCTCCCTGAAAAAGGGGAGTGGAAATAAGTTAACCACAAGTGACAATAAGTATCAAATCAAGAACAAGGGACTGCCCTTTAGGCAGTCCAAATCAGTGTAGAGGCTGACATTGGTCCACTTGAATCAGAGGTGGCCCACAGGAAATGACAAGAGATGCTATCTCTTTAAATACATGGGTTACAACCTGGTAAAGTTAGTTGAGGAGGGGAAGGAGTTCAGGAGGTCGGGAGTTCAGGAGTTCCGGCTTTGGACTTGGTGCTGAAGGTGCTCAGCTGAGACCTCAGAATGCTTCTACTCTGAATTGTCACTTGGGTAAGTTAGACTGACTTCCTTGGCCTACCTTGGAGTTTCCAAACTCTGCCTTAAGTATGCTTATAGCCTCTCTTATTTCTAAAGGCTTGTGGCTTGTAACCTAGTTTAATTAGCCTTTCAACCTTCTCTCTCCTTCCAGGCCTCTCCAGGCCTAGACCAGCCTCTCCCTCTCTCTAATTACTTACATTTAGCTTCCTAATTGTAAATGAACTACCTTAAACTGGATGCTAACTTGGGTCTATTTTAATTATGAAATCAATCTGAATTGTTGATTCCTGGGGGCCACACTTTAAATATATATTTATAAAATACCTAAAAATCTCCCTCTTACATTTCTGACTACAAATATCCATTTTTCCCTCATCCTGGGGAGAAAAAAAATCCACTTGATTCTTTTATCCAGCTAAGAATTACCCTTTCTTTTTTTATTTTTATAGCTAAACAAAACAAAAAAGCAAAAAAAAGCCTCAAAACAATACTTCAATTTCCTCTCCTTTCAACTTTTTAAATCCTTTACAATCTGTCTTCAGACTTTATTCCAGTTCAACTGTTTTCTCTGTCATTTGGTTGTCAGATCAAATAACATTTTTTGGAATCCTTATTCTCTTTCACCTCTTTGTATCCTTTGACACTGTTTCTCACTATCTTTTCCTTTATATTCTCTTCTCTTTAAGTGGAAAAGTATATTACATTTGATTGTGTCACTATATATCAGTCTCTGTGCAAAATGTTCTCCTGGTTCTGCTCTTTTCACTATGAATCAAATCCTGGAGGTCATTCCAGTTAACATGGAATTCCTACATGTCTTCATTCCTTTCAGCACAATAATATTTTATCACCAACAGATACCAAAATTTGTTCAGCCATTCCCCAATTCAAGGGCATACCCGTGCTTTCCAGTTTTTTGGCACCACAAAAAGTGTGGCTTTAAATATTTTTGTACAAGTCTTTTTATCTGTTATCTCTTTGGGGTACAAACCCAGCAATGCTATGACTGGATCGAAGGGCAGGCAGTTTTTTAGAGCTCTTTAGGCATAATTCCAAATTGCCATCCAGAATGGTTGGATCAGTTCACAACTCTACCAACAATGCATTATTACCCCAATTATGCCGCATCCCCTCAAACATTGAATACTTTCCTTTGCTGTCATATTAGTAAACCTGCTAGTTGATAATTATAACTCTGAATGTGAATGGGATGAACTTGCCCATAAAATTGAAGCAAATATCAGAGAGTATTAGAAACGAAAATCCTTCCATATGTTGTCTAAAAGAAACACACATGAGACAGGCAGACATACATAGAGTAAAAAAGAATGGATGGAGCTAAATCTACTGGGCTTGAAATGAGTAAAAGAAGGCAGGGGTTGCTATCATGATCTCTGATAGAGCCAAAGTAAAAATAGACATGGTTAAAAGAGACAGGGAAGGTAACTACATCCTAATAAAAGGCAGTATAAAAAATGAAGAAATATCAGTAATCAATATATATGCACCAAATGGTATAACTTCGAAATTTCTAAAGGAGAGGTAAGCGTAGCTCAAGGATAAAATAGATAGCAAAACTATACTAGTGGGAGACCTCAACCTTCCCCTATCAGATCTAGATAAATCAAACCAAAAAACAAATAAGAAAGAGATAAGAGAGGTGAATGAAATCCTAGAAAAATTAGATTTAATAGACATGTGGAGAAAAATAAACAGGGACAGAAAGGAATAAACCTCTTTTCAGTAGCACATGGAACATTTACAAAGATAGACCATGTAATAGGGCATAGAAACATGGCAAACAAATGCAAAAAAGTAGAAATAATAAATGCAACCTTATCAGATCATAATGCAATAAAAATAATTATTAGTAAGAATACATGGAGAGGCAAACCAAAAATTAATTGGAAATTAAATAATATGATTCTCCAAAATAATTTAGTGAAAGAACAAATCATAGAAACAATTAGTTCATTGAAGACAATGACAATGATGAGACGTCTTACCCAAACATATGAGATGCAGCCAAAGCAGTTCTAAGGGGAAATTTTATATCACTGAATGCATATATTAACAAATTAGGGAGGGCAGAGATTAATGAATTGAGAATGCAACTTAAAAACCTAGAAAATTAACAAATTAAAAATTTTCAGATGAAAAATAAATTAGCAATACCAAAAATCAAAGGAGAAAATAATAAAATTGAAAGTAAAAGAACTATAGAATTAATAAATAAGACTAGAAGCTGGTATTTTGAAAAAAAACAGAAAAAATATGCAAATTACTAGTAAATCTAATAAAAAAAGGAAAGAAAACCAAATTAACAGTATCAAAGATGAGAAGGGAGATCTCACCTCTAATGAAGAGGAAATCAAGGCAATCTTTTAAAACTATTTTGCCCAATTATATGGCAATAAATATAGCAATCTAGGTGATAGGGATGAATATTTACAAAAATATAAATTGCCTAGATTAAGAGCAGAAGAAATAGAATACTTAAATAAACATGTATCAGAAAAAGAAATTGAGGAAACCATCAAAGAACTCCCTAAGAAAAAATAGGCAGGATCTGATGGATTCACAAGTGAATTCTATCAGACATTCAAAGAGCAACTAATCCCAATACTATACAAATTATCTGATATAATAGGCAAAGAAGGAGTCTTACTAAATTCCTTTTATGACAAAAAATGGTACTGATTCCAAAGCCAGGTAGATCAAAAAGAGAAAAAGAAAACTATAGACCAATTTTCCTAATGAACATAGATCAGTACATTAGGCAGCTAACTTAAACTTCTGTTATCCCTGACCCACTTTAAATAGTCATGGTGGCTTACCCGCTGAACACTGCAATTTTTTCAAGATATATGACAATACTAGAACACTGAATGATTTGAGGATAACCAAGTTAAGCTGATGTCCTCCACCTCCACCCTCAGTAATTACATTTTGATTAATCTATTTCTTTTACCCAGGTAATTTACTTATTTGTCACTCCTAGTCACTCTTTTTGGCAGCTTCTTGTTCTCTGGTTATTATGCAGGTTCAATCTTCTTAACTCAAATAGATTTGTACATCATCTTCTTAAAGATAGATGACAAAATTACCAAAAAATTCAACAAATTCCTTAAGTACCTGTCATGTTTGAGATATATTGTCAAGCCAAGAATGGTTGTTGTTTTTAAGTCATTTTCAGTCACATGTGTCTCTTCATGACCCATTTTGGGGTTTTCTTGGCAAAGATACAGGAAATTTTGCAATTTACTTCACTAGCGTATTTTAGATGAGGAAGCGTATACAAATAGGATTAAGCAATTTACCTAGGATCACAGAATTAGTAAATATCTGAGGTCAGATTTGAAGTCAGATAATCTTTATTCCAGGTCAGGTACTCAATAAACTATGCCACCTAGGAGTCCAAGCCAATAATAGAAACCATGACCCCTGAAAGATGACAAGATATATTTAACCAAGTGATGAATATATTTAGATAAGTAGATAGAAATAGACAGAAATAGAAAGATTGACCAAACATTTCCCAAAAAGACATTTACAACATATTAATATCATCTCATTTAAGGACTGAATGTCCAACTTTTTTTCTATTCTATTTTCAGACTCAAAGAAAAATATATAAAAGACTCTAAAATTTTTCTGAATTTGATTCATTTCCATTATTTAATTCAAACTTCAAACAAAAAATGAAAAATAAAAGTATATAACATGTAATCATAAGTATCTATACATAATTGAATGTATGTATATATGTATGTGAGTTCCCCACATAAATTCAATAAAACTAAAATTGAATGTTTTATTACTGGATGAAAGAAAGAGATTAGAGGAAATCCTCATATTTATAAATGAAAACAGATGAAAATTAAATATGTTCACCCTACCATATGGCCTATATAATTTACAGATTTTATTATTTACCTGTTGATAGAAACACTCTTGAAAAATGTATATGTACATACACACACATATATTTAATGACACTGTTTTTATTTTCAGAATCTTCTCCAAGTGGTCATGGCTCTAAACAAAAGTTAATATTTAAGAATAAAGAGATTGTAGAAAAATATATTTGCACTGAAATTGATATTATTTTCACCTGTAGAAAACATAACCAAGAAAATGAAAATTGATTGATTGAACCATAAAATAATGCAATTTGAAAACAGGACAGCTCAGAGTGTTTTAATGATGAAAGAGACATACTTTCATTTTTGGATTGTATAAAGATACTGTCAGTATCTCTCTTAATCACTTCACTTGCAGCAGGAATAATTGCCATATTTTGCATCCTATATACTAATCCAGTCATAAACACCTAGGCCCCATTGCAATCCTGACCTTAACTCTGGGGAATGAATTGAACAAGTAAAATTAGAAAACAGAGAATTCATTTTTACTGGGACTGTGTTCTTCACAATAATTGAATCAGACTCTTCTCTGATCCTTACTTCATGAACTTGCCACAGCAAAATCACATGATTATGAGTAGAAGCTCTCTGATTGGAGTTACAACTGATGAGTCTGAATACAGGAACATTTTGAAGGCCCATTTATTCATTCCTTCAATGAACTGCTCTTGCTATTTTTTGTAACATCAGTCCTTAATGTGATCTGGTGAAAACTGTAAGTCCCTTCTTTTTTTTTTCCAAAAGTCTTAGATCAATTTAATCTTTACATATACTTTTACATAATTTTTCTATTTTTAACAGTTATTAATATTTATTTTTTAGGAAAGTTAACATGGTTACATGATTATGCTCTTTCTTTCCCCTTCACCCCCGTCTATTACCCCTCTCCCCTAGCCAATATGCATTTCCACTGGTTTTAACATGTGTCATTAATCAAGACCTATTTCCAAATTGTTGATAATTGCATTGGTGTGGTACTTTGATCCCCAATCATGTCCTCATCAACCCATGTATTCAAGCAGTTGAATACATTCCTCTCCTCCAGTTCTTCCTCTGAATGTGGATAGTGTTCTTTACCATAAGTCCCTCAGAATTGTCCTGGGTCATTACATTGCTGCCAGTACAGAAGTCCATTACATTCTATTTTACCACAGTGTATCAGTCTCTGTGTACAGTGTTCTTCTGGCTCTGCTCCTTTTGCGCTGCATCAATTCTGGGACGTCTTTCCAGTTTACATGGAATTCCTCCAGTTTATTATTCCTTTGTGCACAACACTATTCCATCACCAGCATATACCACATTTTGTTTAGCCATTCCCCAATTGAAGGTCATACCATCATTTTCCAGTTTTTTGCCACCACAAAAAGTGAGGCTATAAATATTTTCGTACAAGTCTGTTCATCTAACGATCTCTTTGGGGTACAAACCCAACAATGGTATGGCTGGATCAAAGGGCAGGCATTCTTTTATAGCCCTTTGAGCATAGTTCCAAATTGCCATCCAGAATGTTTGGATCAGTTCACAACTCCACCAGCAGTCCATTAATTTTTCAATTTTGCCACACTCCCTCCAACATTCATTACTCTTCCCTTTTTCATTCTAGCCAATCTGCTAGGTGTGAGGTGACACCTTAGAGTTGTTTTGATTTGCATTTCTCTAATTATTAGAGATTTAGAACATTTTCTCATGTGCTTACTGATAGTTTTGATTTCTTTATCTGAGAATTGCCTATTCATATTTCTTGTCCATTTATCAATTGGGGAATGGCTTGATTTTTTTATACAATTGATTTAACACCTTGTATATTTGAGTAATTAGACCCCTGTCAGAGTTTTTTGTTATAAAGATTTTTTCCCCAATTTTCTGTTTCCCTTCTGATCTTGGCTACATTGTTTTGGTTTGTACAAAAGCTCTTTTGTTTTATATAATCAAAATCACTTTTTTTAATTTTGTAATTTTCTCTAACTCTTGCTTGGTTTTAAAATCTTTCCTTTCCCAGAGATCTGACAAGTATACTATTCTGTGTTCACTTAACTTATTTATAGTTTCCCTCTTTATATTCAAGTCATTCACCCATTCTGAATTTATCTTGGTTTAGGGTGTGAGATGTTGATCGAAACCTAATCTCTCCCATATTGTTTTCCAAATTTCCCAGCAGTTTTTGTCAAATAGTGGATTTTTTACCCAAAAGTTGGGCTCTTTGGGTTTATCATACACTGTCTTGCTGATGTCAATTACCCCAAGTCTATTCCATTGATCCTCCCTTCTGTCTCTTAGCCAGTACCATACCATTTTTGATGACTGCTGCTTTATAGTATAGTTTAATATCTGGTACTGCTAGGCCCCCTTCCTTCACATTTTTTTTTCATTATTTCCCTTGATATTCTTGATCTTTTGTTATTTCAGATGAACTTTGATATAGTTTTTCCTAATTCAGTAAAAAAAGTTTTTTGGTAGTTTGATAGGTATGGTACTAAATAGGTAAATTAATTTGTGTAGAATGGTCATTTTTATTATGTTAGCTCATCCTACCCATGAGCACTCAATGCTTTTCCAATTGTTTAGATCGAGTTTTAATTGTTTGGAAAGTGTTTTTTAAGTCCCTTCTCAGAACAATATCTCTAAAGGAATGAAATAAGACATTAAGCTTACAATGAAAACCATTTTCATAGATATAAAGATATTTAAAAAAACAGTTCACTGAATCTAGATGAAGAATTCATGCTTTAGATGATGACTGTAATACTTCTATAAATACTTATTATCTTCAGATTGAGATTTTTATTCATATTAAAAGCTATAACTATTCTACCAGGGGTAAATATATCATTAAGGTAGTTACAGGCTAGACTCGTTTGGTGATGACACCAATGTTCATTCAAGAAATAAAAGATTCTAATCTTATCTTTGTATACCATGGTCCATCATTTAAACAAGCATTTGTTAAACAGCAATTATCCTTTGTTGTCTACCTGTCACCCAACTTTTACCTGTGGCTCTATGAAGCTACAGCATGCAAAGAGACCACACTATTATAAAACTGTTTTAGTAGACAGGCTAAACCAGTTTGAGGATAATCAACAGGCCACAAACCATTAGTGAGTTAGAGGGTTGCTTACCTTGACCATATGAAGTCTTCCCCTGGCATAATGGGAGGATGAGTCCACTTTGTTCTCATAGCCATGAAAGTGGCTGAAACAGTCACTGGCTTGCTTATAGTATAGTCAAATAATAAATATACCAAGGTCTTGCACTGTATCCTGGACCATTACCAGTCATCCTAATTTTTATCTTGCTACAGAACTTTGATGACTCTGGAACAGAGAGTGAAGGTAATGAATTCATGTAATTGTCTTACTTAAATTCAATTCATGCAAAAATCAAGATATCATTCTGTAATGTAATTGATTCTTTTCAAAAATAAGGCATAAACAATAACTATATTTTAGGAATTGTGCTAAATGATGAAATTTTTTTAAAAATAATAACAGCAAAACCAGTATCTATCCTCAAATAATTCACAATCTAATAAAAGCAATCATGAGAAAAAAAGGTAATTTGAAAATAACAATGTAGTTTCTAATATTGAAGAAGATCATAGAATACTAATTATAGAAGTAATTTTAACTGGAACTAAATTGAAGAGAGTCAGGAAAGTCAAATTGTGGAGGTAATGATAAAAAGCATTCCAGGTATGAGGAAATTGAGTGAATATGCTTGGAATCAGGGGATGGAATGTTTTATTTCAAGAACAAGAGGCTGTGTCACTGGATGACAGAGTATATAATTGAGGGAAGGGGACTAAGGATAAGAAGACTGAATGGATATGTAGGAGAAAGCCAAGTTGTCAAATATTTTAATGTTAGAGAATTTTCTACTTAATCCTTATGATGTTAAGGAACCATATTTTTATTTGTTTCTATTTTATAGGAATTCGACTTGGTTGGATCTTTATGTTAGAAAGACTAATTTGACCACTTAGTGGAGGATACATGAGAGTGGGGAGAGACTTGACATAAGATCAACCAGAATGCTTTATTCCAGGCATAAGGTGACAAGGACCTTTAACAACCAGCATAGTAGTGTCAGAAAATAGAAGAGGCCTTATGCAAAAGAAGAAAAATGTTAAGAAGTAAAATCAACAGACTTTGGCAATGTATTAGTTGTGAAATTAAAGGACGAGAAAGAATGAGGTGTCAAGGATGATACATAGATTTTGAATATGAATATGAGAGAAAATGGTATTGTGCTTGAAAGTATAAGGGAAGTTCAGAAAAGAAGTGGATTTGAGGTAAGTAGTGAAGAAAGTTTTGAAAATGTTGAGCCAAGATGACTAGGGAATATCCAATCTGATATTCCTAGTAGGAAGCTGGAGGAGAGAGACTGGATATTTTAGAGCTTAGGGCTGAATAATCCTAAACTGTACTGCACCACCACTTAAATAATGAAAGTCACTTTCTGTCATTCTTTTGTCCAGGGAGGATAAAACTTAATACTAGAATTAGTATTTTCCTTTTCTCTCTTTTGTCGCCACCAAATATTGCCCTGAAATGAATAGCTTTATAATAAATTTGTTTAAAAAGAGATGCAGAGAATTCCCGGAACATTACTGTTACTAGCGACTATCTAAAACAGCAACTACCTATTTCCTTCTTCTTATGACTTCCTATTGTTTCTGCCTGTTACAACATATGTTGAAGTCATCCTTCCTTAATTCTTTTTTTTTAATTTTTTTTTTATTAAAACCCTTACTTTCCAGCTTAGAATCAATACTTGGTATTGGTTCTAAGGCAGAAGAGTGTTAAGGGCTAGGCAATGGGGGTTAAATGACTTGCCCAGGGTCACACAGGTAGGATGTGTCTGAGGTCAGATTTGAACACAGGACCTCCCGCCTCTGAGCCTGACTCTAATCCACTGAGCCACCCAGCTGCCCCCATCCTTCCTTAATTCTTTTGAGTAAGTCATATTTTTCATTAAGCTTTACAGTGTCATGTTCACTATATCAATAACACTATTAGGCATGATGGATAGATGGCTTCTGTTAAGAGAGTTTTTTCTTAATTTCTCCCTTTTTCTCTTTAAGAGGCAAGGGAGCAATTAGATTTCTGAGTAAGAGCCCTATTGCTGTGTAGGCTCTCAGTTGATGACAATTAGGAGCGTGTGGCTGATGGTTGGTAGGTGAGTATGAGGCAGTTGAAAGGGACTTTGGTCTCTGGGTCTTCTGGGGAGAGGAATAACAGTTTCTGGTTCTCTCTCTGAGACATTTTCTAACTGACAGTTGTGGATAGAGAAAACCGATGTAAGGCCTTAAAAGCCTTATTGATTACTGCTTATTGATCAACTTAGAAAGCTAGTTAGATAGTGGGTAAATACTTAGACAGTTAGAGTAGGAGAGTGGGCCAGGCATGGCTTGACAGAAGACATTCCCCTTGAAGGAAGATGGATTTAGGTTTTTTTTTAGAAATTTTAGTTAGTATTGGAATCTTAGGTATAGCTATATGAGTTCTTTCAATTTCCTCCTCTCTAGTTGTTCCTATTTGAACTTTCCTCAAAATAAACTAAGTGTTTTGTGTTTTATCAAACTGCTCTCCGAACTTTTGTTCAAACTCCTACCCCAAAATTTAATCCTTCACACTTCCTAATTTATTTTTTCTTAAACTTTCATATTTCTCAGGAGGAAAATGATAACAAGTTCCTCCAAATAAATAGTATTATTTGTTAATGAAATTAAGCTTAGACTTTGAGATTAATTAGTAGGCCTCTTTGCTAAAATTCTTAGTATACTATCAGTTATCATCATAAAACTTCACCAGTTTAAGGAACTTTAGAAGTTATTTAGGCTACTTGTAATTTTGATTAAATTCAATGAAATGGTCATTTTTTAAGCACTTACTATGTGCCTGGAATTTTTCAAGGATTGTGTAATAGTACAAATAAAAGTCAGAAAAATATGAGTTCAAGACCAATCTGATATATTGTGACATTGAGAGTTACTTGACCTCAGTTTCCCAAGGAACTCTTTAAGACTTTATTATCAATTCAAGGATCCAGGGCAGCTCCAAAATTCTCATAACAAAAAGGGCTATCCATTTCCATAGAAGGAACTGTTGGAATCTGAATACAGAAAGCAGCATACCTTTCTTCACTTTATTTCCTTTATGAACTTTTCTCTAGTATAAGTAATATATGTCTTCTTTTATAATACAATGAGCATGGAAATATGTATTATATGATAACAAATGTATGATCTATATCATATTACCTGTCATATTATGGAGTTGCAAAAGGAGAGTAGGAGAAAACATGGATTACAAAAAGTCAGAAAATTATTATTAAAAATATTATATGGAAAAAAAATTTAAGCCCACATCCATGTTTCTCCCATGCTATAAAGTAAAACAAAAGAAAACAAAACTCACTTGATTCTACTCTTCTAGATATTTTACAATCTAGATCACTCTTCCATTTTTTTAGTTTGTCTACTCAATAATTTCTTTTCCTGTCCCATTACTTCTTTCTAAACTTTCTGCAGTCTGGCTGTTATGCCCTGTAATTCAACTGAAATGGCTTTCTCCAGTTACCAATGACTTCCCCAGATTTAATTACCTTTTCTAGATCCTTGTCCTTTATGTGAATTGGATATTATAGATCATCTTTACCTACCGGAAACTATTTCAATTTGTGATACTATTCCTTCATATTTTCCCCCCGTATATTTCAACACTCCTTTGCAAACTTCTATATCCATTTGTCTTAGTATTGCTCTCAAGCACTGTCTTGGTTATGTTTTTTTGTTTGTTTGGGGATTTTTTGCTCTCCTTACTTTCTCTCTTGGTGATCACATCAACTCCCATGAGTAAAATTATCTTCCTTTTGCAAATGATTCCATACCTAGATATCCATCTCTAAATCTCATTCCAAATATAGTCCTACATCACCAATTGCTTCTCAGATATCTCAACCTGTATAATCCAAAATTATCTAAATTGACCATGTTCAAAACAGAGTTCATCTTGTCCCACAAAGTATCTCCCCCTTTATTATGATCTTCCCAGTCATTCATGTTCTCATCTTCAGAATCACCCTTTTCTACTTCTTATTCTCACTCATAGCATGTTTCTTATAACTGTCTGTTTATCTATCTATCTATCTATCTATCTATCTATCTATCTATCTATCTATCTATCTATCTATCTACCTCACTACCTTCCTACTTATATATATTGTCTTTCTATCTATAACTTCATCTTTCCACTCTTATAGTTACTACTTTTTTCAGATCCTCATTCCCATTTCCTGGACTTATCATTAAAGAATCAGCCTTCTAATATATATATATATATATATATATATATATATATATATATATATATATATCGCCTCAACTCTCTCACTACAAATATACAGGCCAAACATAGTAGTTAAAAATAAATCTAGTCAAGATATCTCGATACTCAGTACACACTTGATACTTAAAATATTGTCTCTATATTACTTCCAAATTCAAAATTTGAAATCATTTGTTTTACATTTAATCTTTACAATTTGACCACTCCTTTCCTTATATTCTTATATTTTATTCCCCTCTATATAGTTTATGGTCCAACTTTCTGAGAAAACTAGTTCTTCCTATAATATGTCACTCTGTCTTTCAACTCCATGTCTTTCTACTAAATGTTCCCCATGGCTAGAATTATTTCTATTTAAATCCCTGGCTTTTTTCAAGACTCAGCTAAAATGTCATTCTGTAAAAGGTCTTTCTTGATCCTTCCCATCTGCTCATGCATATCCTCTTAGGTTATTTTATCTATTCGCAGTACATAGTGGCTTCTTTAGAATGTGAGTTCCTTGAAGGTACTTGTTTTTTGCCTTTTGAAAATGTATATACCTTAACGTTTAGCATATTATAGATTATATATTAAGTTTATTTCTCCTTTCACAATATCTTGTCATTCTTAGGTTCTGAAGGAATCTTTTTTCCTCTAATTTTTCTTGGAACATAAAAATTCCAGAGACAGTTCAGTATTGGACAAATGTATTAAATACATGGAAAAATATAAAACATTAATCCTTTAAAGGAACTTTTAGTGATTAATATAAGAATTAAAATCTCAAAGATAATTTTATTCTTTTTACACAAAAAGCACATAAACATGTATATATGAAATCTAATGCTGACAAATATACATGTGCATAGATAAACAAATTTTATATGTATATGCATGCATATATATAATATTATATATGTATATAGATGCATATGTAGATGTGTGCATATGCATGTGAGTTGTGTTCCTCAATAGACCTAATCTAAATAAATTGTGAATATAAACCTCTTCAGTTCTCTTCCTCTCAGATACCCTTTTATTTCACATTCTCACATATTCTACTTTCTTCCTTTCAGAAATTTTCCTCTCAGGAGAGAGTCTGATATGCATCATTTATACCTAAGTATGAATATAAGTCACTGTCAATTCTCACAGGGGTTTTTTTACATTTTCAGCTTTTTTATGCATTGTGAAATGGACACTTTTGTCTCTATTAAAGGAAATCTAGACATCAGTGAGATGATAATGAAATATATGTATAAATATATTTGAGATTTGGAAAAAGTATTGATCTCTGCTCTATTATTTTTCTTTGTTCTAGGCAAGAACAGGAGAGAAAAAGGACTGGAAATGAATAAATATTGAAAGAAAGACCCCTATTATTTAGTAAAAGTCTTGATTATGATGTATTTTTATAGTTAATGTTAAGAAATGTGATTTCTTTACTTTTTAGGTAAGCATAACTCAATCTCAAAAGTAAATCTTAACAAATAAAGGCTAGGGCAAGGCTAAATTAATAAGTAAACAGGAATCATAATTCATTTGGACACTTTCTGTACAAATATATGATCCTAATATATAAAAACTTTTTTCTGTAAGTAGGATAAGCATCACAACTATAATCTAATTTAACTAATTTGCTTAATAAATCTCTTTTTATACATGACATTTATTATATGTGCTTATGTGCTGCATGTCTCCAAAATCTTTTGTATTGTTTTAAACTTAAATAGGCTAAGATAGCACTAAGAATTTTGACACATACTCTATTATAGGTCAATGTCAAACATCATCAGATTTGTTACAAATACATTTTAGGTCAAACTCAAAATGATAGAAATATTGCATAGAGTACAGAGAAAGTATGATATACTAAGAAAACAACTGGATTGAAAGACAGAAAGACCTGTGTTCTTATGGCAAGTCTGCCACTAAGTCTTTGACCTTTATCAAGGAAATAACCCTTCTGGGAGAGTATTACATATTCTTTAGTGTCATTTAAAACTCTAGGACCTATAAGAACAAAAATATTTTAAGTTTATAGTTGTTCTTGTTTTAAATGAGAACCTAGGTAATAAAATTTTGTGGAACAATGTTTTTAAGTACATAAAGATATACTAAATTAAAATGTTTTATAAAGAAGACAGTGCTGTGCTCAGGAGAGTTATAACTAATTCTCAAATTCATTACTAAAATGGGTTTTTGCAATCAAGATAGATATAATTTATCAAAGCTACATATGTTTACTTATCTATTTACATTTAATTCTTGATTTCAACTAAATTCCAGTGTACCATTTTTGAAAGGAGGTTTTTTCTCCATTCTTTGAATTTCCACATCTTAGTACAATTCCTGATACAAAATATGTGCTTATTAAATTATTATTGTACAATCTTTATGGAGTAAGTTGTTGTAAGTTAATAATTTTCCTGGATTTTTTCTGAAAAGAAATATATGGGAAGAGGGAATCCTGTTTTCTTTTTCCAGGTAAAATATGAAGATTGCCCCTATAATTCAGCAGTCTTCAGATTGCTTTTCTGTTTTATCTGCCTACAACAACAAAAACTAAATAATTTCTACACCCGTTGAAACACTTGTCCTCCTGGGAATAGTATTATTAGTTGTGAAATTAGTCCTTGAAAACTTAGAAAAATGTAAACTTTGAATGTTGAGATATTTAGTGATCACCCAGCACAACTCTTTATTTTATAGTAAGCAACACAGGTCATAAAAATTTACATGGGATTCTAGAAATGATAAATGGAACCTACTTCCCATTTCATTTAGACAAGTGTCCCACTCAGTACTTACCACTTAGCATAGTAACTAAGGCAGTTGATAAATTCTAGCGGACTTACATGAAAAGAATATACTCTATTCTTAGAATTCTTAACCCTTTTTTGAATCATAAATCTCTTTATTAATTTAGTGAAGCCTAAGGACCCCATTCTATAATTATAAGATTCAATATGTAAAAATAAAATAGAATTACAAAAGAATCTAATTATACTTAAATTCTACTTAACAAAATTATTTTTAAAAACTATATTCTCAGACTCCAGGTTATATAACATCAAACACTCAATTTCTAATTCAACACTTCAAAAGGGAGAGAGGGCTTACCATATTTACCTGAAGTCATATGCAAGAATGTGCTGGAATTAGCACTAATCAGCTCAAAACAATTATTAAATTTTTAGTGTGAACATTTACAATATATAAATCAAGGAATTAAAAATCATAGCTTGATTTCTTGTTTTCTTGATTGTCTAGACTCAAGAAAGAGATGAAGAAAAATATTAATAATTCATATTAAACCTAAAACTGTACCTTGTTGTATTCCACTCCATTCTCCACTCAGCTATCATTGTCACCTTTTAGAAAAAATTGCCTTCCATCTTAGTATCAAAACTCTGAATGAGTTATAAGGCAGAAGAGCAATAAGGCTAGGTGATGGGGGTTATGTAACTTGCCCAGGATAACACAGGTAGGAAGTGTCTGAGGCAAGATTTGAACACAAAATACAGAATCTCTCAGCTCTAGGCTTGACTCTTAATATGCTGAGCCACCTAGATGTCCCTATCATAGTAATTATAATGCTGCTTTGAATATGCTACATTCCCTAATGCACCCCCACTGAAAGCAGCATATTAGTTTGGTTTCTAAAGCACTTCATATCCTAGTCCCTTCCTAGATGTCATTCTCTAATATATACTCTGCAATCCATGTGGACTCCTTGATTTCCTTTGCACAGACTATATTTTCCAAAAGTGGGTACTTTCACTGACTGTCCATCATGCCTAGAATACTTGCCTTCGTCATCTCTATTTCATGCTTCTTTGTCTTCCTTCAAGAAACAAGTAAAAGCTTACATTCTACAAGAAGCCTTTCCTCATTAGAAGCCATTCCTAATGTCTTTTTCAGAATAACATCATTTTTTAAAATTCCAAATTCTCCTCCTCCATCCTATTGTTCCCCACCATGAAAAAGCAAGTTGATATAAAATATATATGAACACTCATAAAGAACTTACCAATATTAGCCATGTTGCAAAAGTAAACACAGACCACGCAAAAAATAAACCAAAAACAATATAAAGAAAATAAAAGACAATGCTTTGATTTGCGTCCATATTTCATCCATTGTTTCAATTGGGAATTAAATGTAGGAGGTGTTTTGAAGATTCTTTCAATCTCTACTTTTCCATATTGTTCAAGAATGTTGGGGAAGTTTAATTGGATAATTTCCTGTAGGATGATATCAAGGCTTTTCCTTTTGTCATGATCTTCCAGTAGACCAATAATTCTTTTTTTATTTAATAATTTTTATTTTTTAGAAACGTTAACATGGTTACGTGATTCATGCTCCTACTTCCCCCTTCAACCCCACTCCCTACTTGCTCCTCCATAGGCGATGTGCATTTCCACTGGTTTTAACATGTGTCATTGATCAAGACCTATTTCCAATTTGTTTATAGTTGCATTGGAGTGGCAGTTTCTAGTCTACATCCCCAATCATGTCCACATCAACCCACAAGTTCAAGCAGTTACTTGTCTTCTGTGTTTCCACTCCTGCAGTTCTTCCTCTGAATGTGGGTAGTGTTCTTTACCATAAGTCCCTCAGAACTGTCCTGGGTCATTGCATTGATGCTAGTACAGAAGTCCATTACATTCTATTTTACCACAGTGTATTGGTCTCTGTGTACAATGTTCTTCAGTTCTGCTCCTTTTGCTCTGCATCAATTCTGGGAGGTCTTTCCAGTTCACATGGAATTCCTTCAATTTATTATTCCTTTGAGCTCAATAGTATTCCATCACCAACATATACCACATTTTGTTCAGCCATTCCCCAATTGAAGGGCGTACCATCATTTTCCAGTTTTTTGCCACCACAAAAAGTGCCACTATAAATATTTTCATGTAAGTCAGTTTATCTATGATATCTTTGGGGTACAACCCCCACAATGGTATGGCTGAATCAAAGGGCAGGCATTCTTTTATAGCCCTTTGAGCATAGTTCCAAATTACCATCCAGAATGTTTGGATCAGTTCACAACATCACCAGCAATGCATTAATGTCCCAATTTTGCCACATCCCTTCGAACATTCATTACTCTCCCCTGCTATCATTTTAGCCAAACTGCTAATTGTGAGGTGGTATCTCAGAGTTGTTTTGATTTGCATATCTCTAATTATTAGAGATTTAGAGCACTTTCTCATGTGCTTATTGATAGTTTTGATTTCTTATTTGAAAATTGCCTATTCATGTCCCTTGCCCTTTTACCAATTGGGGAATGGCTTGATTTTTTTATACAATTGATTTAATTCCTTGTATGTTTGAGTAATTAGACCCCTGACAGAGTCTTTTGTTAGAAAGATTTTGTTCCCAATTTGTTGTTTCCCTTCTGATTTTGTTTGCATTGTGTTTGTTTGTACAAAAGCTTTTTAATTTAATATAATCAAAATTATTTATTTTACATTTTGTAATTGTCTCAAACTCTTGCTTGGTTTTGAAATCTTTCCTTTCTCAGAGATCTAACAGGTATACTATTCTGAGTTCACTTAATTTTTTTTATAGTTTCCCTCTTTATATTCAAGTCATTTACTGATTCTGAATTTATTTTGTTGTAGCATGTCAGATGCTGATCTAAACCTAATCTCTCCCATATTGTTTTCCAAATTTCCCAGCAGTTTTTGGCAAAGAGTGGATTTTTGTCCCCAAAGTTGGGATCTTTGGATTTATCATACACTGTCTTGCTGACGTCACTTACACCAAGTCTATTCCACTGATCCTCCTTTCTGTCTCTTAGCTAGTACCATACCATTTTGATGACCGCTGCTTTATAGTATAGTTTAATATCTGGTACTTCTAGGCCACCTTCCTTCACATTTTTTTCATTATTTCCCTTGATATTCTTGATCTTTTGTCATTACAAATGAACTTTGTTATAGTTTTTTTCTAATTCAGTGAAAAAGTTTTTTGGTAGTTTGATAGGTATGGCGCTAAATAAGTAAATATAATTTGGGTAGAATGAACATTTTTATAATGATAGCTCGTCCTACTCATGAGCACTCAATGTTTTTCCAAATGTTTAGATCTAGTTTTAATTGTTTGGAAAGTGTTTTGCAGATGTGTTCGTAAAATTCCTGTGTTTGTTTTGGTAGATAGATGTCTAAGTATTATATATTGTCTAGGGTGATTTTAAATGGTGTTTCTCTTTCTACCTCTTGCTGCTGTGATGTGTTGGGAAAATATAGAAATCCTGATGCTTTATGTGCATTTATTTTGTATCCTGCAACTTTGCTAAAGTTGTTGATTATTTCTACAAGCTTCTTAATTAATTTTATAGGATTTTCAAAGTAGACCATCATATCATCTGCAAAGAGTGATAGCTTAGTCACCTCATTGCCTATTTTGATACCTTCAATTTCTTTTTCTTCTCTAATTGCTACTACTAGTATTTCTAGTACAATGTTAAATAATAGAGGTGATAATGGGCATCATTGTTTCACTCCTGATCTTATTGGGAAGATGTCTAATTTATCCCAATTGCATATGATGTTTGTTGATGGTTTTATGTATATATATATATATATATATATATATATGTGTGTATATATATATATATATATATATACTGTTTATAATTTTTAGGAAAGGACTGTCTATTCCTATACTTTCCAGTGTTTTCAATTTGAATGGATGTTGTATTTATTCAAGGCTTTTTCAATATCTATTGAGATAATCATGTGATTTTTGTTTGTTAGATTGTTGATATGGTCAATTATGAGGATGGTTTTCCTAATGTTGAACCATCTTTGCATTCCTAGTATAAATCCCACCTGATCATGGTTGATAATACTCTTGATCACTTGCTGGAGTCTCTTTGCTAGTATTCTATTTAAGATTGTTACATCTGTGTTCATTACGGAAATTGGTGGGTAGTTTTCTTTCTCTGTTTTTGATCTCCCTGGCTTTGGAATCAGTACCATATTTGTGTCATAAAAGGAATTTGGTAGGATTCCTTCTTTGCTTATTATATCAAGTAATTTGTACAGTATTGGGATTACTTGTCCTTTGAATGCTTGATACAATTCACTTTTGAATCCATCAGGCCCTGGAGATTTTTTTTTTAGGGAGTTTTTTGATGGCTTGTTCAATTTCTTTTTCTGATATGGGATTATTTAGGTATTTTATTTTTTCTGCTGTTAATCTAGGCAATTTGTATTTTTGTAAACATTCATCCATATCTCCTAGATTGCTATATTTATTGCCATATAATTGGGCAAAATAGTTTTTAATGATTGCCTTAATTTCCCCTTCATTAGAGGTGAGGTCTCCCTTTTCATCTCTGATACTGTCAATTTGGTTTTGTTCTTTACTTATTTTTATGTGATTGACCAGTACTTTGTCTATTTTACCTGTTTTCTCAAAATACCAGCTTCTAGTCTTATTTATTTATTTATTCAATAGTTTCTTTATTTTTGATTTTATTAAATTCTCCCTTGATTTTTAGTATTTCTAATTTTGTTTTCATCTGAGGATTTTTATTTGCTCTCTTTCAAGTCTTTTGAGTTGCATGCCCAATTCATTAATCTCTGCCCTCCCTTATTTGTTAATATATGCACTCAAGGATATAAATTTCCCCCTGTGTACTGCCTTGGCTGCATCCCACAAAGTTTGGTAGGATGTCTCATCATTGTCATTCTCTTCAATGAAATTGTTGATTGTTTCTATGATTTCTTTTTTGACTGGTTTTGGAGAATCATGTTATTTAATTTCCAATTAGTTTTTGATTTACCTGTCTAGGTGCCCTTACTAATTATTATTTGTATTGCATTATGATCTGAGAAGGTTATATTTATTATTTCTGCTTTTTTGTATTTGTTTGCAAAGTTTTTATGCCCTATTACTGTAATGATTAAAAATGATAAAGGCTGAAGATATTAGGGAAATTAATATTTTAATTAAAGCCATGTTGATAGAGATAAATTGACCATGATCCTGTAAGAAATCTATTCAGAATGCCCGCCAGTACCTTCCTCCTTCCATCTTGTCTCTCTCATACGCCAGCTACCCCTCTCAGGTTGCAAAGAGGGCCGTCTCAAGCCTGCCCTCCAAATGTAAGCTGCGCTATACATTGTTTCCTATTGTCTAACATTATCATTTCAGAAACCAGAAACCCATTGGATCACAGGGAATGTAGTCCCAAAGTTCCCCACATGTCCAAAGGAAGTTTTTAAGATACTTTTAAATGGCGCCTCCCTGAATTACAAACACACATTACAAGGTCAATCTTTGTGAATGTACCATGTGCAGATGAAAAGAAGGTGTAATCCGTTTTGTCCCTATTTATTTTTCTCTACATAGCTATTAAATCTAATTTTTCTCGGACTTCATTCATCTCTCTTACCTCTTTCTTATTTACTTTTTGGTTTGATTTATCTAGATCTGAAAGAGGAATATTTAGATCTCCCACTAGTATCGTTTTACTATCTATTTCCTTCTTGATCTCTGCCAGTATCTCCTTCATCAATATGCTTGCTATGCCATTTGATGCATACATATTGAGCACTGTTATTTCCTCATTGTCTATACTGCCTTTAATCAGGATGTAATGACCTTCCCTGTCTTTTTTAATCATTTCTGTTTTTACTTTGGCTTTGTCAGGAATCATAATTGCCACTCCAGCCTTCTTTTTCTCATTTGAGGTCCAAAATATTTTGATCAAGCACTTTACCTTAAAACTGTGTATGTCCACCTGCCTCATATGGGTTTCTTATAGACAACATATGGTAGGATCTAATCCACTCTTTTTGCTTCCTTTTTATGTGCGAGCTCATCCCATTCACATTCAGAGTCATAATTATCAGGTGTGTATTCACTGACATTTTGGTATCTTCTCCTAGTTCTACACCTTCTTCTTATAGTATTTCCTTTTAAACCCTTGGTTTGCTCTATGCCAGTAACCTTTATCCCCTCCCTTGATTAAATTCCCTTTCTACTCCCTTCCTTATTGTTCCCCTCTTTTTTATTGTTAAGGCCTAATAAATTTCCCCCTTCTTCTCCCCTTCCTTTTTTGACCTCCCCACTCCCCTGCTCCCCTTGATTTATCCCTTCTGACTTTCTCAGTAGGATTAGATAGAGTTCTGTATCCTAATGGATATAGTTACTCTTCCACTGAGGGGAAGGTTTAAATATTACCTCTTAATATTCTCTTCCTCTCCTTCTTATAATAGTATTCATCCCCTCCCCTTCCCATACCCTCTTTGTATGTAATAGAATGTCCTATTTTTCTGATTCATTCAAGTTTCTCTTGGTGTCCTCTACTATTCACCTCCTTCTTTCCCACCCAGCCATATCATCTTAGACCATATACTACTCCAATCTCTCCATATGAATATTTCTTCAAATGACTATAATAGTGAAAACTATAATAGCGATTAGAGTTCACTACAGAGAATTACACATAACATTTCTCCACGTAGGAATACAAATAATTAGATCTTTTTAAAGCCCTTAAGGAGGCAAATTTAAAAAAATAAGAGTTTTCTTTCTTTCCCCTCTGTTCCTTATTTACCTTTTCATATTTCTCTTGATTTTTGTGGTTGGATATCAAACTTTCCATTTTCCCCGGTCTTTTCTGTGCAAATACTTGGAATTCTTTTATCTTGTTGAATGCCCTAACTTTCCACTGGAAGTATATAGTCAGTTTTGATGGGTAGATGATCCTTGGTTGTAGACCCAGTTTTTTTGCCTTTCTGAATATCATATTCCAAGCCTTGTGGTCTTTTAGTGTGGAGGCTGCTAGATCCTATGTGATCCTGATTGGTACTCCTTGATATCTGAATTGTCTCTTTCTGGCTTCTTGTAAATGTTTTTCTTTTAATTGGAAGCTCTTAAATTTGCCTATTATATTCCTGGGGGTTGTCTTCTCAGGGTCTAATGTAGAGGATGATCTATAGATCCTTTTAATGTCTATATTGCCCTCTTGTTGTAAAACATCAGGGCAATTTTGCTGAATAATTTCTTTTAATATGGAGTCCAAATTTCTATTAATTTCTGCTTTTTCAGGGAGACCAATGATTCTCAAATTGTCTCTTCTAGATCTGTTTTCTTGATCTGTCACTTTCTCATTGGGATATTTCATGTTTCCTTCTATTTTATCAGTCTTTTGGCTTTGCTTTATTTGTTATTGTTGTCTTGAGAGATCATTAGCTTCCAATTGCTCAATTCTTGCCTATAGAGACTGGTTTTCCTTTTCAATCTGGTCATTTCTGGTCTTCAATTTACTTTATTCACTTTCCAATTGCTAAATTCTGCCCTTTAAACTGTTATTTTCTTGCCTGATTTTGTTTCCATTTTGCTTACCATTTCGTTTGATTTTGGGGCATCTTCCTCCAGTTGGGAGTTTCTGTCTTCTAACTTGTTAATTTCCTTTTGAGCTATTTCCCACTTCTCTTGCCAAATCTCTTCCATCTTTCTCGTCATCTTAGATTTGAACACTTCAAGAGCTTGTGAAAAGTTTTCATTATTCTGGGAAGGTTTGATGTGATTGCTTGTTTGTTCTCCCCAGCTGTTTGCTCTGTTGTCTGGATTTTCTCTGTGTAAAAGTTGTTGAATGTTACAAATTTCTTCTTTTTGATCTTTCTCTTCTGGGGTTCTTGTCTCTGGCTTGCCATTGTTAGCCCAGAGCCTTCTCAGCTTTTTTCTCACACTCAGGGTATGTCTGTGCTTTTTAGGCTCCTGAGGTCTCAGGTCTAGTTGTTCTCAGGGTCAAGCCTTCTGGTGGTCCCCTTGCTCATTCCTCTCCCCAAAACTCTTTTAACAGTCTCAGGGAGCTGCTTCCACAGTCTTGCACCAGTCTGCACTGGATCCCCACTCAAGGTCCAAGCCTGAGCACAGGATCCTTGTCTGTGCCTGAGTCTGTGCCTTCACTGGAGCCTGTGCTTAAGGTCTGTGTTCTTTAGCCTCTTGGGGTCTTAAGTCTTGCTGCTCTCAGGAGCAGGCCCTGGAGCTGCTAATGTCTTAATGGGTGCCCCAAACTTGCTTGACCTCTTTTGAGGTGGCTTTGGCACTGTAGGTGGTGCGTGGGGGGGAGGGGCTTGCTCAGCTCACATTTTAGTGAGAGCTATTTCACCCCTTTATACCATGGAAATTCCATGAACCTACGTACTTTCAATGCTGAGCCCTGTTGTGAGGTTTCTTCATTTGTCTAGATTGGTTTTTGTGTCCCCTTGAAGAGACCTATATGTTTCAGTTAGGAGAGGTTAAGTAGTTCTGCTTCCATCTTAACCCCTAGTCCAATAATTCTTAAATTCTCTCTCCTGGATCTGTTTTCAAGATCTGTCATTTTGTCAATGATATATTTCATATTTACCTCAATTTTTTTTCATTGTTTTGATTTTATTTTATAGATTCTTGCTGCATTGTGAAGTAATTTGCTTTGAGTTGTTGGATTCTAATTTTTAAAGACTGAATTTCACCCCTGGCTTTTTGGTCATCCTTTTTCTGGTCTGATTTTCTTTGTAGGTCATCTTTCATCTTCTTTACCTCTTTTTCAAGCTGGTCAATTTTGGCTTTCAAGGTACTATTTTCTTGTTTTAGTTCATGTATGTTATTTTCCCAATTGTCTTCAGCCTCTCTTAATTGTGTTTTGAGTTCTTAAGTTAATTGAATTTTGAGTTCTTCCAAAGCCTGTGTCCAATTTGCTGGAGTTTCTGTGTTTTTCTTGGTGTTCCTTGGTCCTCCTCTGTTCCATTTGCTTTTTTTCATTACCTGAATAGAAGCTGTCAATTTTAATTTCTTTTTTTTCTGTTGTTTACTCATACTTTTTTCTTTATTTCCCCCCTCTAATTGACTGTAATCTTGCGCTTCTGATTATTTGCTGGATCTGTGGGTTTGGGCTATTCTGTCCTGAAGGGGCTTCTTCTCTGTTCTGCTCATTGACTAGGTAAGGCTGATGGTTTTAAGGAGCTCTGAGGTCACATCTTCCTCAGCTAGCAGCAGAAACTGAAGATGTAGGTGCTCACAGATACTTTCAATGCAGTCTATGGGGGAGGGTTGTTGCTAGCTTCCCTAGCCTCTGAAGACTTCTTATCAGCCTTATTGATAAGATTAATCCAAGGAGGAGTTAATCTGCAGAGCTGGATGTGCCCTGAGGCCAAAAACTCAACAGGGAGACAGGGCAAAATGGAGTGTTTTGGCTGAGACTAGACCACCCTCTCTGTACTTCTTCTCAAGCTGCCTCCCTGCCATCTATGTTTCAATTCCCTGAGCCTGGCACAGCTGTGTTAGCAAGGCACTTCCTCTGGACTAGTGCCCTTGCCTGCCCATAGATTCCACGAACCACTGGAGACTCAGTGCACTAAGTGGGGGAGGAGTCCTGGGATCTTCCTTCTTCCTTTCCCTTGAACTTGAAAGTTCAAGAATTCAGGATATTTTTGGCTTGCCTTTTAAGTTGAGTTCAGCAGTAAGGTCCCCCAGTTCTGACCTGTTCTTAGATTTGGTTTTCTTTCCCCTCTAAGCCCTTTGTTTTTGATTGGTGTGGAAGGTCTGGAGGTCTGGAGTTTTTCACTGGCTAAACTGCCATCTTCTCAGAATCCTCCTCATTAGTTGTTTCTGATGGAAGTGAATAACATTTTTCATTATAAGTACTTCAGAATTGTCTTGGATCTATGTATTACTGAGAATATCATTCACAGCTAATCATAATAAAGTATTATGGTTGCAATATACAATTTTACACTCACTTCACTTTCCATCATTTCATGTAATTATCTTTTTTTTCTAAAAGCAATATGCTCTTATTTCCTATAGTACAGTAATAATTACAATCATTTACCAAAACTTGTTCAAACATTCCCCAATTGATGATCATCACCTTAATTTCCAATTCCTTTCTACAACAAAAGAGCTGCTTTAAATACTTTCATACAAATAGGTACTTTTGGGTACTTTTTAAATCTCTTGGATATATAACTAATAATGATAATGGTGGATCAAAAGGTATAACCCTTTGGACATAGTTCCAAATTGCTCTACAGAATAGTTGGATCAGTTCAACACTTTACCAACTGTGGATTAGGGTCCCAACTTCCCCACGTACTCTCTAACATTAGTCATTTCATTTTTCTGTCATACTATCTAATCTGTTGGATGTGAGGTAGTATCTAGCAGTAATTGTAACTTGAAGTTTTGTAATTAATATGGATTTTGAATATTTTTTCATATAAGTATAGATAGATTTGATTTCTTCTTCAGAAATCTGTCTGTTAATATCTATTGATCATGTGTCAATTAGGTAAATATTATATTCTTGAAGATTTGACTACATTTTCCATTTTTTAAAAAAATGGGGCCTTTATAAGAGAAAATGTTTATAATTCTAACTAGTTTTCTGCTGTCCTTTTTTTTGGCTCCATTGATTTTATTTTTGAAAAAATAATATATTCAAAATTATTCATTTTGTATCTCATAATAATATTTATCTCTTATTTTATCTTATCCCTTTATCTGTAGGTCTGACAGGTTAACTATTTTATGCTACCCAATTTGTTTATTGTGTTGCTCTTTCTACAATAATCATATTATCCATTCTGCTAGATTCTGTTTTATTAGTGAATCAATTCCATTCACATTCACTATTATGATTACTGTCTATTTCTCTGCATGCTTATTTTCCCTCTGTTTTTCTTTATTTCTCTCCTTTCTCCATGCCTGTCTTCAAAAGAATTTTGTATCTGACTAACACCTCCCCAAATATTTCTCCCTTCTATAAGCCTCCATACTTCACTTATTAGTCTTCTCTCCTATTTCCTTTTAGGGTAAAAGAAATTTATATACTCAATGGAATATATATGTTATTACCTCTTTAAACTAATTCCAATAAGTTCAAGAAGTGCCAACCATCACTTCCCTTTTACTTTCTACTTTAAAAGCTCTTTTTAAAAGCCCCTTTTATGTGAGATAATTTATGATGTTTTATATTTCCCTTCTATCTTTTCCAAATTGCACCCTCTTTCAAATCCTATAATTTTGTATTTATTTTGTTTATTATTCCAACATAGTCAACTTACAGTTTACATGTAGAAATGTAAACAATTTAACATTATTGGATTGCTTAAGGTTTCTCTTTTAATAATACCTTTATATGATTCTCTTGAGCCTTGTTCTGGAAAGTTCACTATTCTAT
This sequence comes from Gracilinanus agilis, assembly GCF_016433145.1. NCBI lineage: Eukaryota > Metazoa > Chordata > Mammalia > Didelphimorphia > Didelphidae > Gracilinanus > Gracilinanus agilis. The sequence goes on from NC_058130.1 coordinate 410,432,340, forward strand.
TCAGTGCTGGTCTCTTTATCAGGAATGTTTGAAAATCCTTTATTCCTTCAAAAATTAATTGATTCACCTTAAATATTGTAGTCAATTTTGCTGGGAACAGTGATTTTTTTGTTATAACTTGTTTGTCCCCTGTACTATCATATTTCAACCCCATGAACCACTAATGTAGTTATTAGCTGTTAAATCTTATGGGGCTTTTGTTATGGCTCATTGGTATTTGGCTCTGGCTGATTGCAATTTTTTTCTTTACATGAGTGCTCTGGAATTTGACTACAATATTCCTAATAGTTTTCACTGTGAGATATTTTTTTATTATTTTCAGAGGTGATTAGTAGATTCTGTCCAGTTATATTTTACCCTCTGATTTTAGGATATTAGGGTAATTTTGCTTGATAATTTCATAAAAGACAATGCCCAGGCTATTTTTGATCATGGCTTTCATGTAGGCTAGTAACTCTTATTATTATTTCTCCTGGATCTATTTTTTAGTTGAGTTGTTTTTCCAATGAGATCTTTCAGATTTTCTTCCATTTCCATTCTTTGGATTTTTGGTTGTTGTAATGATATTTTTCAAATCAACATGGAGAGCAAGATGATGAACAGTTGTTTGTTTAGAACATAGAATGAGCTGAGACTGGCAAAAGGTGCCATGTTCCAAGTCAGTTAGTAGCTCAGGTATATAAGGGAGAATTTGAACTGAAATCTCATCTCAATCTGGAGATTGGCTGTAGGAATGGAAGGTTGGTTTGGGTAGGCCTTAGGTCAACTTGAATTGTCAGCAACCTGCATTAATCTATTTATAGCCTCAGATCCTGTGATACCTTTGAACCAAACAACTTGATCTTGATTCATACTTCAACAGCAAGCAACATCTCTCAGCTGAACAACCTGATTTTGGTTGAACTCTGTCTGGCTCTGCTAGGCTGACAGCTGCCTGCCAGGAATTGATTATTGACAAGCCTGATCATTCCCTCTTCAAGTATCATCTTTCATTATTAGTTTAGATTAAGAATCTCCTGTTTCCCTCCTTCCTCAATTGATACCCTGCTTCCCTTCTAAGCCTAGTAGCATTAAATCTTTGAAACTTACCTAAACTTGTGTCAGCTTTATCTTAAGATTTAGTGAGCATATCCTTGAGACATTTGAGGGAAAGGAGAGTAATACCAGTCAAGCAAGATCTAATCTGCAGTGGGACTATACCATTATTCCTTACTTGGCCAGATTATTCAGTTTAGAAGCGTCTGTATAATTCCAACCACAGATTCTTCATTTTAGTTGACCAGTCTGGGATACAGTTATTCTGAAGTTGAGTTTAACAGATTCATTCCCAATATTTTGTGTGCCCTTTGTGTTTCACTATCACAATTTAAACATTACCCACATACACTCAGCTTCAGCTCCTCATAACATCAGGTCTATATATTTTATAACACTGTTTATTTATTAGCTTCCACTTATTCAGTTCCATTTATTTGAAAGTTCTTTTATTCAGTGAATATTTCTACATCTTTCTTTATATTTGGACAATTCTATTCTTCATGACTTCTCGCGTGAATATTGAACAATTGTACCTTAGTACTCATCATTAATTTGTTCCAGAAGGTAGGTTAAGTACCAAATGAATTGTTCACATAAGAAATAATTTAAATTGAATCAATCTTTTCAAGATATTCATAAACTCAGATTTTATAAGGCATTATGTGCATTACTGGTGTTGTATTTTAGTAAATAAAAATTAATACTGTACAAGCATAAAATAAAAAAAATAATTATTTTATTTTTTAAATTACCTTTACCTCTTTTGAGAAGAGTTCATATCCTAAGGGGATGCCGGGGAGGAAAAATATTATTGTCTGGAAGAGGAGTCCCTTCCATAATATTGAGGGCAACTGCCTTTCTGGAGTTCTTTGTCTTTTCTGTCTTTTATTAGCACTGAACCCTGGTTGAAATTCACTAGGTATAAATTTCATAAGAAATCTACCCAGTGATATTTGTTTTAATCTGTGTTTTGAAATTCCTCTAACATGGGAAATGGTCTGGATATTCAACAAATCTATAATTCTGCTTGTTAAAGCTTTATCAGGGTGATCTTTTTCAAGAAATGTTGCCCCTTTTCTCCCATTTTGCACACATTTCCTTGATTCATGAAGTGGGGACATTCTCCTTTGCTTCCACCTCATTTGAAAAATGTTCCTCTGCCACTAGCTGTTGTTGCTCCCTTTGGGAATTTTTGTAGCTCCCATGTTGAGCTTTTCTTTATGCTCCTGAACTCACATATGAACCTTTGTTTTGGAGAGGACATATACTTCCTGAGATCATGATGCCAACAAGTTCTAGGAAAAGTGTCTATTACTAAGCAAATGTTAAATAGCCAAATGTTATTTTTCTTGTCAGGTGTCAGATATCAAATTCAATGAGTTCTGAAACTATTGAGTCCAAAGGATTGACTATATTTCCTTTTCCATTTTGCCAATCTTGCTCTTTACAGAATTCTTCTCTTTAGTATCTTATTGCATCTTTTTCCTTTTGATTTATTTTGTTTCTTAAGGGGTCATTTTCATCAGTATTTGTGTGTATGTTTCTGTGTTCCTCCCTTACCATGCTGTTGACTCTTTTACCCATGATTTTCTCACATCATTTTCATTTATTTTCCAAAATTTTCTCTACTTCTGTTATTTGATTTTGAAATACTTTAAAAATATCTTTAAAAATTAATTACTAGCTTAAGATAAATTCATATTTTTCTTTGAGGTTTTGCATTTGCTGATTTGACATTGTTTTCATCTGATTTTATGTTTTTATCTTCTCTGTCATCAAAAGAACTTTTTGTGGTCTTTTTTTTCCTCATTTTCTTTGCTTTCTTCTTGACATTTAATTTTATGTTAAAGTTAAGACCTGCCACTGGGTGGAGGTGTTACTGTCCTAATTCTCATGTTTTTCATGATGCAGATTTCAGAGCTAGTTCTTCAGCTCTATAAGTTTTGAATTCTTCTAAGGTGGTATCTATGGAGACATGTGGTCATTGCTCACCTCACCTGTGTTTGGATATGTGAAAATCTACAAACAGTCTTTTCCACCTTGGAACTGAGGCTATGTTCCAAGATCTTGCTAGTGCTCCCTCTTCAACCTTGGACTATGACATGAAAATACAGCCCATTACTGCTTCTAGAGCCAGCAGAGTCCCTTTGAATTTCCTTCTGATCAGTTATCCAACTGACTTTCCATTTGTAAGCTGAGAGCTCCAGAAGCCACTGCCACAACTGCTCCAGTCACTTCCAAATTCTGTTTCTGGCTTGCCCATCAGGGCTTATATTTGTGCTACCTAGACTTAATACTGCTTTCACTTCATTAAGAAGGATTTTTCCTGCCAACCTTATGAATTGTTTTAAACAAGATAATTGTCATTTCAGAATTCACTTTGAGATGTTTTTAACGTTGTTTAGAAGAAAATTTGGGAAAGAACATGAAGTCTCTCCTTTTATTTGTCCATCCTGGGTCTCCCTAACTCCTTCTTTGTTTTAATGTATCTGTATTGTCTTCCAATGCATTAACAGTTTAAATTTTGCCTCATCAAGAAATCTTACCTGACAAACCTAGCACTAATTGATAATTCCCTATTTTGAACTTTTTCTAATGATTATTTTCCTTATACTTAAATTTCGTGCTTCATTAGATGTCATCTTGATTTGTTTCCTAAAATTAAAATCCTTGTTAGTCTTATTTCTCCTACTAAATTTAAAATTTTCTGAGAGGAGGAGCTATTTTCACCCTTCCATATGTTCTCCAATGTATTGAATATATATGTGCTGTATAAATACTTAGCATATGCTTCAATAGAGTAGAAGCCTAATAAGAATACATACACTCTCATATTTTTAAGCAAATGTGTTCATTTTAGGAAAAACATTAGCAAGATGGAATGTTTCAACTGGACAATGATGAAGATATTTAAAATGAAATTCAGTTGAAAGACTGAGCATTTTATACCTAAGAAAATAAACCTTATAAAGGGGAAAGGAGGCATAATAATTTGTCTTCAAGTATGTAAAGGGCTTTTATGAAGAAGAATGATTACTAAGAATAATAGCTGGCTTTTTTATATCACTTTAATTTATAAAGTACTTTAGAAATACTTCACAACCTGGAAGGTAGAAGTTATCATATTCTTTTTTATAGATGAGGAAGCAGAAACAGACAGAAGTTTATTTATTTTCCTAAGCTTACAGACCTATTAAGTATCTGGGAGTAGATCTGAATTCAGGCCTTCTTGATTGCAGCACTCTTTGTCAAGATATGCTTGGACGTTTCATTAGACTTGTGTTGCTTGACTCCAGAGGATAAAACTAGAAGTGAGAGAAATATTGTAGAGTTAAATTTCCAATTAAAATAGGGGTAACAAAAAACCGAACAAAATAAAACATTTGTAACAATTAGAGTTATTACAAAATAGAATGGGCCACCTTTTACATAGTGTGTACCCTCTCCCTGGATGTCTATATACAAAGAACCAATGATGACTTCTATGGGGATTTTTATTCAAAGACAGGATGGACTGAATGACCTCTGAGGTAGCTTCAAATTCTAAATTTCTAGTATGCTTTCATTTATCATGACAGAATTCAACTGCATATATTGACCAAGCATAATTACATATTCACACACATATGCACACACATTTATGTATTGTTATTTTACAAAAGATTTCCTTTTTATTTCTTAGAGTTAAATTATGTGAACTATATTTAAAGGCAGCAGTTTCTTAGAAGGGTTTTTTCCTTCTCCCTCTGATGGATGCCTAATTAGTATGCTTTAAATTTAGAAAGCATGAATTAATTGCTGAGAACATTTCTTGGGAGAATTGGTGCAAAAAAAATCACTAAAATAACAAGGTTTTCAGACGAACTGTGAAGGTGTTCAGCCAGCCCCTTTGCTCATCTTCCTGACAGGAAGAATGTAATGTATTATTTTGTTATTAATTCCCCATTTAGGAAAAGATTTTTTCTTCTTTTTTGAATAATAATGTGGAGGAACAAAAGCTACTAAACATAGCAACTCTGATGACATTTTTCCTTCCTGTGTGCATTCCTGCTTAACCGGATCTAAGAAGATGTCAGCATGTGGCTTGTAGGAATTGGGGGAGGGTGGGCAGAACCTTGTTGTGTCTCTCCTTCCTGATGTTCTAGTCAGAGTCTAGAAATCAAGTACAATCTTCACTTTTGGTTTCCCAGGAGCTATTTAGATGCCCTCAGTGACTTCTGCATGGGAACATCAGCATTATACTGGGTGGTTTCTTCTTGATCCTGAGAGAGTTAATGATGTAGTCATGTAACCAAGGCTAGATTTCAGTGCTAAGGAGAATAAAATTTAAACAACCCATGTTTAATAATGAGACTGTTTTCAATAAGTTCAAATGTCTTTTCCATATCTAATTTAATATTTCTAATTCTATCTATCAATATGTATGCATACTACTTCAATGTATGTAAACATACATTCATTTATCCATCATCTGTCTCTAAATTATTTCCATCAATAAAATATAAAAATATTAACAAATTGGACTTACAGCTAAAAAATACAACTAGAAAATAATTTTTTTTAAATCTTCATTTAAGCACCATAACTGGAAATCCTAAAAATCAATGGAGGTATTAAAACATTGAAAGAAAATTATTGAACTAATAAATAAGACAATGCATATTTTTTCCCTTACTGAGAAAGAGGGTAACATTATTGATAGCCATAAGGAACCAATATTTGTTCTCAAACTCAAACTGAAAAAAAAGACCATGAAGTTACAGAGAAAGAATCTTGATAATTTTCAGTGTCAACAGAAATGTGAATATTTTAGACTCTCTTATATGCCCAGATCTAATGAAAACTTCAGCATGTCATCATTGATAATGGCTGCTTACAGGATATTCATGGTGTTAGCAGGACACTGAAAGAAATTACAGGATATTATAGTTAGCAATCAGGGACTCAAAATTTATATGATGAGATAATTCATGATTTTAGTGGATAAGCTAACAGCAAACTTGTGATGGCATAGACCATTATAAGAGCAAAGATCTGATTTATTAGAGGAGAGCCAATTTTGGTGGTAGCTCTTTTCCTACCCAAAACTAGTTTCTGAAGTACCAATATATCAGAAGATATACAAATAATTTAGCTATATTAAGAGCCATCTTCAATTATTCTTTCATAGTTCAGAGTAATACTTTTTTGGAGTCCTCTCTCACTTTCCTCTCAAATCTCATGTCTTTTATTATCCCCATTAATTTCTTCTTCTCAAATCCCTACACCAGCATCTGTCATTTTTACCTATAAGGACTCTTAAAATAATCTCTTATCAGGTCTTACTATTCTTTCTAACAATCCACTATTTTTGCTACTTTCATGTATAAATATGAAAAATGATAAAGGCTTCTATGAATAGATTTCACTTTTACACATGTTAATTATTTTATATTTATAGGTGGGGAAATCACTCATTTAAAAATAATGTTTTCTTAGTCCTCTTTTAAATTCTAATTTAAGGTGTATGCATATGTGTGTATGTAGTCAAATATGAGTAAAAAATAGTCTGTGAGGAGGAGAATAGAATGAGTTGAGATTATGGGATAGGTTTGAATCAAGTATCATATACATATATATGTATTTTATTATATTAATTAGTTATGCATATATATTATGTATAAACATATAATATAAATATGATGCAAATATTTTCTATCAGATTATATATGTATCTTATTTAAATATTTGATATAAAATGTAAAATCAGATATATTTTCTATATGCATATAGAATAGCTGATTTCACTCTCCTCAAACCCCAAGTTTTACTCTTATTTTACTATAAACACAAGCAGATACATATAAATATATTATGAATTAATATATATAGATATACATATAACATATATACACATGCATGTATGTATGGTTAGAAATAGGGAGAAATAGGATTTCTGGGTTAATATGGCTGCAGTGTTGAGGCAGGACTATTCCTTTTCTCACCACTGACCAATATGGAATACCTCAAAAGGACAAAAAAACAAGATTACATGAGTGAAGGGGCTCCACAGTAGGGTGCAGCATTGAAGGTAGGTGGAATTTGGGCATTTCTACACTATAAGGGGGCAATATAGCTCCCACCAAAATGCAAGCTGATCAACCCTCCCCTACTCCACCTATGGTGCCAGATTCAGTGTCAGAGTGCCAGAATCAGAGCAAGCATGGGGCAATCTCTAGGTTCTTGGGAGCTGGTTAAGAACACCATGGACTAACCCCTGAGAGCAGCTAGACTTGGGACACCAGGAGGCTGAGGATCATGGACCTTGTGCTCAGAGGTAGAGGAGAGAGGAGTGTCACATAGTAGAAGCCACAGAGACTCTAAAAATAGCTCCAGGCAAAAAGGGCTCCATTGCTTGATACACAGAGTGCCTGCCCTCCTCACTCAGACTTCTGGCTGGGAAGGGAAGGAAAACCCAAAATAGCAATGGCCAGCAATGCCCAAGAAATACAATCTTCAATCACCAAAAAGAACAAGAGAAAGGCATTGACCTTGGATAATTTTTATGGAAGAAAAATATGAGACTACAAAGCAGACAACAGAGGATGACAAACAAGTAAACACATCCAAACTGTCCCCCAAAAATGGAAATTGGTCACAAGATCTTGAGAAGCTTAAATTTGAGATGATGAACCAAATGATAAAGATAGAAGCATTTTGGCAAAAAAAAAAGTGAGAAATAGTTCAAAAAGGAAATAAGAGTTGAGAAGAAAGAAACTCCACTTGGAAAAAGAAGCCCAGAAACCAAATGAAATGATGAGCAGATTGGAGACCAGAATTAAGTAGTTAGAAACCATGAAAATCAGTAAAGACCGAACTGAAAAGGAAAAATCAAAAGATCATAGTTGAAAACCAGTCTTTAAAGACCAGAATTGGACAAGTAGAAGCAAATTATCTCACAAGACAGCAAGAATTGGTTAAGCAAAGTCAAAAGAATGACAAAATAGAAGGAAATATGAAGTATCACACAGAGGAAATTTATGACCTGGAAAACTGTTCTAAAAGACATAATTTGAGAATAATTGATCTACCTGAAAACCCAGAAATCAACAGAAATCTTGATATCATATTTTAAGAAATTACCCAAGAAAACTGCCCTGATTTCTTCAACAAGAAGGGAAAATAGACATTGGAAGAATCTATTGATCACCCTCTACATTAAATTCTAAAAAAACAACCCTCAGGAATGTAATTGCCAAATTCAAGAGTTTTCAAGCTAAGGAGAAAACATTATAAGAAGCCAGAAAGTGACAATTCAGATTTCAAGGAGCACCAATCAGGATTACACAGCATCTGGAAGCCTCCACACTAAAGGAATGCAAAGCTTGAAATATGATATTCAGAAAGGCAAGAGAATTGAGTATACAACCAAGGATCATCTACCCATGAAAACTGATTATATATTACCAACTGAAAGTATAAGCATTCAACAAAATAAATTTCCAAGCATTTGTAAAGAGAAGACCAGAACTGAAGGGAAAGTGTGATATCCAAACACAAAAATCAAGGGAAAACTGAAAAGATAAATTAGAAAAAGAGGGAAAAGAAAAAAATTCTTAATTTTTATCTTTAAGGGTTTCAATAAGATCAAATTGTTTATATACCTATATGGAAAAATGTTATTTGTAACTCTCAAAATTGTATATAGTATTACAATAGTTAGAAAAAGTATTCATTCTTCTAGTAGGTAGAGGTTGGTGTATGAAATGGTCTAACAAGATATATAAAAAATGAAAAGGGGGGAATAGAAGATGGCACCGAAAGAAACCTGAAGGAATACAAAAAATAGGATAATCTATGCCACACAAAGAGGCACATGGGAAGAGGAGGGGAAGAATACTATCATAAGAATGAGAAGAAGAGAGGGCTAATAGGTAATATGTAAACCTTACTCTCAGTGGAATCAATTCTGAGCAGGAAGAGCATCTAGCTCCATTGTGAAAGAGAATTCTTTCTTACCCTATAGGAAATGTGAGAAGGAAAAACCAAGGGAAGAGTAGGGAAGAGAGTACAAAAAGGGAGGGAAAGAGAGAGGGGAGGGAATTTAATAGACCCCAAAAAATAATAAGAGGGAAATAAAAAGGGAAGGGGCTTAAAGGGAAGTAAAATAAGGGTGGGGATTAAGAGACTAATGAAAAGCAAACCAGGGGTCTAAAAGGAAATAGTGAAAGCAAGGGCAGAACTAGGAGAGGGAATCAAAATGTTGCAAAATAAAAAAGTGGTAATCTGAATGTGAATTGGATGAACTCACCCATAATATGGAAGCAAATACCAGAGTGGATTAGGAAACAAAATCCTATCATATGCTGTCTACAAGAAACACACATGAGGCAGCAGGACACACAGAGGTTAAATGCAAAAGGAAGAAGCAAAATCTATTGGGCATCAATTGAGAAAAAGAAGGAAGGAGTCACAATCATGATATCAGACAAAGACAAAGTAAAAATAGATCTGATTAAAAGAGATAGGGAAGGTAATTACATATTGAAAAAACAATATAAACAACATTTTATATTGTTTAAGCAATATAAACAGTATAAACAATAATGAAATATTAGTTCTTAACATGTATGCACCATATGGCATAGCATCCAAATTTCTAAAGGAGAAATAAGTGGAACTTAAGGAGGAAATATATAGTAAAACTATACTAGTGGGAGCCCTCAACCTTCCTCTATCAGATCTAGATAAATCAAACCAAAAAATAAATAAGAAAGAGGTAAAAGATGTAAATTAAATCTTAGAAAAATAGTTATTATATATGCATACAAAAAATAGGGACAAAAAGGAATACACTTTCTTTTCAGCAGCACATGGTACATTCACAAAGATTGACTGTGTACTAGAACATAAAAATATGGCAAACAAGTGCAAAAGAGCAGAAATAACAAATGCAACATTTTTAGATCATAATGCAATAAAAATAATATTAAGTAAGGGTACATGGATAGGCAAACCAAAAATTATTTGGAAATTAATATGATCCTCCAAAATCTGTTAGTTAAAGAATAAATCATAGAAACAACTAATAATTTCATTGAATAGAATGACAATGATGGGACATCTTATCAAAATCTATAGGATGCAGCCAAAGCAGTACTCAAGGGGAAATGTATATCCTTGAGTGCATACATTAACAAATTAGGGAGGGAAGAGGTCAATGAATTGGGCAGGCAAATTAAAAAAAAATAACTAGAAAGTTGAAATGCAAGGTGGCCAACAGAAACCTTTTGCTTCTGTAATTTCTAATGGTCACAAAAAGTCAGTTAGAAGTCTTAGAATCTTCAGAAAGTCAGTTAGAACTTAAAGCTATAAATAGAGTTGAAATTCCAACTGATGGGGGCTTTTGCCTTGTGGATTTTGCTGTAGCTGGAGGCTATTGCTTTGGCTTAACCTGTTGGCTTTGGCCTAATTGCTTTGGCCTTGGCCTGTGCTTATTTTATCTTGGGGAAATTTGGACCTATCTCATTTCTCTGGAGCTCTCCCTGATCTCCCATCTCCATCCCTACCCTTCCCTGAATTTCCTTTGGGTCCTGGTGGAAGGCAGGGCTTGGTGATTAGACATTGTAGGTTTAATTTCTATAGGCAAGTAGAGTATGCTCAAATAAGTGACTACTAGTTTTAATGATTTGATAAAGACTTTACTTGAAAGGCAGTCAAATCTTCCTGACTGGGAAAGCTGGACTCTCTCCATCTAAATCTCTCCATGACCCATCCCCCACCATCACCCCTTTCCCTAGCAGCAGTTAGAAAACCCTTAACCCCTCTCCCCTTCTGATTGACCCTGGTATTAATAAATCCCCTTGTTACTTATTCAAACCCTCTAGTGAACCATTGTGTCTAATATTAAGACAAGGGCTCAAAGGGAAGGAATAATTTTTCTTCTCTTCCCTAGAGGGGAGCTGGGGGGCATCCATCTTGGCAGGAAGTACCCACCCTAGAGTTCCTCCTTCTAACAGTTTCACTGATAGGGAGGGGCTCTCTCGACTCCTCCATCGAGGAACTTTGGAAACTGACAAGAGAAGGCCTCCAGCCAGATTTAAACATTTCTTACTGGCCCTAGTTTCCTCCCTGTATTCTCTTTCTCAAGCCTCTGGGAATAAACCTGTTTGAGCTGCCCTCTCCTACATACTGTAAAAAGTAATTTGGGAAATGTATAAAACTACATTTCCCGTGATCCAACATGGTCCAACTGATTTCCGTCTCCGATGTCTTGACGCAGGGGAGAGCTTAAATCTTGTGGGTTAGGAGGGAGTGGTCTCTTTGGCGAGTAGGCGATGGCGAGGAAACAGGAAAAAAAATGGAGGTGGCGGCAGTTTTGAATGCTTACAAGCGCGTGGTCTAATGATTTTATCTATCAACATGGCTTTAATTAAAATACTAATTTATATATTTATAGCAGCCTTTATCATTTTTAATTCTTATAATACCCCATTTCCTTTATCTCCTACATACATTCCCATATCTTCTTTCCTCCTCCAATCACCTTATAATCACCTATATTCCCTTTATCCTTCCTCACACCCAAATTGCCTTCATAGACCCACTCAGATTACCCTATTTACTTCTTGATAACAAAGTGAACAAATTAAAAATCCCTAGATGAAAATTAAATTAGAGATCCTAAAAATTAAAGGAGAAATTAATAAAATTGAAAGTAAAAGCATTTCTGAATTAATAAATAAAACAAGAAGACTAAAAAAATAAAATAGACAAAGTATTGTTTAATCTTCTAAAGAAAGGAAAGGAGAAAACCAAATTAACAGTATCAAAGATGAAAAGGGAAAGCTCACCTCAAATGAAGAGGATATTAAGGCAATCAGTAAAAAATATTCTGCCCAATTATATAGCAATAAATATTTAAATCTAGGTGATATGGATGAATTCTTACAAAAATATAAATTGCCTAGATTAACAGAAGAAGAAATAAAATACTTAAATAATCCCATAACAGAAAAAGAAATTGAATAAGCCATCAAAGAACTCTGTAAGAAAAAAATCCCCTGGACCACATGGATTCATAAATGAATTCTATCAAACATTCATAGAACAACTAATACCAATACTATGAAAAGTATTTGACATAAAAAGAAAGGAGGAGTTCTACCAAATTCTTTTCATGTCAGAAATATGGTTCCATAGCCAGGCAGATTAAAAACAGAGAAAGAAAACTAACTACAGACTAATCTCCTTAATGAGCATAGACACAAAAACCTTAAATAGAACACTAATAAAAAGACCCCAGCAAGTGATCACAAAGATTATTCAATATGATCAGGTGGGATTTATACCAGGAATGCAAGGATAGTTCAATATTAGGAAAACCATCCATATAATTGATCATATTAACAAGCGAACCAACAAAAATGACATGATTATCTCAATAGATGCAGAAAAAGCCTTTGACAAAATGCAATACTTGTTCCTATTGAAAACACTAGAAAGTATAGGAATAGAAGGGCCTTTCCTAAAAATAATAAAGAGTATATATTTAAAACTGTTAGCAAGCATTCTCTCCAATGAGGATAAATTAGAAGCCTTCCCAATAAGATCAAGAGTGAAACAATAATGTCCATTATCCCTTCTATTATTTAACATGGTACTAGAAACACTAGGAATAGCAATTAGAGAGGAAAAAAGAAATCAATGGTATTAAAATAGGCAATAGGAGATCAAGTTATCATTCTTTGCAGATGATATGATGGTCTACTCAAAGAAGTCAAGAGAATCAACTGAGAAGCCGGTGGAAATGATCAACAACTTTAGCAAAGTTGAAGGATACAAAATAAACCCACATCAATCATCAATATTCCTATATATTTCCAACACAAACTCAGCAGCAAGAGTTAGAAAGAGAAATTTAGTTTAAAATCATTCTAGACTCTATAATATACTTAGGAATCTATCTGCCAAGACAAACACAGGAATTATATGAACACAATTACAAAATACTTTCCACACAATTAAAACTAGATCTAAACATTAATTGTTCATGGGTAGGAAGAGTTAACATAATAAAAATGACAATCCTACCAAAATTAATTTACTTATTTAGTGCCATACCATTCACAGATCACCTTCAGAAAAAATCCTCAAATGACAACTTCAAGGAATATAGTAGCTACATTCAAGATCCACCTACCCAAGTTAAAAAATACTACAGACAGTCAAAAAGAAATCATTCAAATACCATGGAGTTATGATCAGGTCACATAGGAAAGTGGATTCTACATTAAAGGATGAAAAGGCATGGAATAAGATATTCAGGAAGGCAAAAGATCTGGGTTTCTAACCCAGAGTCACCTATCTATCAGCAAAACTGATATATTATTTCAGGGAAAAATGTACATTCAAAAAGATAGAAAATTTCCAAGAATTTCTGATGAATAAGCCAGACCTAAACAAAAAATTTGAATTACAAACATGAGACACAAGAGAAGTCCAAAAAAGCAAATAAAAAAGAAAAAAATAAAGGCCTCACTAATTTCAAAATATTTATATGTCTAGATGGAAAGAGGATTTCTGTAATTCTCAAAAATTATTCTTAGTAGTAGAGAAGATAGATGGAATTGACTCAGAAAGAGTGTGGAGAAGTAAGTTATTATTATTATGATATGATGAATATGATGATATGATGCTTAGGTAAATGTGGGAATATGGAATAATATGTATATATGTTATGAAGTGTACTAGAAACAATGAAGTGATATCATTACTAAACACATATGCAGCAAATGGGATAGCATCTAGATTTGTAAAAGAGAAATTAAAGGATCTTAATGAAGAAATAGCTAGTAAGACATGCAGATCTCAATCTTCCCCTTTCAGAATTAGATAAATTGGACCAAAAAATAAAAAAGAAAGAAGTAAGGGATGTGAATGAAAAGTATGAGAAATTAGAATTAATAGATATCTGGAGAAAATTGAACAGGGACAAAATACCTTCTCAGAAGCATATGGCACATATAAAGATCAGTCATGTACTAGGGCATAGAAATATTGCAAACAAATACTGAAACACGGAAATATAAATGCCACTTTTTCAGATCATAATATGATAAAATTATAATTAATAAGAGATCATGGAGACATTTAAAATTAATTAGAAACTAAATAATCTAATTCTTCAAACTTGGTGGGTTAAATAAGAAATCACAGAAACAACTGCAGACTTCATTAAAGAGAATGAGAATAAGGAGACAACATGTCAAAATCTATGGCATATAATCAAAGCAGTATTCAGGGGAAATTTTATATCTCTGAGTGTGTATGAGGAGATCAATGAATTGAGCTTTCAATTTAAAAATTTGAAAAAGAACAAATTAAAAATCCCCAGATAAAAACTAAATGTGAAATCCTAAAAATTAAAGGAGAAATTAATCAAATTGAAAGTAAATGAACTACTGAACTACTAAAACTAGGAGCTGGTACTTAAAAATATAAAATAAAATAAAAGTACTGGTTAATCTAATAAAAAATAAAGAGAATCAAATTAACAGTATCAAAGATGAAAAGGTGATCTCACCCCTAAATGAAGAGGAAATTATGGTAATTATTAAGAACTATTTTGTTCAATTATATGGCAATAAATGTGACAAGGTAGTTGAAATGGATTAATATTTACAAAAATATAAATTTCCTAGATTAACAAGAGAGGTAATAGAATACTTAAATAACCCCATCTCGGAAAAAAGAAATTGAACAAATCATCAAGGAACTTCCTAAGGAAAAAACCCCCATGTCTAGATGGATGCACAAGTGAATTCTATCATACATTTAAAGAACAACAAAACCCAATGCTATATAAATTATTTGACATAATAAGCAAAGAAGAAATCTTACCAAATTATTTTTATGACACAAAAATGGTAATGATTCCAAAGCCAGGCAGACCAAAAACAGAAAATTGTAGACCAATCTTCTTAATGAGCATTGATGCAAAAATCTTAAATATAATACTAGCAAAAAGACTACAGCAAGTTATCACAAGGATTATCCATTATGATCAGGCAGGAATGCAAGGATGGTTTAATATTATGAAAACCATCCACATAATTGACAATATAAACAATCAAATCAACAGAAATCACATGATTATCTCAATAGATGCAGAAAATACCTATGACAAAATAGAATACCCATTCCTACGGAAAACACCAGAAACTATAGTGAGAGAAGGGGCATTCCTCAAAATAATAAACAGTTTATATTTAAAGCCATCAGCAAATATTATCTGCAATGGTGACAAGTTAAAAGCCTTCCCAATAAGATCAGGAGATAAGCAAGGATGCCTATTATCACCTCTACTATTTAATGTTGTATTAGAAATACTAGTAGTAGCAATTAGAAAAGAAAAAGAAATTAAAGAGATTAAAGTAGGCAATGGGAAAACTAAACAATCACTCTTTTCAGATAGTAAGACGGTACATTTCATGAATCCTAAAAATCATCTACAAGACTTGTGGAACTAATTAACAACTTTAGCAAAGTTGCAAGGTACACTTAAACACACAAAATCATTAGCATTTCTATATATTTCTAACAAAATCCAGCAGCAGGAATTAGAAAGAGAAACTCCATTTAAAGTCACTCTAGACAATATAAAATATTAGGAATTTGTCTACCAAGACAAATGTAGGAATTATGTGAACACAACTACAAAACACTTTTCACACAATTAAAACTAGATCTAACTGGAAAAAACACATTAATTGCTCATGAGTAAGGAGAACTAACATAATAAACATGACAGTCCTACCCAAATTAATCTACTTATTTAGTCCCATACCTATCAAACTACCAAAAATCTTTTTATATATAATTATAAAAAATTACAACAAAGTGAATCTGGAAGGACAAGAGATCAAGAATGTCAAAGGAAATAGAGAAAACAAAAATGTGAATGATGAGGGCCTAGCAGTACCATATCTTAAACTGTATTATAAACTGTACTATAAATACTATAAAACAGTGGTCATCAAAATAATATGATATCAGCTAAGAGATAGAAGGGTGGATCAATAGAATAGACTAGGGGTTAATGACTTCAGGAAACTAATGTTCAATAAACCCAAACATCCTAGTCTCTGGGACAATAACTCACCATTTAAAAAAATTGCTTGGAAAGTTGGAAAATAGCATGGGAAAAATTAGGTTTAGACCAACATCTTACATCGTATACCAAGATAAATTTAAAATGGGTAAATGACTTAAATATAAAGAGTGAAATCATAAATTAGGTGAACATAGAATGCTATATCTATCAGATCCATGGGAAAGAAAGGAATTTAAGACCAAGAAAGAGATAGAGAACATTACGAAATGTAAAATGAATGACTTTGATGACTTTGATGATATCAAAGTAAAAAGGTTTTGTACAAACAAAACCAATGCAACCAAAATTGGAAGGAAACAATAGACAGTGCGAAAAATTTTATAACAATAATCTCTGACGAAGGTTTAATTTCCCAAATATATAGGAACTAAGTCAAATTTACAAAAAAAAAATAATCAAACCATTCCCAATTGATAAATGATCAAGGGACATGCATAGGTAGTTTTCATATGATGAAACTGTTAATAAGCACATATAAACATGTTCTAAATCCTTCCTGATTAGAGAAATGAAATTAGAAGGCTTATAGAATTCACTTGTGCATCCATCAGGATCTGGTGATTTTTTCTTAGGGAGTTTTTTGATGGCTTGTTCAATTTCTTTTTCTGATATGGGATTATTTAGGTATTCTATTTCTTCTGCTATTAATCTAGGCAATTTGTATTTTTCTAAATATTCATCCATTTCTCCTAGATTGCTATATTTATTGCCATATAATTGAGCAAAATAGTTTTTAATGATTGCCTCCTTAATTTCCCCTTCATTAGAGGTGAGGTCTCCCTTTTCATCTTTGATATTGTCAATTTGGTTTTCTTATTTCCTTTTTTTTATTAGATTGACCAGTACTTTGTCTATTTTATCTTTTTTTTTCAAAATACCAGCTTCTAGTCTTATTCATTAATTCAATATTCTTTTACTTTCGATTTTATTGATTTCTCCCTTGATTTTTCGTATTTCTAATTTAGTTTTCATCTGGGGATTCTTAATTTGCTTGCTTTCTAGTTTTTTGAGTTGCATGGCCAATTCATTAATCTCTGCCACCCTAATTTGTTAATATATGCCCTCAAGGATATAAATTTCCCCGAGTATTGCTTTGGCTGCATCCCACAGAGTTTGGTAGGATGTCTCATCATTGTCATTCTCTTCTTTTTCTCATTTGACACCCAAATGATTTTGCTCAAGCCCTTAACCTTAAACTTGTGTATGCCTCCCTGCCTCATATGTGTTTCTTGTAGACAAGATATGGTAGGATTTTGGTTTCTAATCCACTCTGCTATTTGCTTCTGTTTTATGAGTGAGTTCATCCCATTCACATTCAGAGATATAATTATCAGTTGAGCATTCACTGACATTTTTTTATCCTCCCCTAGTTCTACCTCTTCTTCTTATACTATTTCCTTTTAAACCAGTGGTTTGCTTTAAGCCGGTATCCCTTATCCCCTCCTTTGATTAACTTCCCTTTCTACCCCCTCCCTTATTATTACCCTCTTTTTATTTTTAAAGGCCTAATAACTTATTTACCTCCCCTTCTTCTCCCCTCCCTTTTTTTGACCTCCCCACTCCCCTGCTCCCCTTGGTTAATCCCTTCGGAATGTCTCAGTAGGATTAGATAGAGTTTTATATCCCAATGGATAATATAGCTACTCTTCTCTCTTAGGATTAATTACACTGAGAGTAAAGTTTAAGATATTACGTCTTAATGCTCTCTTCCTCTCCTTCTTATAATATTATTTGTCCCCTCCCCTTCCCTTGCCCTCTTTGTGTGTAAATCCTATTTTTCTTATTCAATCAAGTTTCTCTTGGTGTCCTCTACTATTCACCCCCTCTTTCCCAGCCCCCATATCATCTTAGACCATTTAGTGTTCCAACCTCTCCCTATGAATTATTCTTCTGATTAATATAATAGTGAATAATATAATAGTGTATAGAGTTCACTACAGAGAAGTATACATAGCATTTCTCCACATAGGAATACAGATAATTAGATCTTATTGAAGGCCTTAAAGAGGCAAATTTTAAAAATATGAGTTTTCTTTCTTTCGCCTTTGTTTCTTATTTACCTTTTCATTTTTCTCTTGATTTTTGTAGTTGCATATCAAACTTTCCATTTAGTCCTGGTCTTTTCTGTGCAAATACTTGGAAATCTTCTGTCTTGTTGAATGCCCATACTTTGCCCTGGAAATACATAGTCAGTATTGATGTATAGTTGATCTGTGGTTGAAGACCAAGTTCTCTTGCCTTTTTGAATATCATATTCCAAGCCTTGTGGTCTTTTAGCATGGAGGCTGCCAGATCCTGGTGATCCTGATTGGTGTTCCTTGATATCTGAATTGTCTCTTTCTTGATTCTTGTAAAAATTTTTCTTTTACTTGGAAGCTCTTGAATTTGGCTATCATATTCCTGGGGGTTATCTTTTCTGGGTCTAGTGTAGAGGGTGATCTATGGATCCTTTCAATGTCTATATTTCCCTCTTGTTGTAGAACTTCAGGGCAATTTTGCTGAATAATTTCTTTTAGTATGGAGCCCATACTTCTATTCATTTCTGCTTATTCAGGAAGACCAGTGATTTTCAGATTGTCTCTTCCAGACTGGTTTTCTTGGTCTGTCACTTTCTCATTGAGATATTTCATGTTTCCTTCTATTTTATCAGTCTTTTGACTTTGTTTTATTTGTTCTTGCTGTCTTGAGAGATCATTGGCTTCTAATTGCTCAATTCTAGCCTTTAGGCACTGGTTTTTGGCTATAATCTTTTGGTTTTCCTTTTCAATCTGATCCTTTCTGGTGTTCAGTTTGCTTGTCAGTTCATTTGATTTCTGAGCCTCACTTTCCAATTGCAAAATTCTGCCTTTTAAACTTTTATTTTCTTGCTTGATTTTTTTTTATTTTTAAACCCTTAACTTCTGTGTATTAGTTCCTTGGTGGAAGAGTGGTAAGGGTAGGCAATGCGGATCAAGTGAATTGCCCAAGATCTTCTTGCTTGATTTTTTTTTTGAGCTATTTCCCATTTCTCTAGCCAAATCTTTTCCAACTTTCTTGTCATCTCAGATTTGAACTTTTCAAGAGCTTGTGACCAGTTTTCATTATTTTGGGAGGGTCTGGATGTGATTGCTTGTTTGTTCTCCTCTTCTGTTTGCTCGGTTGTCTGGATTTTCTCTGTATAAAAGTTGTCGAGTGTTAAAGATTTCTTCTTCTTGTTGTTACTCTTTCTCTTCTGGGCTTCCTGATTCTGGGTTGTCATTTTAAGCCCAGCACCTTCTCAGCTTTATGCTCACTCTCAGGGTCTGTCTGAGCTCTTTAGGCTCCTGAGGTCTCAGGTCTGGTTATTGTCAAGGTCAAGCCTCCTGGTGGTCCTCTTTGCTTGATCCTCTGCTAAAGACTCCTTTGCAAGTCTCAGGGAGCTGCTTCCACAGTTGTATACCCATCTGCACTGACTCCCCATTCAAGTTTTCAGAGCCTTCGCTCATGCCTGCATCTGCCTTACCTGCGACTGAGCTTAGTGTCTGCGCTCAAAATCCGTGTGCATTCTTTAGCCTTTTGGGGTCTTACGTCTTGCTGCTCTCAGGAACAGGCCCTGGAGATGCCAATGACTCAATGGGTGCCCCAAAGTTGCTCTAATTCTTTTGTGCTGGCCTTGCAAATGTAGGTGGTGTGTGGGGGAATGGGGTTGCTCAGCCTGCAATTTAGTGAGAGCTGTTTCACCCCTTTATAGCATGGAAATGCCCAATTCCATGTACCTTCTACTCTGCGCCCTGTTGTGGGGTCCCTCCATTTGTCTGGGTTTGTTTTTATGTCCCCTTGAGGAGTCGTGTATTTTTCGGTTAGGAGAGGTTAAGCCACTGCCTTTTACTCTGCTGCCATCTTAACCCGGAAGTCTCCAAGTATGATCTTTTACTTTGAGGTTCTATTTCTATGTCAGATTCTGTGTCTTGTGATTGAGACTTCATGTTTAGTTGAGACTCTGTTTCTTGCATTTCAGACTGATTTCTTGATGAGGACTTTGATTTTCTGATGTCTTTCTTTAGGTGGGTGTAATGATACTATGCATCCTTTCCTTTAACCTTTACTGAAGATGGTGTTACCAAGATAATTCCATGAGGACAATTCCATTTTTGTTGTAATACTGATTTTCTTGTGAAGTTTCTAATATATACTTTATCTCCAGATTGATAATCATGAAGACTAAAGTCAAGAGGAACTCTTTGTTGTATTAGAGATGACTTCTGTAGTTCATCCAATCTCTCTTTTAATAATGTGACATACTCATAGATTTTGCACTCAATCTCTAAATGTGATAAGTAATTAGTGTCTCGTGGAGCTTTTCCTATACATGGCTGCTGA
This sequence comes from Gracilinanus agilis, assembly GCF_016433145.1. NCBI lineage: Eukaryota > Metazoa > Chordata > Mammalia > Didelphimorphia > Didelphidae > Gracilinanus > Gracilinanus agilis. The sequence goes on from NC_058130.1 coordinate 410,452,870, forward strand.
CCATATAATAGCTCAAATGGTGACAAATGAGTTTGACTATTTGGTTGACTTCTCAAATAGAAAAGTGCCATAGGTAAAACATTTGGCCATTTAAGATGACTCTCTGTACATAGCTTTCCAATCATAGATTTCAGAGATTGGTTAGTCCGTTCCACAGCTCCTGATGATTGAGGTCGATAGGTAGAACACAAGTGTCTCTTGATCCCTAACACCTGGTAGATTTGCTTTAAAATAGAATTTTCAAAATGACTACCAGAGTCAGATGAAATTACTGATGGTATAGAGAACCTTGGACTTATCTCCCTCAAAAGCATCTTTGCTGCAAAAGCTGCATCATTTTTCTTAGCTGGAAATGCTTCTGGCCATTTAGTCAGCTTGTCCACTATCACGAATATGTACCTGTACTGTTGACATCTAGGCATCGTGACATAGTCTATCTGTAAACACTGTATTGCTTATTAATCTGGATGGTGATCAATGGATCTTTATGGTCATTGTTGTTATGCAAAGGTAACAGCTGTGTCTTTCTCTAATAGTTGGATAGTGCTGGCTTTAGAATTTAATGCCCCTCTATTAGAAGGTCCATGGTAATCACAACAAGAATTCACTTCCTGGAAAAAGTCTTCTCCCATTAGCACATCCTCTATATTTTAAGAGTCTGAGTCTGCCCTTCCCCCTTGCTGCCTGCTACAGAGCACTGAGAACAAAATGGCTTCTCTTGAATCAGAGTTTGAAATGTGACAGTTTCTTCCACCATTCCAGGGCATTGTAAGTCTCTAATCATGGCTTCAGGGACAGGATTAGGTGTAATATCCTTCCCCCTCACCAAGACTTGAGATTTTAAGCCTGTTTGTGTGTAAATTCTGAGTTATAAACATTCTCACATGTTCCCGTCTGTACAAGCCTCTGTTTAAACTCACTCATCTTTTTTTCTCTTCTAGTTGCCAGCTGTTCTGACAACTCACTGGCTATTTTGTATTTAGGCTCAAAACTCACAGCCTCGGGGTTTAGACAGAAAGTATCTCTTTCACTGGTGTTATAGTGTTCTCTGAGCTTGAGAACTGAGTCTGCAACTTTGTTACTCTATTGTCCTCCATTTTGCTTCCAGGAGTTACATCAAGGGATAAAGTTTTCTCTCTGGCTAAACACAGGTCTAAGGGTTTGGAAAGTTTTTCCAATTGATTCCCTTCCCCACTTTCATTGCCTGACATAACTAATGATTGGTTATTCACAACAATGTATTTTTGACTTCCTAGCTCAAATTTTACCCCATTTGACATTAGGTTTCCATCAAAATTTCCCACTCCTTCTACTAAATTCTGTGTTTTTGTGCTTTCCACAAGAGAATTTTCCCTTCCATAAATTTCTTTATGCATCTTCTCTAAATCATTTTGCAACTCTAAATCAGCCATTGACTTCTTCCTTTGTTCAAATATAGTATATTGGTTACCCTCAATACTTTCCATCAATACAACATCATGCCTCTGAGCTTTTTGCTCTCTATTTCTGCCTTTTCTCTTTGATGATGTGTCTTAGAAATTAACCTTCATAGCGATCCAATTCTTGGTCTTATTCCAAGCTTTAAAAATTTCTCCATTTGCTCTAAAGATGGTTTGTCTGATTTCTTGCAATCATGCTGGCAATAAGCCTGAGACTTTTGTACTTTGCTTGCCCAACTATTACTAGTATATGATTTCTTATAGGAATCAGATTTATCTTTACTAAAGTCAATTTGTTTCCTGAATCTACAGTCCTTCAAAAAATGGCCTGGTCTGTGGCAAAGATAGCATTTAGGAATTGATCTATTTGATTTCTTTTGACTATAATTGGTGGTTTGGGGTTTAGAGTCTCTATCTTCAGCAATTTGCAAAGCAAAATTGCGAAATTCTTCTCGATCTCTGTCCCTGTGTTATTCCCTGAGTTGATGCTTCAGATCCTGAATGGTTCTGTCTTTCTCAGCATCTAGCTCATGCTTGATTTGATTTTCCTTCTGCCTATGGATGTACGTGGCATGCTTTCTAATCTCTTCCAAAGACAACTCTTCCCATTGAGGACAGCTCTGCCTAAAATACACCTATATGGGTATGCTTGCTCCCTTTATAAATTGTCTCTTGATGTGAGGTACAGCCTCTTCAGCCTGATCCCTGTTAAAACCCAACAAATTCTCTGAATTTTCCATCAGTCTGTCCAAAAACAAGCTAGGATGTTCTTCCTCAGACTGCCTCATCTTTTCAAATTTACTCCAGCTGTTTGGGCACTTGGAGTGTATTTTTACCACCTCTAAAAGATCTGATCTGCATTTTAACAAGTTTGTCATGTTTTCAGGAGAGCTCAAATGAATAGTGGAATGATCTGTAGGCCAGTCCATCAAAGTGGCATTTGATCTAGTTTCTTCAATGAACCTATCCTTTTCACTAGGTGTGAAAAATCCCTCTAACACAAATTCAACATCCTGATATGATGGGTTAAAAAGGCTGAGTGTCCACTTTAATTCTTTAGCCACCTTGTAAGGTGAAAGAAAAACTTGGGGAACCTTTTCCTTAGCACCTCCAAATCTTGGGCTGTGAATGCCTAGTACGTCTTCATATTTACTGCCTCACTGTCAGCCCTAAACTGAGTCTGATCTACAATGGGAAACAATGTCACAGTAGCCAATGCTATCACTCCCTCCTCAGTTTGTGTAGCAACCCCAGACTCTTTTTCATTTGCAGCCTCAGTCTGTGTACCCACATCAACCATAACTTTCTTGGGAATCATTTTGTCTTTAGGGAGATACATGCCTTCTATGAGTTCTAGTTGTAAAATCGTATGTCTGTTGAATTCCTGTCCCAGTCTAATTTTGTTGTTGGTCTCTATCATCATTTTCAATTGATCTTTCATAAGGGATGTAACATTATCTTTATCTGATCTTGCTTTGTCAAAAACACAAAATCAAACCTTTTTCATAGCCATAATTGCCTGAATAAGAGTCACCAAAGCCACAGCAACCACTGGCAGGTAGGACAGAAACTCCGCCAGTTTCTGTCTAACTCTGCATATAGTTAAATATTTGTATGTGTCATATATTTGAACCAGCTTCATCAGGTGTTCTGGTATAGTACAAAACCAAAGCCTCATCACTCCCTGAGTGAAGGAATACAGGAACATGGCTAATGTGCTTATCACAAAAACAATTCTCACAATTCCCATTATCCCTTGCTCTTTTAACAGGTACAAAGCCTGGCTACACCAAAAATTGTTATATTTAAATGAAGATCTTCTATCTCTTAGATGTATAGGTAGATGGAGTACAGAGAGAGGATAGGATGAAACCTCTCTCTCCTATAATAGTTGCCCAGGTAGGAACCTTTAGGTCAATGGATGATATCCCTTCAGGACCCACCTGGGGTTAATTGGTATTATTAAATTGGGCTCTTCAGCTTGGTAACTTTGGTAATCTGACTGTGTGACTCCCTTCCCAAATAAACTATGAATAATCAATTCAGGAAGGTACTTTAAAACTTTAAATATATTTGGCAAGAAGGATAATGGTAAGGGAAAGAGGTATTAGGAGACCCTACTTTAAATTGATATTAATAAATCTCTAACTGTAGGCAAATGAAGGAATCAAGATGAGAGCTTCTCTCTGGTATAGCCTGGACAGGGCTAAACCAGAGCAGGCAAACTGCTGTGAAATCTTCAGCTTCTTCTTCAGTAGATCTTAAACCTAATCAGTTGAGATTTCCACCCTTTGTCCACCCTCTTCTTCATCTCCTGCCCACTTCCTGGATCCCTCCCGGGCCCTGGGAAGCCTAGATGACTAAGATGATTTACTTCCTAATATCTAGGGGCAGTAGAAACAGAGGTGGTGGTCTAATACAAGTTGATGAAGGTACAGGAAACACAGGAGGAGCCTGCAGGATTGAGTTTGTAAGTCTCTCTTTTTCCCAAAGACCAGGATCCACACTGATTTCCAGCCTCAGGGACAGGTAAAGACCCCAGAACCTCTGTCAGGGTTCTCAACTGCTCTCTCCTGAGTCCGCATGCCTCCCTGGGAACATTCCATCCAACTGATTCACCTGTCAATCAACAGTGAACTTTAATATAACATAGGGATTCAATATAACATAGGGCAAAATTGTGACACTAATTCTGAACATTCTGGAGGGCAATTTGGAACTATGAGTAAAGGGCTTTAAAAGAATACCTATACTTTAATCCAGCCATACCACTGCTGGATTTGTACCCCAAAGAGATAATAAATAAAAATGTAGGAGTCCAACTATACATTAATCTTGATATTATTTTAAGGGTGCTCAAAAAGCTAACTCTAGTATTCTTATAATTGATTTCTATAACCTTGAGTTAAATTGAACCTCAATCTTTCTAAATTCCTAACCCTTCCCTGAGGCTACTGGGGAAGACTGGCCAGTTATCTCTATCTCCTCATTTTACCAATAACAATCAATTAACATATGTACCAAGACCTTAGGCCATATGGATTACTGATCTAGGCTTTAGCTCTACCTATTGTTTTAGATTCCAACAGTTTGTATCTCTTGAGCACCTCATAGTGCCAATGTATCAGACCACTTGTTTTTTTCCCTTCCCCCTATACTGTTGTAACCCCAATAAAAATAGCAGTATGGTGGCTAATGGTGAAGCTCTGAACCATGGAAGCTCTTTACCATCAAAGCTTGCTCATTGTCTGACTACCTATTGCCAGAACTTTCTTTGTCTGTGTATCTTTATTCTTGCCTTATGTTCTCTTTTTATTAGTCCTTAAACTGTAGCCCATTTTCTCTCAGTCCCTGGTTCCTCTTTCTGAGTGTCCTACCCACCAGGAACCTTTGTGGAGCTGCTGGATGGCTTCAAAAAAGGCTTGTACAAAAATATTTAAAGCTGAGTTCTTTGTGGTGGCAAAAGAAATGGGAAATGAAGGGTGTCCATTGAATATGGAATGGCTGAACAAATCATGGTATCTGTTGGTGATGGAATATTATTGTGCTTGAAGAAATAATGAACTGGAAGAATTCCATATGAACTGGAAAGAACCACAGGAATTGATGCAGAGTGAAAAGAGAAGAACCAGGAAACACTGTATACAGAGACTGATATATAATGGCACAATGTAATATAATAGACTTTTCTACTAGCAGCAATGCAATGATGTAGGGCAATGCAAAAAGACTTATGAGAAAGAAAGTTATCCACATCCAGAGAAAGAACTATGAGAACAGAAATGCAGAAGAAAACTTATTATCAACCACATAGTTCTGTAGTGATATGATTAGTTTTTTCATGTTAAAAGATCACTCTATTGCAAATATGAATAACATGGAAATAGATTTTGAACAATGATATGTGCAAAAACACAGTGGAATTGCTTTTAAGCTCTAGGAGGGAGGAGGGTATAGGGGATCATGAATTATATAACCATGGATCAATAGTCTTAAAAAATAAACTAAGCCTAATGACTCTTATTTCATAGCTTTCTTTTATATACTATCTTGCTTGCAAAAAAATAGTTAACATTCATCTACCTCATTGATGTTTGCAATGTATTTTTTCTCTGTTCTCTAATTTCTTCTTCATAATATCCTTTAAAGACATACCAGATATGCTCTAATGTATTTGATCAGATCCCTCAAAATGTAGCTAACATTCTTATTAGTATATGGGTAACAAAAGGAATGGACTAACCAAATAGAGAATCTAGTCATGAAAATGGACTTCATTATTCTCATAAACATTCAGTGGAGAATAAAGATCCTTTGTCTCTATAGAGTGTCTGAACACAAATTACTCTATATAATGAATTTAACACCTTCAGATCACAGATCAGAGCTAGTGCATACCTTAGAAGACAGCTAGTGTCATGCTCTCATTTTATATATGAGGAAAATAATTGACTATCTCAAGGTCATAGGGATGGTAAAGAGTATAGGCAGGACTTGAGTTGAGGTCTACTAATTCAAAATATCATTCTTTTTTATACTATTTCCAATGTCAAACTACTAGACATGCACAGGCAACATTTTTAACACCTTAATATTATTATTTATTTAAACCCTTACTTTCTTTCCTAGTGAAAACCCTAAGACAGAAGGGCAAGGTCTAGGCAACTGTACTTTAGTTACTTTCCCAGGACCACAAAGTTTAGATGTGTCTGTGTTCTTATGTAAATCCAGTTCCTCCAGACTGTAGTCCTTGCACTCTATCCACTGAGCCACCTAAACTCCCCTTAAATATTTTTAGCATTAAGTTCTTGAGCAGTTGAAAGGGTTGAAGCAGCAGAATAATCATCAGGGTATAATTAAAAGTGTGGTCAATAATGGAGTACATGGTAGAGTGGAAATTCCTGTTACCAAGCTGTAGATTTAAAGGTGTCACTTCAGTGCTCTATAAACTTCAATGTGTACCTATTTTTCCTAAAATAAAATAGAGCATCATCTTTTTGAATTTTAAAGGTTTCAACAATGAAACCTTTTCAACTCCTTCTATGCAGTGTTATCCCACATTATGTTCTTTCATGCATTCTAAGTTTCAATCAAAATGACCTGCCACATTACTCCCATACAGAGCATTTCATCTCCTACATTTGTTCAGATAGTTCTCCATATCTGGAATTTATTTCCTTCTTATGACCTTATAAAATCTCTACTTTCCTTCAAAACACAGTTTTCAGAGGCTTTTAAAAAATCTGTGTGTTTCAGAATAATAATAGCTATGATAGTACTATAATACCATGTAATAATAATACTGTAATAATTATTTGATACCATAATATAATAATATGCCATTATAATACTATAGTACCATGTAATAGTACTATAATACCATGTAAAAATAAAATAATGATGTTTCATTTTATTCCCACAATACTTTTAGGTAGATACATAGTTGTAAATAGATTAAGCAATATACCCAGTATCATATAGTTGGGAAATAACTGAGACAGTAGAGTAATTTGTAAATTCATGCAATGAAAAATCAAAACTTATCAATAAAACCAATAAAAATCAATAAAACCATGTCAATTAAAAAAATTTGTCTGGAAAGACTTATGAAGTGATGCAAAGTGAAGTGAGAAGAAATAGGGAAGTATTGTAAAGAATAACAATTTTATGTATGATGATAAACCTTGAATAACAACTTTTATTAGTGTGAAGATGGGATTAACTCTCCCCCTGCCCATTTTTAGATTTAATCACCAGAAGCATAAACACCCCACTTACACTTGAGTGGGGAAGTCTGTAACCCATGTGTGTGAAAGTGGGTGATGGATCAGAACTTTAGCTATAATTGGTACATATGACGTGGGAAGAAAGCACAGGAAATGACATGAAAGAAACACCTTTTAAAAAGGAGTTACAGGTGGTTACGGGTTAAGATGGCGGCAGAGTAAGAAGCAGCTCTTAACCTCTCCTGACCAAAACACACAAAACTCCTCAAGGGGACATAAAAACAAGTCCAGACGAATGGAGGGACCCCACAACAGGGCACAGCATGGAATTTAAGTGGAATCGGGGCATTTCCATGCTATAAAGGGGTGAAAGAGCTCTCACTAAATCTCGGGCTGAGCAACCACGTACCCCAAACCCCTCCACACACACCACCTATAGCGCCAAAGCCAGCTAAAAACAAATAGAGCAAGTTTGGGACAGCCATTGAGTCATTGGCAGCTCCGGGGCCTGTTCCTGAGAGCAGCAAGATTTAGGACCCCAAAAAGCTAATGAACACACGCAAAATATAAGCGAGGGAGTAGGGCGCAGAGAGCAGACACAGGGCGCAGAGTACGGGCTCAGAGTGCAGGCACGGGCAGAGTCATGGGTGGAGGCAGACACAGCCAGGAGCTACAGCTCTGAAACCCTGAGTGGGGAACCAGTGCAGACGGGTATACGACTGTGGAAGCAGCGCCCTGAGACTTGTAAAGAAACCTACAGCAGAGGATCAAGCAAGGGGGTCCACCAGGGGCTTGACCTTGGAAAAATCCAGAACTCAGACCACATGAGCCAAAAGACTGCGGACAGACCCTGAGAACGAGGATAAACCTGAGAAGCTGCTGGGATAACGATGGCTACCCAGTCTCAGGAAGTTCAGAAGAAAAATATTAACAACAAGAAAAAGAAGTCTTTAATACTCGACAACTTTTACACAGAGAAAATCCAGACAACCGAGCAAACAGAGGAGGAGAACAAACAAGCATCCGGACCCTCCTCAAATATGGAAAACTCCTCACAAGCTATGGAAGAGTTCAAAACTGAGATTTTGAGGAAAATGGAAGAGATCTGGCAAGAAAATAACAGTTTAAAAGGTAGAATCTTGCAATGGAAAGTGAGGCTCAGAAACCAAATAAACTGATGAGCAAATTGAACACCAGAAATGACCACATTGAAAATGAATACCAGAAGATTATAGCCGAAAACCAGAAGATTATAGCTGAAAAACAGAAGATTATAGCCGAAAACCAAAAGATCATAGCCGAAAACCGAAAGATTATAGCCGAAAACCAATCCCTAAAGGCTAGAATTGAGCAATTAGAAGCTAATGATCTCTCAAGACAACAAGAACAAATAAAACAAAGTCAAAAGACTGAAAAAATAGAAGGAAACAGGAAATATCTCAATGAGAGAGTGACAGACCAAGAAAACCAGTCTAGAAGAGACAATTTGAGATCATTGGTCTTCCAGAAAAACCAGAAATTAATAGAAACCTGGACGCCATACTAACAGAAATTATTCAGCAAAATTGCCCTGAAGTCCTACAACAAGAGGGCAATATAGACATTGAAAGGATCCATAGAACACCCGCAACATTCGATCCAGATAAGAAAACGCCCAGAAATATAATTGCCAAATTCAAGAGTTTCCAAGCAAAAGAAAAAATCTTACAAGAAGCCAGAAAGAGACAATTCAAATATCAAGGAGCACCAATCAGGATCAGACAGGATCTGGCTCCCTCCACGCTAAAAGATCGCAAGGCTTGGAATACGATATTCAGAAAGGCAAAAGAGCTGGGTCTGCAACCACGGATCAACTACCCATCAAAATTGACTATATATTTCCAGGGGAAAGTAGGGGCATTCAACAAAATTGAAGAATTCCAAGTATTTGCACAGAAAAGACCAGGGAAAAATGGAAAGTTTAATATCCAACCACAAAAATTGAGAGAAACATGAAAAGGTAAATAAGAAACAAAGGGGAAAGAAAGAAAACTCATAATTTTTAAATTTGCCCTTTTAAGGGCCTCAATAAGATCTAAATATCTATATTCCTATGTAGAGAAATGTTATGTATAATTCTCTGTAGTAAACTCTATTCACTATTCTAGAATTCACTATTATAGTAATCAGAAGATTAATTCACAGGGTGAGGGTGGAACACTAAATAATCTAAGATGGCATGGGGGTTGGGAAAGAGGGGGTGAATAGCAGGGGACACCAAGAGAAACTTGAGTGAATAAGAAAAATAGGATATTCTATTATACAAAAAGAGGGCATGGAAAGGAGAGGGGACAAATATTATTATAAGAAGGAGAGGAAGAGAGCATTAAGAGGTAATGATCAAACGTTATTCTCAATGTAATCAATCCAGAGAGGGAAGAGTAGCTATACTATCCATTGGGACATAAAACTCTTATCTAACCCTTCCAAGAAAGTAAGAAGGGATAAACCGAAGGGAGCAGGGGAGTGGGAAGATCAAAAAAAGGGAGGGGAGAAGAAGGGGAAGGAATTAATAAGGCCTTTAGAAACGAAAAGAGGGGGGAAAATAAGGGAGGGGGTAGAAAGGGAAGTTAATCAAGGGAGAGGATAAGGGATAGAGGCTCAATAGCAAACCACTGGTTTAAAAGGGAATAGTATAAGAAAAAGGGAGTAGGAATAGGGGAGAATACGAAAATGTCCGCAAATGCACAACTGATGATTATAACTCTGAATGTGAATGGGATGAACTCTGTCATAAAACGGAAGCAAATAGCAGAGTGGATTAGAAACCAAAATCCTACCATATGTTGTCTACAAGAAACACATATGAGGCAGGCGGACATACACCAGTTTAAGGTTCAGGGCTTGAGCAAAATCTTTGGGGTGTCAAATGAGAAAAAGAAGGCAGGAGTGGCTATTATGATTTCTGACAAAGCCAAAGTAAAAATAGATATGATTAAAAAAGACAGGGAAGGTCATTACATCCTGATTAAAGGCAGTATAAACAATGAGGAAATAACACTGCTCAATATGTATGCACCAAGTGGTATAGTACCCAAATTCATAAAGGAGAAACTGGCAGAGCTCAAGAAGGAAATAGATAGTAAAACCATAATAGTGGGAGATCTAAATATTCCTCTTTCAGATCTAGATAAATCAAACCGAAAAATAAAATAAGAAAGAGGTAAGAGAGGTGAATGAAGTCCTAGAAAAATTAGATTTAATTGATATGTGGAGAAAAATAAATAGGGACAAAAAGGAATACACCTTCTTTTTAGCTGCACATGGCACATTCACAAAGATTGACCATGTTATAGGGCATAGAATAATTGTAAACAAATGCAAAAGAGCAGAAATAATAAATGTAACCTTCTCAGATCATAATACAATAAAAATAATAATTAGTAAGGGCACCTGAACAGGAAAATCAAAAACTAACTGGAAATTAAATAATATGATTCTCCAAAACCAATTATTTAATTTTAAATTAAATAATATGATTCTCCAAAACCAATTTATATCCTTGAGTACATATATTAACAAATTAAGGAGGGCAGAGATCAATGAATTGGGCATGCAACTGAAAAAATTAGAAAGTGAGCAAATTAAAAATCCCCAGATGAAAACTAAATTAGAAATGCTAAAAACCAAGGGAGAAATTAATAATATTGAAAGTAAAAGAACTATTGAATTAATAAATAAGACTAGAAGCTGATACTTTGAAAAAACTGATAAAATAGACAAAGTACTGGTCAATCTAATAAAAAAAAGGAAAGAAGAAAACCAAATTGATAGTATCAAAAATGAAAAGGGAGACCTCACCTCTAATGAAGGGGAAATTAAGGCAATCATTAAAAACTATTTTGCCCAATTATATGGCAATAAATATAACAATTTAGGAGATATGGTCGAATATTTACAAAAATATAAACTGCCAAGATTAACAGCAGAAGAAATAGAATACCTAAATAATCCCATATCAGAAAAAGAAATTGAACAAGCCATCAAAGAACTCCCTAAGAAAAAATCGCCAGGGCCTGATGGATTCACAAGGGAATTCTATCAGACATTCAAAGAGCAACTAATCCCAATACTATACAAATTATTTGATATGATAAGCAAAGAAGGAGTCCTACCAAATTCCTTTTATGACACAAATATGGTACTGATTCCAAAGCCAGGGAGATCAAAAACAGAGAAAGAAAACTACAGACCAATCTCCCTAATGAACATAGATGCAAAAATCTTAAATAGAATACTAGCAAAGAGACTCCAGCAAGTAATTAAGAAGATCATCCACCATGATCAGGTGGGATTTATACCAGGAATGCAAGGTTGGTTCAACATTAGGAAAGCCATCCATATAATTGACCATATCAATAGTCTAACAAACAAAAATCACATGATTATCTCAATAGATGCTGAAAAAGTCTTTGACAAAATATAGCATCCATTCCTATTGAAAACACTGAAAAGTAGAGGAATAGAAGGACCTTTCCTAAAAATAATAAACAGTATATACCTAAAACCATCAACAAACATCATATGCAATGGGGATAAATTAGAAGCCTTCCCAATAAGATCAGGAGTAAAACAAGGATGCCCATTATCACCTCTATTATTCAACATAGTACTAGAAACACTAGCAGTTGCAATTAGAGAAGAAAAAGAAATTGAAGGTATCAAAGTGGGCAAGGAGGAGACTAAGCTATCACTCTTTGCAGATGATATGATGGTCTACTTAAAAAATCCTAGAGAATCAACTAAGAAGCTTGTAGAAATAATCAACAACTTTAGCAAAGTTGCAGGATACAAAATAAATGCACATAAATCATCAGCATTTCTATACATTTCCAACACACTAGAGCAGCAAGAAGTAGAAAGAGAAACACCATTTAAAATCACCTTAGACAATATAAAATACTTAGGAATCTACCTACCAAAACAAACACAGCAATTATATGAAATCAGCTACAAAACACTTTCCAAACAAATAAAACTGGATCTAAACAATTGGAAAGCCATTGATTACTCATGGGTAGGATGAGCTAACATAATAAAAATGACAATTCTACCCAAATTAATTTACCTATTTAGTGCCATACCTATCAAGCTACCAAAAAACTTCTTTACTGAATTAGAAAAAACTATAACAAATTTAATTTGGATTAACAAAAGATCAAGAATTTCAAAGGAAATAATGAAAAAAAAATGTGAAGGAAGGGGGCCTAGCAGTACCAGATATTAAAATATACTCTAAAGCAGCAGTCATCAAAACAATATGGTACTGGCTAAGAGACAGAGAGGAGGATCAATGGAATAGACTTGGGGTAAATGACATCAGCAAGACAGTGTATGATAAACGCAAAGAGCCCAACTTTTGGGACATGAATCCACTATTTGACAAAAACTGCTGGGAAATTTGGAAGACAATATGGGAGAGATTAGGTTTAGATCAACATCTCACACCCCCACGCCAAGTTAAATTCAGAATGGGTGAATGACTTGAATATAAAGAGGGAAACTATAAACAAGTTAAGTGAACACAGAATAGTATACTTGTCTGATCTCTGGGAAAGGAAAGACTTTAAAACCAAGCAAGAGTTAGAGAAAATTACAAAATGTAAATTAAATGGTTTTGATTATATTAAACTAAAAAGTTTTTGTACAAACAAAAACAATGTAGTCAAAATCAGAAGGGAAAGAACAAATTGGGAAAAAGTCTTTATATTTAAAAACTCTGACAGGGGTCTAGTTACTCAAATATACAAGAAGTTAAAGCCATTGTATAAAAATCAATCCATTCCCCAATTGATAAATGTGCAAGAGACATGAATAGGCAATTTTCAGGTAAAGAAATCAAAAGTATCAATAAGCACATGAGAAAGTGTTCCAAATCTCTAATAATTAGAGAAATGCAAATCAAAACAACTCTGAGGTATCACCTCACACCTAGCAGGTTGGCTAAAATGAAAGAAGGGGAGAGTAATGAATGTTGGAGGGGATGTGGAAAAATTGGGACATTAATGCATTGCTGGTGGAGTTGTGAACTGATCTAGCCATTCTGGCTGGCAATTTGGAATCATGCTCAAGGGGCTATAAAAGAATGCCTGCCCTTTGATCCAGCCATACCATTGCTGGGTTTGTACCCCAAAGAGATCATAGATAAACAGACTTGTACGAAAATATTTATAGCTGCTCTTTTTGTGGTGGCAACAAACTGGAAAAGGAGGGTATGTCCTTCAATTGGAGGGAATGGCTGAACAAACTGTGGTATATGCGGGTGATGGAATACTATTGCGCTAAAGGGAATAATAAACTGGAAGAGTTCCAGGCGAACTGGAGAGACCTCCGGGAACAGATGCAGAGCGAAAGGAGCAGAGCCAGAAGAACATTGTACACAGAGACTGATATACTATGGTAAAATTGAATGTAATGGACCTCTGTACCAGCAGCAATACAATGGCCCAGGACAATTCAGAGGGATTTATGGTAAAGAACGCTGCCCACATTCAGAGGAAGGACTGCAGGAGAGGAAACACATAAGAAAAACAATTGCTTGAACGCATGGGTCGGGGTGGACATGATTGAGGGTGTGGACTCGAAACTACCACACCAATGCAACTACCAACCATTTGGAAATAGGTCTTGATCAAGGACACATGACAAAACTAGTGGAAATGTGCATTGGCCATGGGTGGGGGGAGTGCGGGGGGTGAAGGGCAAAGTAGGAGCATGAATCATGTAACCATGTTAAAAATGAATATTAATAAATGTTTAAAAAAATAACTATATTGTGAGTCATCTAATTACCTCAATGGATAGAGAGCTAATCCTGGTGGGGGGAGGTCCTGGGTTCAAATTTGGCCTCAGATATTTCCTAACTATGTAATCCTGTACAAGTCACCTTAATCCTGATTGCTTAGCCCTTAGCACTCTTCTGCCTTAGAACTGGTACTTAGTATCAAGTTAAGACAGAAAATAAGAGTTAATAAGATATATGTATGTATTGTTATATTGAATCTCTGGGAGCCAGGAGTCCACATTGTTGATTGACAGGTGGATCCACTGGATATCGGAATGTTCCCAGAGGGCCATGAGGACACAGGAGAGAGTAGTTGGCCCGGGGAATATAAAACATCCTGGCTGCCCTGGCAGGGGGACCTTTCTTTCATGGATACCTGAGATCTGTGGATCCTGGTATCTTGAGGATTGACTTGCGGGGCTGAACCTTGCAAGATCCTCATATTTGTCCTGTTACCATCATCAACCTGTACCCAGATCATCATGTCTGATTCTACTGCCCCTAGACATTAGGAAATCAATCATATTAGTTATCTAGGTTTTCCAGGGCCCGGGAGGGATTTGGGAAGTGGGCAGGAGAAGAGGCTGGAAAGGGATGGATATCCCAAAGACTGGTTGGGCATATCATCTAATAAAGGAGAAGAAGCTGAAACATCAAGCAGCAGTTTGCCTACTCTGGTGTGGCTGTGGCCAGGCTGGACCAGAGAGGGACTAACCATCTTGACTCATCATTTGCCTACAGTTTAACGGTGTAATATTACCAAATTTAATTAGGGTTTCCCAATACCTCTATCCAATCCCAATACCCCATCTTTGTTAAATACAGTCAAAGCCTTTTGAAGTACCTTCCTGGAGTGGTTATTTCCTAGCTTCTCTGGGAAGGGAGATACTCAGTCAGAGACAAACTGTTACCAAGCTAAAGAGCCCATTATACAATATCAATCAACCCCAGGTGGGACCTGAAGGGATAACATCCATTGACCTAAAGGATCCTGCCTGGACACTGTTATAAAGGAGGGAGGTGTCATATCATCCTCTACATCTATACAACATTTATTCTAGTATTTTTATAACATACATATATATAAATATTGATCACTGAATTTCACTATAATTTGTATCCATGGTTATGTCATGTAACTTATTGTATTCAGATAAAATATTTCTCTGAGAAAGGGTATGTAGGTCTTTATGTGATTAATTCAAAAAGAGGTCAATGATACACAAAAGGTGATTAAATCCTATTCCAAGTCAACTCCTTTCTTTTATTTTTGAGGAAGCAGAGGTCTTTACAGGGACTTGGTCAATAGTATTCAATCCAAGGCTGTCATAATCTAGGGTCAGCTAGACCTAGGGTCAGTTCTCTCCTCAGCTTTGAGAGCCACAAAGAAGCATAATGCTGTGATGCTAGTTTGCCATCCCCCTTCTATCAGATAGATGCATCCTGCCTGTGGAGAGGTCAGTATTGAAAAGAGGTATCAAAATTGATGGGATGGCCATCCATTAGATGACAGAACAAGTTGTGGTACATGATTTCAAAAAATTATTATTATGCTATAATAATAAATGATGAGTCAGATGATTTCTGGAGGGAAAAAAACCTTGAGATTTGCATGAACTGATGCAAAGTGTAGAAAGAACCAGTAGAACACTGAATGAAGTAACAGCAATATCATAGTCATCAATTATGAATGTCTTAGGTATTTTCAGCAATCAAAGATCCAAGACAATTTGAAAAGACATAATGAAAAAATGCTATCTCCAGAGAAAGAACCAAAGGTGTATGCATGAAGATTAAAACATCTTTTTTTAACTTTCTTCATTTTTTGTTGTATGTTTTCTTTTGTGACATGGATAATATGTAAATATATTTTGCAAGATTGCATATGCATAAATTCTAGCAAAGTGCTTGTCTTATCAAGGAAGGAGGAGAAAAGAGATGGAATTTGGAATTAAAAAAACAAAAAACAAGAATAGTAAAATTGTTTTTTTTTCTGAGAAAGAAATAAAATAAAAAAATTTTAAAAATTTTAAAAATCTGTGATTAGACATACTTAATTCATTATAAAATATTAAAAATTTAGTCTTTCTATCTCTTGTTATTATTTTGTATTTAATTACTTGTTTAACTGTGTAACTCTCCCCCACAAAATTTAAAACTCCCTAAAGGCAAGCACTGTTTGTTTTGGGGCATTTTCCTTCCTAATACCATGCATTGCAGTGGAGCTTTTATTAATATCTTGTTTGCTTAAATTTGATTATTGAGCAAAGTAATCAGTTTAGGTGCCATTCACCACAATTGGAACTTAGATTAGTGAAGACAGAAAAATATCTTTTTATAGCCCTTCCTTCTTTCCTAACAGCCTACAATTGGAGATTATTTGTGTAATCCTCAGGGACAGGAATTTGACTCCTATTTTATAACCAATCTCCCCTTTTCTCTCCCAAAATCTATTCTATTTACTTTTTCTGATAATCTTTGAAAACATTAGTTACCAAGGAAAGTTTTCACTTATATATGTAAGAAAGTTAGGTATCACATAGTTGAGGGCAAAACTCAAGAGAATGAAGTTCTTTAGGGATTTATGGGTGGATTGTTATTTTAGAACCAGCATTCCTTCCTTACTCCCCATGAAAATATACAACCTCGACTGCCAGTTATAGAAAAGGCCAAGGCAGCCCTTTTTCTGTAGACACTTATGATTGATAAGGCACTTTCCCATTTTGTAGGCACATTGCCATAATCTTTATTAATTATTTATATGCAGCAGTCATTTTCAATTTTTTAATATGTGTGTTATTAGTACATAATCTGGTTTCTAAGGATAAATGATTGGTCAACTTATGAAAAAAAGATTTTTTTAAAAAAGGCTAGAATTCTCCTAAGAACTTGATCAGTGCTTTGTGAAGTATGTAGTCTAATCCAAAGGTCATAAAACTATCATTGGTTCTCTTTGTGGCTGCTGACAGCTGCCTAAGGTATATTATCAACTGTCTCTTTGTTCACATGATGTTCTTAATCAATCAACAGTTTAACAAATAATCTTAAAGAGAAATAAAGATTTTAGATTGTAGTAGTGAAACTATGTCTTGATTTTAGTAAAATCCTATTAATTACAATATTCATAATCTGTCATTGAACCAAAGAATACAGATTTGGGCATAAGGTGCAAGAAGTCTGGAAAGGTAGGAAGATCTTATATCATAAAGGGCTTTGGATGGCAAATAGTACTTTGTCTGTACCTAGAAGTAATCTAAAACTATTGTTAAGGCAGAGTCAAGATGGTGGTTAAGAAGCAACAATAGTAAATTCTTCTTTGAAACCCTTCCACACCTATAAAAATCAAAGAACTTTGAGGGTGTCAGAAAACCAAATACAGGACAGAGCTGGGGGACCTCCTGCTTGATTCAACTTAAAAGGTATGCAGAAAAGATTGAATTCTCAGGTTTAAGGAAAAGAAAGAAGGAGGATCCTGGGACCCCTCCCCCATCTACTGTGCTGAGACTCCAATGGGTGGAGGGATCTTGGGGTGTGGGTTCCAGCCTAAAGGGAATGCCCTGCTACCATAGCTATTCAAAGCTCAGGGCTCTGTCCACAGATGGCAAGGATACAGCTGGAGAAGAGAGGCAGAGAAGAGCCAGTCACAGCTTTCAGCCACCACTCCTGCATCTTAGGCCTCTGCCTCTAGAAGTTTGGGCCTCAGGGAACATTCAGCTCTGCAGATCACTTCAACTGGCTTGATCCAGTATATCAATAGTGCACATAAGAAGGCTCCAGAGGGCAGAAAAGCTCAATCTCCAATACCCCTCCCCGAATTACTCTACTGAGACTCACAATAAGAATCCAGCTAATTGGGATCCCAGGGCAAAGGCTGCAACCACATGGGAAACTCAGGGCTCTGCCTGGGCAGCTGGTGGGGAGGTGACTGGAAGAGAGGAAGAGAGAAGGGCTGAGGGTAACTACCTTCAGCCTTCATACCTTCACTCTCACCTTTAGCCTCCGCTGGCAAATGGGACAGATCTGTCCTCAAGGAACATTAATACCACAAGTCAACTGCAATAGCTAATCCAGTTAATCAGCTGAGCAGAGAAGCCCCTTCAGGGAAGAAAAGCCCAAACTCACCCAGGCAGCAAATAAACAGAGGAGCAAGAATAGAGCCAATAAGGAGGGAGAAAGGAGGAAAAAAATATGAGTAAACAACAGAAAAAGAAAAAAAGAAATTACAATTGATAGCTTTATTCAGGTAATAAACAAAGAACAAATGGAACAGAGGAGGACCAAGGAACATCAAGAAAAAACTCAGGAACTCCAATGAATTGGACTCAGGCTATGGAAGAACTCAAAATACAATTCAAAGAACAATTAAGAGAGGTTGAAGGAAGTTGGGAAAAGAACTTAAAAAGCAAAATAGGTTCTCTGGAAAGAGAGGGACATGGACTAAAACAAGAAAATAGTGTCTAAAAAGCCAGAATTGACCATCTTGAAAATAAGGCAAAAATAGTGAAAAATCAAAAGAAAAAGGAGGTTCAAAAATCCAGAGATGAAATTCAATCTTCAAAAATTAGAATCAAACAACTAGAAGCAAATGACTTCACAAGACAGCAAGAGTCTATAAAACAAAATCAAAAGAATGAAAACATTGAGGAAAATATGAAATATCTCATTGATAAAGGCATTGGTATTCATTGATTGAGTTGTTGGGATGACATGATCAGGTTTGTATTTTAGGAAAATTATTTCCATGGTAAATGGGGAATGGATTGGATTGGGGAGAGAATGGAGGCAATCAAACCCATCAGCAGGCTATTGAAGTAATTGTGGCAAGAAGATGATAAGAGTCTGAACTAGCAGAATGGTAGTGTCAAAGAAGACAAAGGAGTGTATTCAGAAGTTCTTACAAAGGAGAAATTGTCAGTCCTTGACAACAGATTGAATGGGATGAGGGAGAATGTTGAACATAGGATGATGCCTAGGATATTGACAGAGCCTGGGAGTCTAGTGTTACTCACTTAAGGAAAAGGTAAGGTAGGAGGGGAGAAGGACTTATGGGAAAGATAATGATTTCTGTTTTATACTTGATTATTTCAGATTTGTACTGGACATCTAGTTCCAAATGCCTGAAAAGCAGCTAAAACTCAAGATTGGAAATCAGCAGAGATGTTGAAGCAGAAAAATTGATTATAGTATCTACAGCATAAAGATGATAATTAAGAAAAAAATGAACCAGGATGGAACCTGAAGGACATCTATGATTAGAATATTATCTGAAGGAAGATCTGGCAAAGGAGATGTGGAAAGAGCTATCAGATAGAAAGGAGGAAAACCTGGAGTGAATGTGCTTATGTATGTCTGTTTCATCCCCTTACATGAAAACTTCTTGAGGGCAGAATATTTCCTTTTCTCTTCACTTATGGCTTTCTCCCTCCTTCTACTTGGTAATTAAATAGTCTCTTTGCCTAACTAAAAAAAAGTATTATAGGGGAGCTCAAATCCCCAGAGTCACCTCGCCAAAATAATGTTTGAAGTAAAAGTCCAATTTACCACAGGCAGGGGGTTTAAATATACCTCAAACCCCCAAATTTCCAGCATGAATCAGCACCATTTTCTGATTTTTGAACTCCCACATTAGGGCTCAGTCTTTTCACTCCTTCTACCCTGAGCCTGGTGTACCTTGAACCAAATAAGAACCCTTGGAAAAATCCACCAGACTATGCCAGTTTTTCACTACTCCTTTCCCAGAAACATCAGAGGGATCTGATTTGGGTCTGTCCTCCCCTGACTGATTATTTTCCTTCAATAAAATTAGCTTGCTTCAGTTACACTCTGCTAAATTGTGCCTTGTGTTGCATTTTGGTTTGTGCTGTTCTGTCTTTCCTTGTATCTCATGTTTGAATTTGAAATTACTTAAACTTCATAAATACACTTTTGTCTCTCCTCTAAACCCTCCCTTTCTCCTTATTCCCCTGCTTTACCCTTTCCTCTCTCCCTGCCTCTCTTTTTGCCTTACCTTCTTGCCTTCCTTCTCACAGTGCCTGGCACAAAGGAAGTGTTAAGTAAGAGTTTAAGAAAATCATATTGATTAGGATACCATAAAACTAAGAATTATGAAATGAATCAGCAAATAGATGAATGAATGAATAAATGAAATTATTATTAAGCTCATACTATAAACCAAGTGTGAGATATTAGAATTATAAAAATAAAAATGAATCTATCTTTGTTTTTAAGGCACTTGCATTCTTATAGGAGAAAATAGCAGACACAGGAGGGTGGTAGCCAGGGGTGTCAATGATAGTTTCGATTTGATTTGATTATTGTTCAAAAGCAATAAATACATATGGTGGAGATGCTTGATAGAGAAGAGTGGAATATATATTTATAACCAGGATTAAGGAATAGATTCCCCAATAATTATTGAGTGGATAGATGTGAATTATGATCTGAGGCAAGTTAGATAAGGTCTTTTACATGAGTTTCCTCATATCTGCTTATCATCTATGTTCAATCTCAGGGCAGAAGTCCTAGCTGAGATGAGAGAGCTGTGGTCTCTACATATACTGGAGCTGTTAGAATTTTGGAAGAGAGGCACTCAGTTGTATAATAGGGAAGGATGTCTGAGAACAAAATTATGTATAGTCCAAAGTATAAAATGCATGATGACTGTGAATGCTAGAGATTAATAGCATACTCTACATGGGAAATACCAGAAGAGTCCACATTGTAGATGTGTCTGGTTAGAAAAGAAGGATGTCCCATGATTTAGTAAGAATGAGAGATAGCAAATGGACTATTTGACTGCTCTATAGCTCACATACTCAGATATTCAAAATCCAAAAGAAGGTCCTCATCAAGTTGGGTGATTTTTCTATGAGTGTATCTTAAGTGGACTTTAAGGAAGGGACCTAATTCACATAGCACATGAGGATGAAAAAGTATAGAGAGAGAAGAAAAAAAAAAGTATATTACAGAAGGTTTTGTGGGTTTTGAAATGGCTATAGCTCTATCACAGGAGAGATCATATTAAAAGGTAGAATAGATGGTTAAATGAGTGCTACAGTTGGTATAATTTACTGGAAATTAGAAACTCCATCCTATTCCACACCTAAAAATTTATTTTAAAAAGCAGTGTAAAAACTCTTACATTTTTCTAACACTTTGAAGTTAATAAATTACTTTTCTTACAATTCCATGAAGTAAGCAGTCCCTCATCTCTATTTTTGAGATTAGAATATGGGAGCATAAAATGTGCAGGGACTTACCTATTACAATGCAGTTAGGAAGTGTCTGAGAAGATATTTGAATCGAAATATCTTGTCACAAAAACTAACATATCACTGTTAAACCTAGCATCTACTCTTTTGCCTCACTGACAATTAATATGTTAGCATGAGAGACACATTATTTGGGGTTAAATTTGGTTTTTATTCTACAATTCTCTTTAAAGAAAACCTCAAATGTTCTCAGTTGCAAACATGTCATTAATGCCAAATAGTTATGTAATGCTTTAAAGTTGACAAACTGTTTCAAATGAATTATCACATTTTATACTCATAACAACTCTTGGAAGAAGGTGCTTTTATTTATTTAATTTTTTAATTTTTTAAACCCTAATATCTTTTATATATATCCTTCTATATTAATTTTTATTTGTTACAGGGCTAGGCAATGGGGGTTAAGTGACTTGCCCAGAGTCACACAGCTAGGAAGTGTCTGAGGCTAGATTCAAACCTAGGACCTCCTGTCTCTAGGCCTGGCTCCCAATCCACTGAGCCATCCAGCTGACCTTTTTTTTTTTTTAAAACCCTTACCTGCTGTCTTGGAGTCAATATTGTGTATTGGCTCCAAGGCATAAGAGTGGTAAGGGTAGGCAATGGGGGTCAAGTGACTTGCCCAGGGTCACACAGCTGAGAAGTGACTGAGGCCAGATTTGAACCTAGGACATCCCATCTCTAGGCCTGACTCTCATTCCACTGAGCTACCCAGCTGCCCCTTTAGAAGGTGCTTTTAATCAACCCCATTTTCCAGACGAGGAAACTGGGACAGACAGAGTTCACGTGATTTGTCCACTGCCACAAAGTTAATTATTAAATATTGGATTTGAAATCTGGTCTAATTCCAAGGCCGACATTATGTTACTTCAAATAAATGTATAAGATAACTCCTTTCCTGATGATAGATATAGTGTGACATGAATATTCTCAATGCATGAACTGAGGAAGTACTAAAAGAAGAGTTTACCAAAGGTTTAGTTGATTAATATTTTCCCAAAATTCTGTTTCTCTACCACAAATGCAGTTATAGGCTAAAGTCTGTATAATATTTGTTTTACTCATAGATGAATTTTCAGATTTCTATTTTTTAATGAATCTAATTTAACATTAAAAAATCAGTTCTATGTAATAAAAGAAAGAAAGAATAAAAACGCTCACTTTTCCCTCTTGCTTCCTGTGTCCATCCCTCATCTTGCCTTTCCCTCCCCTCCAAAACCCACACATGCACCCACAACACCCACATATTGGCTTTTCCTTTTCTCAGACTACCTCAAACATAAACACCTAAACAAAGATCAGATTCCCCTCTCATTAGTTTGACTAAGTTACTTACCCCCTTTATATTTTTTTTTTCTGAGAGCCTCCCAGGAATTACATAAGTTCAACCCAATTTTGAATTTATCATGCTGAGGTTGCCTTGGCTCAGAGAAGTCAAAGAAAGCTCTCCAGGCTAATAATTTGGCTGGATCAGCATCTGAAGCTTTCACAATGTCCTGGCTATTAGCGAAAGTTCCAATGCATTTGCCATGGTGAAAATATCAATCTTGTCTTGAATATTTAATTTAATTATTCATAATGCATGGTAAAAGGGTGAAGCTCCAGGAAACAGCTGGGATTTCCCAGCAGTATTCTGGGTGGGCTGTCCTGATGTCAGTAAAGAGGATGGAAATGCCAACTTTACTGTAAATAAAAAGAAAGAACAATGGATCATCAATATCTATTTAAAATTTGTAGAACTGAAAATTGGTTATTCATTTTGAGCAAAGGGTTAATGTTTCTAAACTGTGAGTTGTCAATAATGAATTTCCATGAATAGAAATTCAAGGGTAAGGTATATAAATTTTTTTTCACTGTTGTTTAAAACATAAAGTAATTTGTAATGTCCTCTGAATTCTGGTAAGTCCAGTTACAATAAGCAAACTGCAATAGATTTAGCTTTGAGTAAAATTTGGAAATAAGAGAAATTTGACTTTTATATACTTTTTCTTCACAACACATTTAGGATGTCAGAAGATCTAATGCTATCTACCACCCAATATACCAACCTGAACTTTTACCATTGAGAAATGTCTCCAGATAGCCATTGGAATAAGAACTGGCATGTTACTAGGGGAACTACCTCCACCAATGACATCTTTTCTGAAATTCATAGTTTTAGAGAATTGCCTCAATTCAGATATATTGAAACATATACCTGGGACCACATGAGGCCCCTAACAAGCCCTACTGCAATCTGATTCAGATCAAAATGCAATTGGAAAATTTTTAATAAAATACAACAAATTAGATAATATCATATTTTAAATGTCAGTATATAGCCTACAGAGATTTTTATCTACAGATTAATGGTACATTTTTCTATTTGAAGTTAATATTACTGGTATAGAATATTGAAAAGTCAGAGACATGACTAGGATCACATAGCCAATATGTTTGAGATGGAAGTCATCCTTACTTCAGGGCTTTTCTATAATCATTTTCTTTGAGTCAAAATCACCATCACTTCAGTGTACTTATCACTATCTTAGATACTTAATAACTATGTGGTGTTAATCAAAGTTATTAAACTTCTCAGCCTTACATTCTTTAAATGTAAAATGTAATAATAATTCCTGATTCATACAGATATTGTAGGAATCAAATGAGAAGATACTTTAAATTACTCTGCATAACAAAACTATATTTAAAAATTAGGTATCATTTTTGTTAAAAAAAAAAAGTGGTGAACTGCTAGTCATCATTAGCAAAATGATGGAACACTTGAGCAAAAGAAGAAAAGCCCCAATACAATGAAAAGATGCAATGGGTTAAGAGAACCTTGGCATAAACTAGTGGTTTCTCAGAAAAGAAGATTAATGTATCACAGGGAACAAGAATAAATAGAAAATAAGCTATATTAGAAGTAAAACCAGAGCTTTTGAGGAATAAATTTGGAGGAGACTAAATCACTTTGAAGAAAAAAACATAACAATGCAGTAAACACATCAAAAAAAATAAATGGAAAAAAAGATAATTCAATAATTCAGCAAAAAACTAAGATTTAAAATAGTATTTTGAGTCATGCAGAAATTGCACCAAAGATGAGAAAGGAAAGAATGATCAATAAAGACTTACTATATGTAAGACTCTATGCTAAACCCTGGGTTAACAACAACAACAAAAGGTAAAAGGTAACCTCAAATAATTTAAGCTAATGTGAATGATAAGCAAACAAATATGTAAACTTAAACTATATATTTGATAATAAACAATCAAAAAGTAATTAAAAGAGGGAAAGCACTAAAATTTAGAGAAGTTGGGAAAGACTTCCCCAGAAGATGAGTTTTTAGTTGCCAAATAAAGTAAACCAGGGGATCTGGATGCAGGAATGAAGAGGGAGAGCATTTCAGGTATAGAGAACAGCCAGAGAAAATGTCTGGAAATAAAAGATGGAGGAGAGAGAATACAATATGCTGAAAGTTATATAAAAGGATATTTTCTCAATAATAAACTGTCCTGTTAAGATTAATTTATGTATATAGTGACAAAAATGACCTTATAGTTAATGCCTTTAAATAATTCTTGTTGAGAATGCCAGGGCAGAAACTTTGAAATAATAATAATAAAGAAGACAAGGAAAATTCAGTAAGGTAAATGAATTGGAACAATGGCTCTGAAGAACAGGATATAAGAAAGGAAAAAATTATTACTCATTATCAAGATAAATGGTAAGAATGTACCCATATTTTGGAGAAAAGTAAGATAATAGATGACAAGGTAAAACAGAACTTTTTTTTTCCTTATGAAGTACATAAGTAAAACTAACAAGAATATAAAATTAAAGTATGCTACAGTGGATTTTCTTTCTTTCTTTCTTCCTTTCTTTCTTTCTTTCTTTCTTTCTTTCTTTCTTTCTTTCTTTCTTTCTTTCTTTCTTTCTTTCAAACCCTTATACTTCGGTGTATTGTCTCATAGGTGGAAGACTGGTAAGGGTGGGCAATGGGGGTCAAGTGACTTGCTCAGGGTCACACAGCTGGGAAGTGGCTGAGGCCGGGTTTGAACCTAGGACCTCCTGTCTCTAGGCCTGACTCTCACTCCACTGAGCTACCCAGCTGCCCCCTGGATTTTATTTCTGATCAATTAAAAAATAGGATTGGCAGTGATGAGAAGGCAGACACATACAATATACAAATTACATATATACAAATTAAAAATATACAAATTAAAAAAGAAAAGAAAAAAAATAAATTGTGCTCAAAGGCATCATTGATTATTCACTTTATTTACTCCCTTTTATTGGATCCATTATTTCTTTGGTATAGCATCATCCACTGAAAAGCTTTCCTGATCATTTTAGATCACCTTCTTTTTCAGTTTACAGTTTAAAAGATCTATGGCTCTGGAAGCTTAAGTGACTTGACTAGGGTAAGGCATAGTATAATCCAAAGATGTAAATTGAACCCAAGTCAATGATTTCTTTAGCCCATGGGAGCAGCGGAAGTATAATGATGTGAAAGGATAGGCATAGTTTGACAAATTTCTAAATTTAGTTGTAAATTCCTTTCTAGAATGTTTGGAGCAATTTATAGTTTTCAACAGCAATTTTCTAGTTGATTAATTTTTGTTCATCTCTTTCTATATTTGTCATTTTCCTCTTTTATAATATTTGCTAGTTTGATTGATGTAAGGCAAAAACTCAAATTGTTTTAATGTCCATTTCTCACATTATTAGAGACTAACAGTGTTTTTTTATATGATTGTTGAAAATCAAAATATAAAAACTACATTCTTTTACATTTTTCCTACTGGAAGTTTTTTTTTGTTATGTACATTTTAATCACTTCCTTATATGTGTTGGGAATTAACTTTTGTAATAGTATATTTTTTACAAAATTTTCTCTGTTATTTGTTTCCTTTTAATGTATTCTATATTAAATTTGGTTGTGTGAAATTATTTTACATTTACATGCCTAAAGTTATCCATTTTAATATATGTGATCCCTCTATATCATTTATTTAGACATGAATGTTCCCCTTAGCCTAGGAAGCAAAAAGTAATTTATTGTTTGTTTGCTAATTTGTTTTTTTGCATGACATTTTATATTTAGGTCTTGTCTCCCTTTATGCCTTATGTTGGTGTATTGTATGAAAGATTTGTCTAAGCCTAATTCTGCCAGGCTGCTATTAATTTTATCACGGTTTTTTGAGGCAAACAATGAAACCTCCTCACCAGAAGAGGAGTAATTTGGGTTATCACATATTATATCTATATATGTGTTTTAACTTCTATATATCATTTACCTAACCTGCTCCACTGATCAATTTATTTTTTATTTGAATCAAATCATTTAAATGATTTCTGTTATGTAGTAGAAATTGACATATTGTGCTTCCTTTTTTTCATGATTATTCTTGATTTTCTGGACTATTTTTTCTTTAATCTGAATTTTATTAATAATTTTTCCAGATTTACAATACATTATTTTGGAGTTTAAATTGGTTCAACATGGAATAACTAAGTTAGCTTAGTTACCATTGTGATTTTTATATTGGCTTGATAGAATTAATCTGTGGATCAATTTTGTTTTATTACTATTGGTTTTGCTTCATTGGTTGTTATTACTATTTTTTTAAAACCCTTACCTTCCATCTTAGAATCAATACTGTGTATTGGTTCCAAAGCAGAAGAGTAGTAATGGCTAAGCAATGGGGGTCAGGTGACGTGCTCATGGTCACACAACTTGGCAGTGTCTGAGGGCAGATTTGAACACAGGACCTCCCAACTCTAGTCCTAACTCTCAATCCACTGAGCCACCTGGCTGCCCCCAGTTGTTATTGTTATTGTTAATTATCTTTGGTCATATCTGACTCTTTATTACCTTGTTTGAGGTTTTCTTGACAAATATACTTGACTGTTTTGCCATTTTCTTCTCTAGCTTATTTTATAGGTAATGAAATTGAAGTAAACAGGATTTAAATGGTTTGTCCAAGGACACACTGCTATTAAGTGTCTGAAACCAGATTCAAACTTGTGAAAATTGTTATTCTTATTGACTCCAGGCCCAGAACTATACAAAGAACTAGAATCATTTCACCACCTAGATACCCCCATTATCTATAACATCTTTAATCATAATTTAATTTCCTTTTTATATATTTTAAATATTGATTTTGCAAATCTACTATAGTTTATTTTAAGTCATGATTTTTCAGTTTATTTAAAGTAGAATATATTTTTCTCCTGTCCCTCATTTTATCTTTATGTTTTTATTTGTGTGTAAAGTGTATTTCTTATAAACAGCTTCTTGCAGTCTATTCCATTCTGTTATCCTCTTCCATTTTATGGGTGCCTTTATACCTTCCAATTTATAGTCACGATTATTATATGTATTTCTTCCATTATTTGTTTTTATTTAATTTACTTTCTTTTTTCTCACTTCTCTCTTCAATGTATTGGTATACTTGTCCAAAAAAAATTTCAGGGATTCTAGTTTTCCCCAAGAAAGGGCATATTCACCTCCATGGATATTCAGAGTGTTTGGAAGTTCACATCTGTGACTTTCTTTTTTTGTTTAGAATAGTTTTCCATGGTTACATGATTAATGATTCCTCCCCCTCTCATCTTCCCCATCCCAAAATTGACAAGCATTTCCTCTGTATCATTGTTCAAAGCCTATTTCTATGTTATTCATATTTGTAGTAGAGAAATCTTTTACTCTAAAAACCCTAATCATGTCTATATTGAACTACATAATCTAGTCTTTGTTTTTCTTCTGAGTTTCTGTTCCCACAGTTCTTTCTCTGGATGCGGATAGCACTCTTTCTCATAAGTCCCTCTGTATTGTGCTGGGTCATTGCATTGCTGCTAGTAGAAATGTCTATTACATTTGATTGTGCCATAAAATATGTCTCTGTGTACAATGTTCTCCTGGTTCTTCTCCTTTCACTCTGCATCAGTTCCTAGAGGTCTTTCCAGTTAACATGGAATTCCTCCAATTCATTATTCATATCAGCAAGGTAGTATTCCATCAACATCAGATACCACAATTTATTCAGCCATTACCAAATTCATGGACACCCCTTAATTTTCCAATTTTTTGCCACCACAAAGAGTGTGGCTATAAATAATTCTGTACAAGTCTTTTTCCTTATTATCTCTTTGGGGTACAAACACAACAATAGTATGGCTGAATCAAAGGGAATGCAATCTTTTAAAGTCCTTTGTGCATAATTCCAAATTACCCTCCAGAATGTTTGGAGCAATTCATAACCCTATCAGCAGTGTATTAGTGTCCCAATTTTGCCACATCCCCTTCCAACATTTATCACTTTGCTGCTATATTGGTCAGCTTGCTAGGTGTAAGGTGTTACCTCAGAGTTGTTTTAATTTGCATTTCTCTAATCAGAAGGGATATAGAACATGTTTGCATGTGCTTATTGACAATTTTGATTTCATCATATGAAAATTGCCTATTCATGTCCCTTGACCATTTGTCAATTGGGGAATGGTTTGATTTTTTTTTTGTAAATTTGACTTAGTTCCTTATATTTTTTTGGAAATTAAATCTTTGTCAGAGAGTTTTGTTATAAAAATGGCCTCCCAGTTTCTTGCTGTCCTTCTAATTTTTGTTGCATTTGTTTAGTTCGTAAAAAAAAAACTTTTTAAATTTGATATATTCAAGGTCACTCATTTTACATTTTGCAAAGTTCTCTGTCTCTTACTTGCTCTTAAATTCCTTCCCTTCCCACAGATCTGAAAGGTATACTATTCTATATTCACCCAATTTATTTTTGACTTCTCTCTTCATATTAAATCATTTACCTATTATTTATTTATTTAATTGGTTAATTTAGAATATTTTTACTTTGTTACATGACACGTATTCTTTCCCTCACCTCCTCACTCCCCATTCCTATAGCCATTGAGCAATTCCACTGGGTTTTACATGTATCATTGATGAAGACCTATTTCCATATTATTAATATTTACAATAGAGTCTACATCCCCAGTCATATCCCCATCAAACCATGTGATCAAGCAAATGTTTTCTTTCTGTTTTTCTGCTGCCACAGTTCTTTTTCTGGTTGTGTATAGGCTTCTTTCTCATAAGTTCCTCAGAACTGTCCTGGGTCATTGCATTGCTGGTAGTAGAGAAGTCCATTATGTTCAATTGTGCTACAGTGTATCAGTCTCTGTGTACAACATTCCCCTGATTCTGCTCTTTTCACTCGGCATCAATTCCTGGAGATCATTCTAGTTTACATGGAATTCCTTTCAGCTCATCACCAACAGATACTACAATTTGTTCAGCCATTCCCCAATCAAAGGACACCTCCTCATTTTCCAATTTTTTGCCACCACAAAAAGTGCAGCTACAAATATTTTTGTACAAGCTTTTTATTATCTCTTTGGGGTACAAACCCAGCAGTGGTATGGCTGGATCAAATGGCAGGCAGTCTTTTAAAGCACTTTGGGCATAATTCTAAATTGCCTTCCAGAATTGTTGTATCAATTCACAACTCTACCAGCAATGCATTAGTGTCCCAATTTTGCCACATCCCCTCCAACATTTATTACTTTCCTTTGCTGTCATATTAGTAAACCTGCTACGTGTGAAGTGGTACCTCAGAGTTGTTTTGGTTTTCATTTCTCTAATTATAATAAATTTAGAACACTTATTCATGTACTTATTGATAGTTTTGATTTCTTTATCTGAAAACTGCCTATTCATGTCCCTTGTCCATTTGTCAATTGGGGAATGGCTTGATTTTTTTTTGCCATTTACCAATTTGAATTTATCTTGGTATATGGTGTAAGATGTTGTTCTTAAGCTAATTTTTCCCATACTGTTTTCCAATTTTCCCAGCAATTTTCGTCAAATAATGAATTCTTGTTTCAAAATCTGGGGTCTCTGGGTTTATTGAACACTAGCCTGCTGAGGACATTAACCCCTAGACTATTCTATTGATCCACCCTTTGGCTCTTAGCCAGTACCATATTGTTTCAATGACCAATGCTTTATAGTATAGTTTAAGATATGGCAATGTTAGGCTCCCATCCTTCACATTCTTTTTTTCATTATTTCCCTTGATATTCTTGATTTTTTGTTCTTCCTGATGAACTTGGTTATTTTTTTATTCTACAAAAGAGGTTTTTTTGGTAGTTTCATAGTATGGCACTGAATAAGTAAAATTAATTTGGGTAGGATTGTCATTTTTATTATCTTATCTCGTCCTATCTAAGAGTGACTTTCTTTACGTATACAGATCAATAAATTCTCTTCAACTTATTATCTCAGGGATTTTCCTGGGAAACAACTTAAATGAATGATCTAAAATCACTTAATCAATATGTGATAGAAGGATATCTTGAACTCAATTATTCATAGTTCATGTCTACCTTTTTTTCCACCATGCCAAATTTGTTTGTTTTTTAATTACTAGGAATATGTATGCCTTTTCAATCTTTCTTTGTCCTCTGCTGTTCAGAAAGGGTAAAAGAGCAATTAGAGTTAAAAAAAAAGATATTTAGCACTTTTGTAGTCTTTTTTGTTTCTCAAAGGATTTTCCATTTATAAGATCATTTACCTGTCACAATAATTCAATAATCAAGGGCAGGGCTGCTATTATTGTTGCATCTATTTTAAATATATAAAAGGAGTCCCAAAATAGATAAGAGTAACTTGCCTAAGGTAATATAGTTACTTAGAGACAGAGACTGTAAGAGAACTTGTATTTGAGCCTAGTTTTTCTGGTTGTTGATTTCTGGTTACTTTTTAATTATACGCTTACTGAGACCCTCTCTAACTCCTCCTCCAGGTTCTGCATTGATTTTGGAAGTTATAAAAAATAGTGTATGCCTTCAAAATATCTAAAATATGAATGTAAAAGTAAGACTAGAATTTATGAAGCAATAACCAAAAATTTCAAAGTGGAGAATCTGCTTCTCTTATATTCTTATATTCCCAGATACTAACACAATGACTGAAATATCATAAGGCTTTAGTAAATAGTGATTAATTGATTGACTGATCATCATTGTTGCTAAAGTGTCAAATTATTTGATTTGTTATAGAAGTTACTCAGGAGAGAAGGAGGAAATCATGAGAACTCTAGTGACAGCTAAGAATATCTTCATCTAATAAGATTTTTTCATTTATAATATACATGTTACATTATCCTTATTGAAGTAATATTTGAAATTGGAACAACCAGTAATCTTGGCATGTTGGAGGGAGAATATAAGGGAAGGCAAGCTTGTACTCAGTCTTAGAGGACAGAGTAGTTAGTTTGGGGTGGTCAGAATATGAAAACAATAAAAGAAAGGTACCAAAGCAGAAATGAGTATAGCATGCTGGAGATATGAGGAAAACTCTTAATTAGCCTAGGCAAAAAATGAAGGTGAGGCACAAAAGATGGGAGGCACCCACACAACTATTTGTTTTATACAAATCAACCTATTCCCTATATTTCCCATCAGTCTCTGTGCATGTCCTTATAGTACCCATTGAATCCTTCTCAACTCCAGTTGTAACTTGGCAGAGATTCAAACAATTAAAATATTAAGAGGATGTCTCCATTAAAATGGGGCACAGGGCTATCTTTTTCCACCAGATCACACAATTCTAATTTTAAGGCTTTAAAGTCAGATGATGTGATGTTAGGTAAGCCACATAAGCTCCCTTGACTGCAGTTTCATCTCATTTAAAATGAGAGAGCTAGACTAAATGTCCTGTGAGACTCTTGCCACCTACAAATTCATGATCTTACCATTAGGGACTGAACAGTTGAATGTAGCAAAGATCTAGAGCTATTCCTAGACTATTTATCATTTGTGATTTCAAAAGTTCGTATAAGGAATACAGCATCCATATAAGCTTCCTTATACCTAAAATACATAATAGACCATTTATTATTTCTCTCCTGTTAAAATCCAAATGCTTAGGGGAGAATAACAGAGTTAAGCTTATCACTCCCATTAGTTTCAGTATGAATCAATACAGTATCTTTTCCAGATAGCAAGTTTTGATAGAATAGGGAAACCTTAAAATTAAATGTCTATGAGATAGGTGAAGGGATCCTTATAACTAGGTTTTTTTTTTAAACCCTTGTACTTCGGAGTATTGTCTCATAGGTGGAAGATTGGTAAGGGTGGGCAATGGGGGTCAAGACTTGCCCAGGGTCACACAGCTGGGAAGTGGCTGAGGCTGGGTTTGAACCTAGGACCTTCTGTCTCTAGGCCTGACTCTCACTCCACTGAGCTACCCAGCTGCCCCTATAACTAGGTTTGGAAAGGCAGGGCTGGAGTAGCAAAAGAAAGTTTTGCTGACTTAGTACTTCTTCCAAATCCCCACATAGGGCCTCAGCAAAGAGAAAAGTAAGAAAGAGTCAGAGTTGAGGTCCATTTTCATACACTTTATATCAGATGTCGAAAGGGGGATCTATAGCATCATAGGTTGTAACTTGGGACAAACCACTTCACCTCAGCTTCTTGGCTTACTCATCTGTATGATGAGGTGTTTGGACTTGATAACCTATCTGATCCCTCACTACTGTCTATGATCCCATGATCATATAATTTAAATCCAAAACATACTTCAGAAGTCACCTTGCACAAATGCTATTCCTCACACCACTTAGAATAAAAAATCATAAAGGTTGAATGACTTGCCCAGGATCACACAGGTAAGTAGTAGCAATATTGTATTTATACATGTATATATATACATATATATACACATGTTATATATATATACATATATATAATATAGTAGTAATAATATATAGGTAGTAATATTAGTAATAATCTAAAGTAATAACATATAAGTAAGTAATAGAAATAAATAAAGATCTATTGTTTTTTTGAGTTCAATCCCCACATTTTCCAAATGATGAAGTAGGTCCCATATTTAACTGATTTAGTTAGGATCACACAGTTAATAAATGAATGTCTGAGGGAGTTTGGGGAGAGGGAAAGAACATGAAATATATAACTATGGATAAATATTCAAAATTAAAATTAAAAAAATGTCTGAGATGGAATTTGACCCCAAGTCTTCCCCATTACAAGTGCCCAACTACACCAAGGAATGGTTTATACAAAATCCCTTTAAAGTTGGAATATATAGTATCATTGCAACTTAGAATTTTCTTCCAATGGCAGTTTCCCAGGCTTAAGTTAAGACGCATGAGCTTGGTCTAATTATTTAACTTCCCTTCTTAATTAAGCATCTTCTCCTTCCATTGTCTTCCTTTGTAAAACACAGAAATTGAACTTTTTCATATCATTCCATTCTATACCTGCTCCTCTCTTGGTTTCAGTTTCATAGAATAAAATACTCTTGCACCAGATACCTCTTGGTTTCCTGCTTTCTTTTCTGTGCTGTGTCTTCATTTAGATGAATTTATATGACAGAAAGGCAACTGTCTTTCTTTTTATTAATTGTACACCCAGTGTTTGGTACAGTGCCTAAAACATAGTAGGCTCTCAATTAAATTTTTATCAGATATGAATTTGAATTCCCAGTATCTCAATCTCCACATCTGTAAAATGGAGAAAATAAATCTCACCCCACTAACTCTAAGGCATGCTTATCTAATTCTATGAAAATGGATTTTGGACCATTTTAAAACAGTATAGAACTTTATCAGGGTAAGAAAATGATAGCATTTACCTCTATTGTGCAGTAACTGATTCATGCAAACCTCTCCTCTTTCTGTGCCTCCCCTCTTTCAGTTCTCATTTGTTCCTCACCACTGTTTGCCATGCAAGAAATTTGAGGGCAGATGGTGAGTTTATTGGGGAAATTCCATTAAAAACTCCAACCTACATGCCTACCTGGCTCTTCACACTTTGGGCTATCAGAGCCTTGTTCTCAGTGTGCCATCTAATTCCTCACTACTGAGACAAGCAAAGTGATTGTTATTGCTCATGATACAGTCCTTATTGCCTAATTAGCGGCACCAGGAAGAAGTGGGAGATGACTTCACTTGAGTTCATTAGGAAATAATATATCAGTTCTCATTTAATTACAAGTGAATTACTGCTGTATATTAGAAAGCAGAAACTCGTCAGAATGATAGAGGATGAAGGGAGCCTCCGATTAGCCAGAGTTCCCCATTAGCTCAGTAGGAAAAGGGAAGGCTTGTTCAGCTGGCTTGGAGTAGTAACTCCCACACTGGCAAAGGTTTTTATCTAAGCGTGACATGTTATCAGAGGATCAGAAAAAATAACATCCTGCCTTGTTGGTTGAGTCATCATTTCCAGCTGCCATGGGTTATGAGGAAGGAAGGAGCTAATTCCTATTGCTGGGTACCAGTCAGAGTAGAAAGAAAAAATCTCACCCATCCTCTGTGAGTACTTAATTGTAGGACATAATGTATGACTGTGAAGGGGAGGACCAGTACAGACAAAATAAGAGCTCTAACTTTCTTAAGTCTCAGACAGTTGACAATTAGATTTTATCCCCAATCATTTTCCCTATTTTATTGAAGTAGGCTTAATACTTCTGAAGTCAATACAAATATTTTAGGGCACTGCTCCTTTTCTTTATGATTCTATAAACTATAACTAGCTATTTCTGTACATGAGACAAGAATACTCTTGAGAAGGTGGGGAGAAGAAAAGTCATCAGGACAGATTCAAGCATGCTGCTAAAAAGATCACATAAGCTCTGGGTAGGGTAGAGAGAGGCTAAAGTTGAGATAGGGTGGAGTTTCCTATTTTAACTAATTTTAGTTCACCAAGTTCTAAACTCTTTTTTCTGGTTGTCAAAGGACCAGCAGTTTTGGTTATGTCTTTTTAAATTCATTGCCTGAGATGAAAATTCCATTTGCTCTCCTATAGATTCAGATCTATGGTCTTATTTTGGCCACTTGGGTTAGTGGCCAGAATAAACACTTAAATATTCAAAAACAAAAGAAATGAAGAAACAGTATCAATAATATCTGAAATGGGTGTGACATTAGAAAGGCACAGCTAGGGTCATGAATTTTGGATAAACTTAAAAGCTCCAATTACATCTGGAAGGGTAATGAAATAGCATTTCATCTAGGCGTGCAGATGATCCAGTACTTTTAAGCAATGTCAGATGGGTACATTTCTTAAGAGTAATAATGTGGTTTAGAAAAAGTGTAGGCACAAAGCAAAGTTAGACACCTCTTCTATTTTTTTTTTTTGGCCCTAACTGCTGACACCTTAGAAAAAGGAAATTTTGTATTGTGTCTGTGCTTCTTTAGAGAGTTGCATGCAAATCTCTGGGTGGGCTTTTAGCCTGAATATTGAGAACATCAAAGATTAAATATTCTGCCAATATGGTCTTAGAGATGAATGTTTCATCCTCTGTGATTGAACTCAAATAACTGTTGCTTAGTTAAGGGTAAAACCAGTGGCAGGTAGTAAAAGTTGCAATTAAAAGGAGAAAAACCAACACTTTTAGTCATATTTCAAAAAAAACAGCCATAAATAAATAAAAATAAAAGGAAGGCAGTCTCCGAGGGAAGGGACTAACATCATGAATAACCTACACAGGATTCCTTCAAAATCTGGTGAAATGCAAGTTGAGTCTTGAAGGAAGCCAAGATTTCGGGGTGAATAAAATGAATATTCAAATTATAGGAGACAGTCAGTGCAAATGCCCAGAGGTGGGATATAGTTTCTTCTGTGAGAAACATTAAGCAGGTTGGTGTGGCTGGATAAGAACTCATGCAGGGGAAGTAAAGTCCAAGCCCTTGTTCATGAATTCTGAAATTTACCTCTCCCTATGTCTCTGTAACTCGAAATTCTGTTCTTTGCAACCCTAAACCCATGACCTCCAATCCCTTCGTGCCTTCATTTCTTTCCTAGTCCATTCCCTTAGTACTGGATACACTCTCCTGTGATTCCTCTTCATTGAGAAGCCAGTGGGGGTAGAGTAAAATAATTATGTCTAACAAAACAACTCCATTTAAAAGAGAAATATTTGCAGCAAGATCACAGATTTAGAACTATAAAGAATCTTAGATTTCTTGTATTCTACATTATTCTTTTTTTAATGGAGAAACAGGAAAAACAAGTTGAGCTATTTTGCTTAAAGTGACAAGTAATGGAATACAATAGTAAACAGAAAAGCTGGAATTGTCACCTGGCTTTTTTATTCTGGGTCCAGTACTCTTTTGATTATATCATTTTGACTCATAAACTAGATGAATATACAATAGAGCAAACAGGTTACTGAAATGTTTGAAAACCGTGTCATATAAGGAACTAATGAAATGAATGGTAACTTTTTGAATAATAAAAACTTTTTTAATTAAAATTAGATTGGGAAATAATACCATCTTTAAATATTTGGAGAAATGTAATATAAAAGAAGGAATAGATATTCTATGGAATATTAGAGAAGAGAACCAAGACAATTTTTGCATGCGTGTATGTGTATATGTTTATGATGAGGAATCAGATATTAGAAAGCAATTTCTGAAAGCAAAATCTAAATTCCCCTGAAAGGGATCTCAAAATTTTTTCTTTTGAATTTAATGAAGTATTGCTAACTGAAGAGAGTCTGACATGGAAAGAGAGATGTTGGACTGATTGAGAGGTGTGCAGCCTGATTACAAACAAATTGAGCCCTTTTGAAGAAGAGTAAAATATATTTTACATGCTAATCTGAAACAAGAGTGATATCCTACTTTTAAACATGCTTTTTGTATATAGATTTTAAGGTTATGAGACAATTTTGTTCCCAACAATATTTTAAGACAGAGAATGAAGTTAGGATTTAATTAGCTTAGGACATTTTCTCTATCACTGTAGCTCAGAAACATTCTCTGCAACATGGATTCTTTGATCAATATTTTTAACAAATTTATTATTTGTTTTAGATAACTGCATTTTGATATAATTTGTTTCATTTGCAATTGTATGCATTTTATAAATTTTAAAAAATATACATTTTAGAAGAGGTACATTATCTTTTCCTGACTGTTAAACATGCCCATGATACTCACCCTCTCCCTTCAAAAAAAAGTTTGGGAACCAGGTGTGTTAGAGTTACCTCATAAAAATTTATGTATTAGACACTGGCAAACTATACATAATGCCTTGATTTATTTGGCATTATGTTCATTGTTCATTGGCTAGACATAAGAAAGTGATGGGGAAAATGTTAACAATGCAAAAATACTTTAAAATGTATCATGTTAGAGTAGTTTGGTGACAGTGAATAGAGAGCTAGCTCTAGAGATGTAAAGTCTTGAGTTCTGATTTGGCTTTGTACTCCCTAGTTGTTTGACTCTGGGCAATTCACTTAACTCCAATTGCCTAACTAGTCCTTACTCCTTTTCTGTCTTGAAACTATTTAGCATTGATATTAAGAGATAAAGTAAGGGTTTAAAAATATATCATCTGTGCATTTCTTTTTTTTTTTTTACTTTTATCTTTTTATTTTGTTTTTAATGTTGACTACAAGTTGCCTTACCATGTATTTGGAAATGAACACTATCTGCATTTGGCAGCAGATTACATTTTTTCCCCTTCGCCCCCCGCACTCCCCCCACCCATGGCCGATGCACATTTCCACTAGTTTTGTCATGTGTCCTTGATCAAGACCAATTTCCAAATTGTTGGTAGTTGCATTGGTGTGGTAGTTTCGAGTCCACACCCTCAATCATATCCACCCCGACCCATGCGTTCAAGCAGTTGTTTTCTTATATGTTTCCTCTCCTGCAGTCCTTCCTCTGATTGTGGGTAGCGTCTTTACCATAAATCCCTCAGAATTGTCCTGGGTCATTGTATTGCTGCTGGTGCAGAAGTCCATTACATTCAATTTTACCACAGTATATCAGTCTCTGTGTACAAAGTTCTTCTGGCTCTGCTCCTTTCACTCTGCATCTGTTCCTGGAGGTCTCTCCAGTTTGCCTGGAACTCCTCCAGTTTATTATTCCTTTTAGCACAATAGTATTGCATCACCCGCATATACCACAGTTTGTTCAGCCATTCCCCAATTATTGAATGTTTATTACCCCACAACTCTTCAGAAAACACATTGAATAATTGCCTAGATTAGAGTCCTTGAATCCTGAGAAAGTTAAATGACTTGCCTAGGTTCACACTGTCAATATGTCAGAGGCATGATTGAAGCCAGGTCTACCTGGGCTCAAAAGCAGCTCTTAACATAGAAAATGAGAAATTGAGTCATAATGGTGAATTTTCCATAAACACAATTAAAAAACATCAGAGCCCTTGACTCAAAGACCAGGGAGCTTTCCATCACATCATGTATCCAATTTTTGCTCACATATTTGTAATGATTTACCCATAGTACCATTGTTAGGTAGATATTCAAACAAAGACTCAGGGATACCATAGAAGGAATTTTTTTTTTTGCTGATTGAGAATGCAAATAGATGACCTCATACAAGTTGTTCTCTTCCAGGAATTTTCACAAATTCTTTAATAGAACTATGAAGAGAATTTTCCTATTATCTTTCTTAGCATCATTATCAAGACTCAGCTCAATCATCCACATGCTTCTCTGAATTCTTCACTAAAACAGAACTCACTCTCTTGAGACATCACAAGAGGGAAGATGAAAGAAGAGTGTCATCCCATTTGATTATTACTTAACTGCTATCCCCACCACTAATATATTGTTGTTCAATAGTTCTTTTAGATTGGGGATAAGACAGCATTTCCTACAGTTTCCATCTTACTCAGTCTTAGAGTTATTCATTCATTTTTGGTTGGTGGGCATACTATATTAGCCTAAGGGGATAAGATCAAGTATAATATTCTGACTGATTAGCAGATCCTGTCAGGTAATCCTAGAATATCCATTTATATGCCATTTAAGATGAAGTTAATGAGGATGGATAACGCATTGGGAACAAGAGATTTATGTTAAACAATTAGAAGAAATATATATATATATATATAAAATTTTGATCTGGAATATCATACCAGAGAAAAAATCCAGAAAAATGACTTTTGGAAAAGGTAATTTCATTAATTCTTTATCATAGATCAGGTAAATGCTGAGTATAAAAAAGACATCACAATCTAATGGGAGAGACAACATGAAAACAGCTATCTCCAAACAAGCCACACAGGGGAAGATGGCAATAATCTCTAGAAGGAAGGCATTCTCTTGAAGAGCAATAGGAAGAAGCTTCTTGTAGAAAGTAAAAGTTAAACTTGGATTTGAAGGCATCCAGGAAATTAGTACAGAAACAGTCTCTTATGGTATTGTAGGAACTACATCAGTATAATCCTGGAAAAATCTTTTTTTTCCCCTTAATGAAGTAGGTGATAATGGGTAAGTCCCTTAAGATAAATAAACACACATGCACAAGCACATGCACACACATATACATATACATATATATCTAACTCATGATATCTTTATCATGAGTTGTTTAACTTGAGGCTTCATTCTAGATGAAAATTCCCTAGCCATCTATTACACAACTTGTTCATATCTTCCTATGTGTCTTTTCTCATGTTCATTGGACATATCCTGTCTCTGTCTCTGAAATGAGTTAAATCTATAATGTTACACATTCATAGTACCTCTGTCCTAGGAGAGTCCTTGCCAATCACCTAAATCTTGAATAGTTATCAACTTATCTGCCAAGAGAATAATCTATGTTGTTGGACTTTCTGTAATTTTCAAAGGACTTTTTGTCTCTTGGCTCTGGAATAGAAGAAACAATCTGCATTTTTGTCTTAACCTATTGATAAGCTATATCTATCTCTACAAGAATAAGGGTCACACATTGGTTAAACTAGCTATCCTACCAAGGATCAGGACAAAGCTCTATGGTAGATACATGTTCAGTTGGTGATTAGTAAGTGATTACTGAAATGAACTCCATTTGTCTTTGCTGTATTCTTTTTATTTATTTATTTTTACTTTGTTCTTTCCATAACATTCTTTTGTCACTTCCTTCTGTCCTCCCTTACCATATTCTCACCAGTCCTTATTGCCAATGTTTCTTGAACTTTATGTTATTACTAAAGACTTGTAACATACATTTCCCCAACATTTTCCCAAGCACAGAAGTAGATATGAACAAGATGCAATTAAGGGATAGGAGAGAAATCAGCTAGGCTTGAGGCTCAGGATGTCCTCCTCCCTTTCAGGTGGAAAATCCTCCAATTATCTCAATACCATTGTGATATTAAAGACCTAAGAAACTGTAGTAGCCTCAAGATGACATTGGAACTCTAAGCTTGCACAGGTTATAGGCAATGTTAATATAGATGCATTAATTGAAGTTGCTAGAGTTTCAAATATCACTGGACTACACACACAGACACACACACTCATCTCTCTCCATATATAAATTTATATAAATAGATCAATAGATATGTCTATATTTACCTATGTATACATATATACATACATGCATATATATACATGCATACATGCATATATGTGTGTATATATTTTTATGGAGAGACAGACAGCCAGGCAGAGATTTTTGAAACACCTCTCAAGTCATACCATGTGTGAGATTCTTTTTTTAAATGCCAAATTGGCCCTTACAGACCTAGTATAATTTTCTACATTCTTCCTATTGCCCATGGTTCTCTTGCTTCTTCTACTGACCAGAATGAAAATGTTCAATTTTGCCATTGCTTAATCCTCTAAGAACTACAACTGAGGCAACACCTGAGGATGAGTGTTCATGTTAAACCCCTCTTTGTTGTGGGGAAGCAGTTAAAAGCATAAATTACCATTTTCATACAATGAGCCATTTGGAAATTTCCGGCTTCCTCTAGTCCTCCACCTCACATAATCTGAATTTCCTGTTTCACACCCCAATGCATTATTGAAGAAACTCAATATTAGTCTAGAATTACAATGGCAATAATGGTGGAAGGGTAGGAAATAGTCATGAACATATAATATGTCTAAGAGTAACAGTATGCCCAACGTACTGTACTGATCAAAGGACAACTTGGGATGGCAAACAATCTTCCTGTTCGCCATTTCCACCAATAAATTGCTGATTAATCTTTGCCCAGAAACTTATCTTCCCAGAGTGTTTCTCTTCAAAAGAAAATATGATTGGTTCTTTCTTAGCTAGTCTGGGAGAACCCAGCAGCTTAAAGAATTAATTTGGCAAACATTGTGAGAAGTGGGAAGCATTCATTTTGACATTGGACAAAAAGAAGGCTGCCTTAGAAGGTTTGCCTTGGAGATGTCCCTTTGTATGGAAAGAATAAGCTATGGTTTATTATTAATATGTGGAATATAAATGTTAATAAATAACAGCAGCTGGGTAGCTCAGTGGATTGAGAGCCAGGCCTAGAGACAGGAGGTCCTAGGTTCAAATCCGACCTCAGACACTTCCCAGCTGTGTGACCCTGGGCAAGTCACTTGACCTCCATTGCCTACCCTTACCACTCTTCTACCTATAAGTCAATACACAGAAGTTAAGGGTTTAAAATTAAAAAAATAAATAAATAAAAAATTTTAAAAGAGTAACATGCTATTATGTAATATAAATGTTATATAAGAGGGATGCAGAAAAAGGTCATTCCTCAATATCCTGCCTTGTCATTATACTTGAAATCCCCACCATTTGAGTTTTGTCCCATAAAGTAAATCTAGTTAGTTACTTTACATTCAAAGAATAGCAAATGTAGTGATCATCCAGATTAATAATGATGATGAATATTATTCTTATGCTATTAAGTATATTATATTAATTTAATAGCATTAACACATAATTGATTTCATGTTTATAAAGTAAATCTAACTTCTTCCATTTCCCTCCAAACCATATAATGGTGTTATCTCTACCTTAAGGATGAAAGAATTGGGCACTAGAGAATTTAAGGGACTCTCTCAGGTTTAGCTTTGCATATAAATGGAAAACATTTGGTCTCTTTGGATCTCTTGCCTATTGCTTAAATAAGGACTGTTTTGACCTCCCCCAATCCTCTCCTTTTCAACACAGAGGTGCTCTAAAAATCAACTGA
Source organism: Gracilinanus agilis (assembly GCF_016433145.1). Lineage (NCBI taxonomy): Eukaryota > Metazoa > Chordata > Mammalia > Didelphimorphia > Didelphidae > Gracilinanus > Gracilinanus agilis. The sequence goes on from NC_058130.1 coordinate 410,495,076, forward strand.
GATAATAGATATAAAAGTTTGTCAGAATAGAATTTAAAGGGCAGCTAGGTAGTTCATTAAATAAAGAACCAAACCTAGAGACTGGTGGTCCTGAGTTCAAATTTGACATCGGACATTTACTAACTTTGTGACTCTGTGAAGTAATTTGACCCAATTGCCAAACCCTTACCATTCTTTTGCCTTGGAACCTATAGTCTTTATCAGTTCTAAGCAGAAGGTATGGTTCATTTTTTAAATTAAGAGAATTTCTTTAAAAATTTCTTAAAAAAATAAAATTGTAAATTATCCTCTATGGCTTTTGATGTGGATAAAAACATCTTTGGAATAGGATATAGCAGGGGTCGGCAATGTATGGCTCTTTCTGCAGGAGCCATAAAGTCAACTTTTTTTCAGGCGCTGTTACAGGAGTGTGCACTGTGAGCACTGTACGACTCTCACGAAATTACATTTTAAAAAATGTGGCGTTTATGGCTCTCACAGCCAAAAATGTTGCCGACCTGTGGGGTATAGGATAGGTTTCATTCTACACCATGGCTAACAATATGCATCTTTAAAAAATGCTAATGTTGACATTTCCTTGCTAAATTTAACCCACCCACTTTGACAACCTTAGAAGGAAATCAGACTCTTCTGGGAATACTCTGGTCATACAGGCAAAAACATGTATTACTAGGTATTTACAAAGTATTTTCACAGTTACTCTACAAGGATTTTTTCCCTTGCCTAGATATAAAAGTTACCCAAATCTAATCATATCAGCAGTTTTCAATTGTACTTTATTATCATTGAATTTTTAATGACTGGTTTAGCTAATGAGATTTGAAAGTTTTATAATGAGGGCATTTGAAGCAGAATTCATTAACAGAGAAAGGTTTTTCCACTATATTCATAAAATTACATGCTAATAAAATAGGAATATGATTTGAGCAGTTGTTAATACAAATTGATTTTTGCATTAATGATTTCTGTATCTAATTCTGGGGAAAAGGAAACAAGGAGTCAGCAAAAGGACTAGGAATGGGAAAAGGTATGTGTACCATCAATTAATCAACAAATCTACCGTTATTTATTCAGCTTCTACTGTATGCCCTTCCCCATACTAGTTTCTGAAAGAATAAAGAAATATAAGTATCTAACATATTGCCTTGTACATAATTTGGTGCTTCAAGTATACAGAATTTCTTTGGAGGTTCTATGGAACCTCTTTTCATCAACATTCAATTTCTCCAAAATCTTAATAGTTTTGTATGTGTGTGTTGCTAAAAAAATCAAAGCATTACTTTATAAACAACATTCTAATTAGGGGGATCTCCTTATTTATCTGATCCTCAGACAGAAACTTTGTTGTCTTTTGCCATCAACAGATCACTTTTAGCTTAGTAGGGCATTCCAGGGCTGGTGCTCCATTGATCTACCCTTCAAAAAAACTTTCCATGTCACAATGAGATATCAATGTAGAGTTCTAGTGGACAATCTCATGCCTATTATTTATTATTTTAGAATTTAGAGCCCTAGAGAAAATTAATAACATGAACTGAGAGGATGTAATTCTATAGATAAGGGAAATGAAAGTCTCAGGCCCATTCCTTTTCCTAAAGTCAAATAACTAGTGAAAAATAGAACCAGGATTTGAACTTGGATATGTTGTCTCCAAATCAACTTTTCTTTCTACCGTGTTAGACACTTGATAGATGTTTATACATTTTGAATTTAAATATGTTCCTTATACCTAAAATGTTTAAAATTTATCTGAAATAGATGAAACTTAGATGCAAGACAAGAAATCAAAAGGATCATAGATCTAAACTTAAAAGTTAGCTCAAATATCTTTTCCTGTTCCCTCACTTTTTAGATGATAAAAATAGGGCCTAGGGAGTTTAAGTGATTTACCCAAGGCAACATAGAGTAAACTTTAAAAGGAAAATTTTGACCCACTTCATTTGACTTCCAGAGCTTTTTCTACTTTTTCTACCGTACTAAGAAAATTAAAGGCAAGGAAGAAAATATTTACTGTCAATTAGAAGCCAGTGAACTTGATTTCTGTGCCTTCTACAACTATGTAGTGTTCTTTATATAGTATTTTGCATGTATTATATTCTTATTAAGTGCTTGTGCAATTGAATAAACTTGTTAACAAACAGCAGTTCCTCTGACCCAAATATAATATGCTTTCGTTTGTACCTCACTGATCTTTTGCAGGCTGATGTGTAGCAACAGGGTGACCCTTTTCCATTGACTGAAGAGATAGTGGCTAATGTGAAAATGATTTTAGGGATACCAGGAATTCCCTACACCCATAAATGAATCTTACTTATGTTATGCATTGTTTAAAATAATTTGAGTATCTTAAGTATGAGTTTGATTAATTGATTAATTAATTAATGAGTTTACCAGGCTTCCTCTTTTAAGATGCAAGTACGATTTGAAGAGTTAATATTCAATTTCTTCCAAGATGAACTACAAATGATAAGCATGATGTTGTTCTAGGTTGGACATTGTCCACTGAACCAAAAATCCTAGTCTGGGGTTTGGTCCAAAGACTTACTTCTAAATTATGTGATGTTGTGAAAGCTATTGAATCTGAAACTGTTTATTCCTCTTTTCATATCCATTGACTGAGGGTGGGAGGATGTTATATTCAGAAATGACTATAATGTTAAAGATCAGCTTATTTAAATGTAAAGTTAAAAACCTCTTCAATGACTATCTCATAAATTCCAAGGATTACATCAGATAATATATCACAGAACCTGTGAAAGCTATCTGCAAAGTTAGAAATGGGAGGTATTATGATAAGAACAATATATGTTTAGACTAACTAGGACCAGGATCATAGTGTCCCTATTGTAAAACTGGAATTGATCCCAGAAATAATTTAGTCTAACACTCTCTTTTTTAAAAGCTCAATCACAAGTATAGTGCTCATTGTCATAAAGCTAGTAAATGGGAGAAGGAGGAATTAAATCTACGACCCTTAATTCCAAGGCAACTAACTACTTTCTCAGTTGCACTGGATTAGAAGAAATGGGCTGACAGCAGGTGAATTGGGCATCTCAGACTTCATGGAAGAGAATTAGTATTGTGTAATAAGAAATATAAAAATATATGTCTAGTCATCATGATTTCAGAGCAACTTATCATCTTGAAATTTTTGCTGTGTCTCTGAGGGCAAGGGCTAAGGACCCATCCTTATGAACATTGATATCAATTTTCATTGATCTATATTAAGCTGCAAGAATGAAACTATGGTCCCATTCTTATAACTCTACTGCCATCTACTGTTCCCAGCATTAGATGCTGTTCCTTCTAGAGATGGAAATGGTATAATTAAGCTAATGATTTTGGGAAAGCCAACCACTTTTCAAAGAAAAATAATGCATTTCTTTTTTTTTATTTTGATTTTTAAAAATTCTGAACATAAATAGCAAAAAAATACACACACACACACACAACATAACAAAACAAAGAGAATTCCACATAAAACGATAGGTAGCTATTTCATACCAATTACATTATTTTTAAAAGTATATAACAAAAAATGCATTTCTAATATAATACCACCCATGTTACAATATTATTTTTAACTGTTCCTCTCCATTGCTCATTCCACCATCATGAGAAATGGACAAATAATTAATTAAGATTACTCATTTAAATATATATATATATATACATATATATATATATATATATATATATATATATATAGTTTATCACCACATAATGGGATATAGTACTCAAGATGTACTATATCTGACTATACATAGACAAAATGTAGGGCAAAAATCTTCTCCCAAGTCATATCTCCTATGAATCTGTGACCTAAACAATGTGTCTTAGAGTAGGTAGGTGGCCCAGGGGATATCATTCAGGGCCTAGAGGCAATAAAACTCACCCTCATGAGTTCAAATCCAACTTCAGACACTTACTTGCTGTCAGATCTTGGACAAATCATTTAATACTATTTGCCTCATATTCATCACCTGTACAATGAACTGAAGAAGGAAATGGAAAAGCACTTTCAGTATCTTTGCCATGAAAACCTTAAATTGAATAATAGTCAGATAAATGAAGTAACTAAATGACAATAGTAAATCTTAAAAAGGTTAGCTTGATATGAAAAAGCTATAATTCACATTTAGACCAAATGCTTTTCTTTATAATAATTCTGTAAGGCAGTAAGCGTATTATAGACATTTAATAGAAAGGAAAACTGAGGCACTGTGATGCTAAATGACTTGATCATTTAGCTAGTATCTGAGTCAGTTTTTTTCCCATGTAAGAACAACATTCATGTTTTATGAATTTCATCTGTTTTATGTACCTAGTCTTCTGACTATTCAATTTATATTGCCACTGGTTAGATAACATTTGCAACAATGAAAAATGTTACCAAAAGCAGTGGTTTCAGAGTTCTATTCCTGGTTGATACTTTGTTCCTGAAGGTTATTTATTCTCCTGAGCATTTAAAACTGATTTTATTATAACCCTTAAATGGCACAAAACTCTTAAAGTCTATATCTCATAAGGATACCAGGAAGAAGTATTATAAAGGAATTGAAAACATCCACTGAGGGATCCCCTAGAAACCTGATTCCACATAGGTAAAGTTGGCAACAATGAAATACTGTTGAGAGTTGAGAACAGAATCAAAGATATTGACACTGAAAGGTTTTTAGTGGATCTTTACTTATATCCAACAAATAACCAATCATTGAACAGAAGAGATTACTATTTTGGTGGGGAGGTAGACTTAGCAGTAAAATAAAATCAAAACCAGGAAGGGTCCCATCCTATGAAAAAAGTGAAACTTCTATGGCCCCTGCATTCTTCTCTAGAAAAAAGTCCTGATCTTTGTGAATAGAATATGTAAGTTTAATGAGTGACAATCCAAAACTCAAAATGTAGAGATCCAGACTGGTACATGAAATTGGAAGGTAGATAGGGCTTTATATATACAAAGAGTAACTCCTTAATATTGTAGAAGAAGCAAGAATGAAGAACAAATCAAGATTGGAGGCTTCTTGTTCTATGTGAATATTAATTTCCTACATCAGTTAGTTCTCATATATAAAATGGTTGCTGAACGTCACTATTATAATGCCTCACTGAGTGAGACTCAAGAGAGAATAAAATTGATAATTCCCAGGTACATGGTTAATATTAATCAAAAAGTTCTAGAAGCTTCCTATAACTTTGAGGTTAGTAAAACAAATCTTTCTTTGTATTTAAAGTTTTTCACAATTATATATCCACAGTCTTTTATTAAATCTAACTGTACTAGATTATGTTCTAAAAAGGATGCAATTAATATTGCAGCTTTTCTAAATTGGTTTGAGATTTTATGCCCTAACACATGGTCAATTTTGTATATGTGCCAAGAAAATCTAAGAAAATGGAATATAACTTTCTATTCCAATTTTGTCTTCTCCAGATGTTTAATATATCTAACTTTTTAAGAGATTCTGTTGAAAATGGTGAAATAGTAGCATGAAAGCTGGAATTGCTCAGAGAAACTTCTCAAACCAACCTTAAAATACTTCCTCAAAAGGAATACTGGAGTCACAGAATCAACAAGGGTACAGATTGAAATAAATCTCCTGCAGAAAACAATTTGAAAGGTAGGCAGAGAGGATGTATGTTCCTGGGTTGAGAAAGGAGGAAGAAGGAAAACTGCATGCAGTGGGGGAAAAAAGGGGCAAAAAATAAAGAAAAGGTTTTTTTAAAAATAGAATTTACTATGTGGGGAAAGAAGTTCAAATAGTCATGGAAGAAAATCATTCTTTCTTTTTTCAGTATTTTTTAATTATTTAGAATAATTTTCCATGGATACTTGATTCATGATTTTTCCACCACTCTTCTCTCCCACTCTATGAGCTGTCAAGCAATTTCACTGGGTTATGCATGTATCATTGTTCAAAGACAATTTCCATGTTATTCATATTTGCAACAGAGTGATCTTTTAACATCAAAACCCTAATCATATCCCCACTGAACCACATGGTTGATCATATATTTTTCTTCTGTGTTTCTGCTCCCACAGTACTTTGCCTGGATATAGAGAGAGTTCATTCTCATAAGTTCCTCTGGATTATCCTGGGTCATTGCATTGCTGCTAGTAGAAAAGTCTGTTCTACAATGCATCATTCTCTATGTACAATGTTCTGGTTCTGCTCCTTTCATTCTGCATTAATTTCTGGAGGTCTTTCCAGTTCACATAGAAATCTTCCAGTTCATCATTCCTTTCAGCACAATAATATTTCACCATCATCAGATACCACAATTTATTCAGCCATTCCCCAGTTGATGGACATCCCCTCATTTTACAATTTTTGTCACCACAAAGATAATGACTAAAACTATTTTTGTACAAGTATTTTCCCTTATTTTGGGATACAAACACAGCAGTGGTATGGCTGGATCAAAGGGTAAGCATTCTTTTAAAGCCCCTTCTGCATAATTCTAAATTGCCCTCCAGAATGGTTGGATTAATTCACAACTCCACCAGTAGTGTATTTGTGTCCCAATTTTTCCTCATCCCCTCAAACATTTATCATTTTCATTTGCTGCCATATCGGCCAATCTCCTAGGTATAAGATGGTGCCTCAGAGTTATTTTAACTTACATTTCTCTAATCAGGAGGGATTTAGAACACGTTTGCATGTGCTTAAAGAAAGTTCTAATTTCTTGATGTGAAAAATGTCTATTCATGTCCCTTGACCATTTTTCCATTGGGCAAAGACTTGATTTTTTTTTTGTAAATTTGACTTAGTTCCTTATATATTTGGGAAATTAAACCTTTGTCAGAGGGTTTTGTTATAAAGATTTTTTCCCAGTTTGTTGCTTTCTTTCTAATTTTGGTAACATTGGCTTTGCTGTACAAAAAATTTGAATTTGACATAATCAAAGTCATTCATTTTATATTTTGCAATGTTCTCTATTGCTTGCTTGATCTTAAATTCCTTCCTTTCCCACAGATCTGACAGATATACTATAGTATGTTCACCTAATTTACATATGATTTTCTCTCTTTATATTTAAGCCATTTACCCATTTTGAATTTATCTTGGTATATGGTGTAAGATGTTGATCTAAGCCTAATTTTTCCCATTCTGTTTTCTAATTTTCCCAGCAGTTTTTGTCAAATTCTTCTTGTCCCAAAAACTGGCATCTTTGGGTTAATCAAACACTAACTTGCTGAGATAATTTACCCATAGTCTATTTCATTGGTACACACTTCTGTCTCTTAGCCAGTACCATATTGATTTGATAACCACTGCTTTATAGCACAGTTTAAGATCTGCTACTGCGAAGTGTCATCCTTCACATTTTTTCCATATTTTTCCCTTGATATTATTGTTTTTTGTTCTTTCAGATGAACTTTGGTATATTTCTTTCTAATTTTATAAAAAAAAGTTTTTTGGTAGTTTGATAGGTATGACACTGAATAAAAAGATTAATTAGGGTAGGATTGTCATTTTTATTATGTTTTCTCTTTCTACCCATGAGCAATTAATGTCTTCCAATTATTTAGATCTAGTTTTAATTGTGTGAAAAGTGTTTTGTAGTTGTGTTCATATCATTCCTCTGTTTGTCTTGGCAGATAGATTATGAAATATTTTGTATTTTCTAGAGTGATTTTAAATAGAGTTTCTCTTTCTAACTCCTGCTACTGAATTTAGTTGGAAATATATGTAAATGCTGATAATTTATGTGGATTCATCTTGTACTCTTCAAGTTTCTAAGTTGTTAATTATTTCCACTAACCTTTTATTTGATTTTCTAGGATTCATTAAGTAAACCATCATATCACCTGCAAAGAGCGATAATTTAATTTCCTCATTGCCTACTTTAATCCCTTCAATTTCTTTTTCCTCTCCAATTTTTACTGCTTGTATTTCTAGTACAATATTAGATAATAGTGGTGATAATGGGCATCCTTACTTTCTCCTGGGGCTCTGGACTTCTACACAGGTTTAAAATGTTAAGGGGTATGGCTTGGCTTGTACCACTATTTGCCCAGGAAGGATCTTAGGATCTGGATGTTAGCTTGGACATAGGTTGCAAACTTTGGAAAGTAGGTGTGAGATGGTGTTGAGATCTATTTATCATCTCTGATAAGGACAGCTTAGTTGATAAGAAAGTAATGGGACATGGTAGATGATCTTGAGTGTTAACTAATAGCTTTCTTCATTGAGTCACAACTTTATTATATATGAAAATTCAAACTCCCTTTCACCCACAAGCACAGAGTTTTACAGCTTTGTGGACATTGCAATTAGTTTAGACAACACGCAGAAACCTCAGAAACTTCAAGGTGATGATAAAAACCAGGCTGGACCTTCAGATATATGATTATCAGCAAGCCAAGTCTGAGAATACTTTTCTCAGGGGTTAAATGCTCCTGCTAAACTAAGATTTCAGCCTTGGGTTGCCAAGCAACTGCATTTCTGACCAAAGGGGAAGAATGTTAACCTCTTGACTACTGGTTTGCTAAGAGCTTAAAGCTTTTCAATAAGGCTATATTGCTTTTTAAGAAAAGGTGTGAATCATGAAAAGAAATCAAAAGAGAGTCTCAGATTTTTATCTATTTGAGGCTGTTTCTCTTATTGGCTTGCCACAGGGTGGGGCTGTGTGGCTTGCTCTTGGATTGCTCTTCCTTTGAATTGCTACAGCTTCTTGCTGGCTCTGCTCTCCTCTCACTCCAGTGCCACAGATGTTCTTTGCCTACCTTTTTTCTCTTCCTTTAAGTTGTTTCACTCTGTCTTTTTGTTGGTTCTTTCACTCCTGTTTTCTTTTTGTGACAATATTTTAAAATGAGCAAAACCAGAAGAACACTGTATAGAGTTCATGGTAATTTCACACTGTATCAGGGCATGTAAGTCAAGATTTTTTTCTGAAATCATCTTATTCATCATTTCTTATAGCAAGATACTATTCCATCACTATAATATAGAACAATTTGTTCAGCCATTCCCCAATTAATGGACATCCCTACAATTCCCAAAACTTTGCCACCACAAAAAGGGCAGCTACAAATATTTTATACAAGTCTTCATTTTTTAAATTACTTTGGAATATAGACTTAATGGGGTTATCACTGGATAAAGTGGTATGTATTGTTTTATAGTACTTTATTGTCTTGATGTTCTTCAAAAAGTGGGTAAAATAGGTATAGAAAGAATCCACTAATCACCTCCTGCAAGAAATCTCCAAATGACAATTCCCAGATTTATTGTAGTCAAATTAAAGGGAAATGAAGCCTAGGAAAAAATACTGCATGCAACTATTAAAAAAATTTAAATACCATGGAGTCATAATCAGGACAGCACAGAATTTAGCAGCTTCTCCATTAAAGAATTAGTAAACTTAGGACATGATATTCCAAAAGGTGAAGGAACTAGGTTTAAAAATATGAATTACTTACTCAGGAAAACTGACTCTAAATTCTTTCAGGAGAAAAAGAGTCATTTAATAAAATAGATTTACAAGCATTACTGATGAAAATACCAGGCCTAAAAAGAAAATTTGATTGCAAATATAAGATTCAAAAATAGCATAAAAAGGCAAATGAGAAAGAAAACTTAAGGAACTAGATAATATCAAATTATTTATGTTCCTATGAGGAAAGATGCAATTTCTGGTTTAAATTTTTTATGATTGTAATAGTAGTTCAAAGAAATAAACATAGATAGAGGATATGGAAGTAAGCTGTTTAGGATAACGTGCAAAATAAATAAATGGATGAAAAAGAGGACTGCATAGAGAAAAAAGAGAGGTAAAATGGCATGCATTATATCACTTCAAGGGACTTGAAAAAAACTTATAATAGAGGGGAAGATGATGGTGGTTTCGGGAAATGTTTAAAATTTTATCTCATTGGAATTAGCACAGAAAAGAAATAACAACAAGAATCATTGAGGTATATAATCCTAACTAATTAAGATTGGTTATGCAGGGAAGGAAGTAATATAAAAGAGAAGTAATTGAGGTATGATTAAAATCAAAACACTTGTGTGGAAGGAAAGAGTAAAAGGAGAAAATACAAGATCAAAAGGGGAAAACAAGATGGAGGGAAACATCCAGAAGGTAATCATAACACTGAATGTAAATGGAAAGAACTCACCCATAAAACAGAAGAGGACAGGAGAGTAGATTAAGAATCAGAATCCTACAATAATTTGTTTACATGAAAAACATTTGAAGAAGGTTGAAAAAACATAGTTAAGGTAAAGGGGTAGAGTAAAATCTATTGGGCTTTAACTGAGATGAAGAGAAACAGGAATAGCAATCATGAACTCAGATAAAACTAAAGCAAAAATAGATCTAATTAAAAGAGAGTAGGAAGGTAATTACATCTTGATCAAAGGTAACATAGAGAGTTAAGTAATATTAATACCTAACAAATGTGTACCAAATGCTTTAGCATCCATATTTTTAAAAGAGAACCTAAAAGAACAAGGAGGAAATAGTCAATAAAATTGTACTAGTGGAGAATCTCAAGATTTCCTTCTTAGAACCAGATAAATCTAACCAAAAAATAAAGAAGAAAGAACTAAAGAAAGTGAAGGAAATTTCAGAATATTTAGATTTATTAAATCTCTGGAGAAAATTAAATGGGGATTAAAAAAGGAATATAATTTCTTTTCATTAATACATGGTACATACAAAAAATTAATGATGTATAGGGCATAAAAACTTCACCACTAATTGGAGAAAGTTAAAAATAATAAACGCATTCTTTTCAGGTCATAATACAATAAATATTACAATCAATAAAGGTTCATGGAAAGACAAATTAAAAATTAATTGGAAACTAAACAATCTAATTCTAAAAAAGGAATGTGCCAAAGAACAAATTATAGAAATGATCAATTATTTCATTAAACAAAATGGCAATGAGTTAACAACATTTTAAGATTTATGGGATATAGATAACACAGTACTTATAGGAAAATTTATGTCTCCAAATGCTTATATCAAAAAAATAGAGAAGAAAAGGACAATGAATTGAGCAAACAACTAAAAAAAAGCTAAAAAAGAATAAATTAAAACACTTAATTAAGGATTAAATTGACAGTCCTAAAAATCAAAGGAAAAATTATTACAGTTGAAAATAAAACAACTATTGAACTAATAAATAAAAGTAGAAGTTGTTGTTCTTTTTTATGAAAAAGAAACAAATAAAAATAGAGTACTGATTAATTTGATTGATAAAAAATAAAGAAGAAATCAAATTACTAGTATCAAAAATGAAAAGGGTTATTTCATCACTAGTAAAGAGGAAAGTAAAGAAATTATTAGAATCTATTTTGCCAATTTATATGACAATAAATCTGATCATCTAAGTGGAATAGATGAATATTTACCAAAATATAAATTGCCTAGATTAACAAAAGAGGGAATAGAATATGTAAATAATCCCATATAAGAAAATGAAATTAAAGAAACCATCAAAGAACTCTATGAGAAAAAATTGCCCAGAACAGATGAATTCACAAGTGAATTCTATCTAACATTTAAAGAACGAATAATCTTAATACTATACCAACTTTTTATCAAAATAAGCAAAGAAGTCCTACAAAATTCTTTTTATGACACTAATGTGGTGTTGATACCTAAGCCAGGAAGACAAAAATCAGAGAAAAAAAATTACAGACCAATTTCCTTGATGAGCATTGATACAAAAATCTTAAGTAAGATACTAGCAGACTGAAGCAATATATCATAAGGATTATTCACCATAAGCAGGTGGAATTTATATCAGGAATGCAAGGTTATTTAAATATTGGGAAAACTATCATCAAACTAATAGAAATCTCAGGATTATCTCAACAGATGCAGAAAAAGCCTGTAACAAATTACAGCACTCATTCCCATTAAAACATTACGAAGAAAGAAATGTGTCTTTCCTTAAAATAATAAGCAGTAGTTACCTAAAAGCATCATCAAGTATCATCTGCAATGAGAAAAAGTTAGAAACCTTCCTAATAAGATCAGAAATGAAACAAATGAAACATTATCGCCATATTATTTAATATTGTACTAAACATATTAGTTTGAGCAATAAGAGAAAAATAAATTGAAGAAGTTATAGTTGGAAATGAGAAAACTAAGCTTTCACTCTTTGTGGATGATTTAATGATATATTTATAGAATCCTAGAGAATCATCTAAAATTTAGTTGAAATAATAAATTTAGCAAAGTTGCAGAGTACAAAATAAAAACACATAAATCATCAACATTTCTACATATTACCAACAACGTCCAACAGCAAGAGATAGAATGAGAAATTCCCTTTAAAATCACTCTAGACAATAAAAAATAATTGGGAATCTGCCAAGACAAAAGTAGGAATTATATGAACATAATTACAAAACACTTTTCACAGAAATAAATTTAGATCTAAATAACTGGAAAAACACTAATTGCTCCTGGGTAGGGAAAATTAATATAATAAAAAATACAATGCTACCAAAATTAATTACTTATTAAGTGTCATTCCAATTAAAGTCCTCATAAGTGTTTTATAACACTTGAAACAAATAATAAAATTCACATAGAAAAACAAAAGATCAAGACTAAAAGGCTAGTTGATGGGGGAAAATGTAAAGGACTGTGGCCTAGCAATACCACATCACAAACTGTACTAAAAATCAGTAATCCTCTAAACAGTTGGGTATGGGCTAAGGCAATGAAGGGAAAACTACAGCCTGTGGGCTTGATTTGGGCCCCCTGGAATGTTCTATCCAGCCATGGGACATTATTCCTAATCTTATGAATACAATGAATAGGATACAATACAATGAAACTTTGAAAGATTTGACTAGGAAACAGACTGACAGATGAGCATTTCCTTTCCTCTGGCCCCCTCTTTTAAAAGTTTGCCCCTCACTGGGCTAAGGAATAGAATGGTGACTCAATGGAATAGATAAAAGGTAAATGACATCAACGATCTAGTATGATAACACAAAGATCCAAAGGTTTGGGATAAGATCTTACTAATTGGCAAAAACTATTGGGAAAAACAGAAAAGTGTAGACCAATATATCACACACTTTACCAAGATAAGGTCAAAATGGGTCTATGATTTAAATGTAAATGTTGGTACTATAAGTAATTTAGGGGAACATAGAGTAGATTACCTGTCAGACCTATGGAGAAGGGAAAAATTTATGATCAAACAGGAGATGGAGAGCATTACAAGTAAAATTAATTATGTTTACTATTTTGAATGGACAAGATTTTGTATACGCAAAATCAATGTAACCAAGATTAGAAGGGAAATAACAAATTGTGGTTGTGGTGGTGGTGGGGAGGTTATAACATTTATCTGATAAAGGTCTCATTTGTCAAATACAAAGAACTTGATCATTTTTTGCAACATGGAAATGGCAGGGTGAAATTCCTGCAAGATACAGGGTCAAGCACCACCCAGAATTCCAACCTTCCATTTCAATGTTGCAGTATTATCAGGGACAGAGGAATCTAACATGTATGGGCCCAACAGCTGAAGAAACTTAGCTGAAATCGGATGTAAGTATTCTCAGAAAAATAAACAGGCACTGCTCCCAAAAAATGAAGTTTATACTGATAAAAGAAGGCAGGCAAGGAAGGGGTATCAAAGATCTGGATAAGATCTGGGAAGCCCTGAACCTTTAGGTAGAAACTGCCCCTCCCCCCAAGGAGGGAGTAGCAGACTTTTAGCTAGCTTGCCCTCAAGCCTGTAATTATCACTTCTAATATCTAAAATATCTAAATAACAATTGTGCTGTTGCTAAAGGTCTAATTCAGATAAACAAGCAAACCATTGAGCAGAACCAAGATGGTTCTTGCCCCAGATAGCCTCTAAAGCAATCCCCAAAACCTGGATCAGCAAGCAGCATGACCTGCTCACTTCAACCCCCATGAATCAACTGTTAAACTGCTTTCAAACTGTTCCCTCACCCGGAATTTTCCAGGGGGGTCCCCTGGAATTCTGGGTGAGGATTGACCCTGTATTTGCAGGAATTCCACCCTGCCATTTCCATGTTGCATTTATAAGAATCCAAGTTAATCCCCAAGTGACAAATGATCAAAGTATATGAATGAGCAATTTCTAGATGAATAAATCAAAACTGTCAATAATCATAAAAATGTTCTAAATTCTTCTTGATTAGAGAAATGCAAATTAAAACAGCTCTGAGGTACCTCCTCACACCTATCATATGGCCAATATGACAGTAATGAAAAGTGATAAATGTGGCAAAATTGGGATACTAATGCATTGCTGGTGGAGTTGAGAACTGATCCAACCATTCTGGAAAGCAATTTGGAATTATGGCCAAAGGGCTATAAAACAGTGTACACCCTTTGACCAAGTAATACTTTCACTATGCCTGTATCTCAAGGAGATAAAAAAGGAGAAAGTTCCTACTTGTATAAAAATATTTATAGCTTCTCTGTTTTTATTTTGGTGACAAAGAATTATAGAATGGTTGAACAAATTGTTATATATGATGATAATGGAATACTATTGTATTGTAAGAAATGATGAAGGGGATGATTGCAGAAACAGCTAGAAAGACCTACATGAACCAACGTAGAGTGAAATTAGCAGAAATAGAACATTGTACACAGTTACATTAATATTGTGGAATGATCAACTTTGATTGAGTTAGCTACTCTCAGCAATAAAATGATCCAGTGTAATTCTGAGGGACTTAAGACAAAGACTGCTATCCATTTCCAAAGAAAGATATCTTGGAGCCAGAATGCAAATCAAAGTATACAATTTTTCACTTTAACTTGATTAAATTTTTATAGCTTTTTATTTTGGGGTTTTGTTTTTATGATTATTCTTTTACAAAAGTGAACAATATGGAGATATGTTTTACATAATACATATATGATTCAGATCAAATTGCTTGACTGGTCTGGGAGGGGAGAGGGAAGGTCTGAAAGGAGACAATTTGGATCAAATAACTAAAAGTCCTTTTTCTTCTTACACCTTTTAATTATATTTATATTTGCTTTCCCTTTGACTAAGATTATGAATGCTACCATTGCTTTTTTTTACTTCTATTGAAACATAATCAATTCTTCTCTAATCCCATATTTTAACTTTTCATTTTCTGTTTCAACTCTTTCTTGTAGAGGTGATGTTATTGAATTCTTACCTATTTCATTTTTATGTCATCTCCACGTAATAAAATCACTCTTGTACTCTCTATGTAAAATCCTTCTGACTTAATATTGATAATGTTCTTATAAGTAAATTGTATTATCTTTCTCACATAGTATTGTAAATAGTTTAATATTATTGAGTCCCTTATGATTTATTTTTCATAAATTCTGATCTTTTCATTTGGAATACTTGATATTTCTCTATTTGACTAAATATGCTTTTCCCCCTTCAAGTATTACACTATTCTTTGCCTTTTCATAATTTTCTTCCTTAACTTTTGGTTATTTAATTTAGTTACCCTCTAATTTTTTTCAATGAGTTTTTTTTAAATAATTTTTATTTTTTAGAAAAGTTATCATGGTTACATGATTCATGTTCTTACTTTCCCCTTCACCACACGACTTCTTCCCCCCACTTAGCAGATGTGCATTTCCACTGGTTTTAACATGTGTCATTGATCAAGACTTATTTCCAATTTGTTGATAGTTGCATTGTGTGGTAGTTTCAAATTTACCTCCCCAATCATAACCTCCTTAACCCATGTGTTCAAGCAGTTGCTTTTATTCTGTGTATCTTATCCTGTAGTTCTTCCTCTGAATGTTGGTAACATTCTTTTCCATAAGTCCCTCAGAATTGTTATGGATCATTGCATTGCTGCTAGTACAGAAGTCCATTACATTTGATTTTACCACAGTGTATCAGTCTCTGTCTACAATGTTCTTCTGACTCTGTTCTTTTCACTCTGCATCAATTCCTGGAGGTCTTTCCAGTTCACATGGAATTCCTCCAGTTTATTATTCCTTTGAGCACAATAGTATTCTATCACCAGCATATAACACAATTTGTTCAACCATTCCCCAATAGAAGGGCATACCCTCATTTTCCAGTTTTTTGGCACCACAAAAAGCTTGGTGTGTAAATGGAATTAGCTCAAGCCCATTCATAGTTAAAACTCTAGCCACCAGAGATCATGTCATCCCCACCTCCCTTAGTGGGGAGGGGAGATGAGTTACCTACACATGACAATAAGTAGGGGGATGTCCAAAAAGCATCTCATATGGTAAGATGTATCAATCTCCCCTGGGCCTGCTTCTAAGATAAAATAGAGCTAGATGGAGAATTTCAGGCCATTTTAGATGTGTCTCAGTGCATAATTTGCCAATCATAGTTTTAAGTTCTCTGTTCATCCGTTCAACTTGGCCTGAACTCTGGGGGTGAAATGGTACATGGAGTTTGGGAGTTATCCCCAAACAGGAATATATTTCAGATAAAACTGAATCAGTAAAGTGACTTCCCCTGTCCGAGTCAATATGTGCAGGAAGGCCAAAACGAGGAATGATTTCTTTTAAAAGTACTTTGGCAACAAAAGCCGCTGTGGCTCGGGCAGTAGGAAATGCTACCAACCACCTGGTCAGTTGATCCACTATGACTAGACAGAATTTATATTGTCTAGCCTTTGGCATTGTTATGAAATCAATTTGCAGGTGCTTAAAAGGTGTGTAAGCCAAAGGACGCCCACCAAAATCCTTGCCACGAAAGTCATGTTGGTTATATTCTTGGCAGGCGAGGCAAGCTGCACACACTTTAAAGGCTATAGTGGTTATGCCAGGAGCTATCCATGCCCTTTTAACAGAGTCCAAGATACCCTGGGTACCAAAATGACCATTTCTTATGAATGGATTGGCAAATTTGGTGATAAACGTTTCTAGGGAGCAGTGGTTTTCCTTCAGAGGACACCCATACTCCATTCATGTCTTTAGCTTTAAATTTATGCTTCCATTTTTTTACTTCCTTCTCATCCTAGGAAAGTGACAAATTTGAGTCATCAGTGGTTGTTAATGTTAAAATTAATTCAGGCCCTTCTATAGCTGCTAGCTTTGTAGCAGTATCTGCCTGGTCATTTCCCTTAGAGACGGGGTCAGTGCCACCTGTATGGGCAGAGAAATGAACTAAAGCTAGGGCTTTGAGTAGCTAGAGAGCAGAAAGAATTTCATTATAATTTTTGCATTAGCTAGAGATTTTTCTAGCTGAGGTTAAAAATCTTCTCTGGAACCATAACATACCCACTGCATGACAAATTCCAAATGCATATCTAGAATCCATATAAATTGTTGCCTTTTTAACTTTGGCAATTATACATGCATGTTTAAGGGCTATGAGTTCTGCACCTTGAGCACTTAGATTTGAGGGCAGTGAAGCTGACCATACAGTGTCAAATTCTGTGGCTACAGCAGCTCCAGTGTAGCATATGCCATCCCTCATAAAAGAAGAACCATCAGTAAATAATACTAAATCAGGATTTTTAAAAGTAGTGTCCAGGAGATTGTCTCGAGTTTTTTCAGCCATGGACACTAGTGTTTCAGAATTATGTAATGGTTCTTCTGAACCTGGTAAATCAGGAAGTAAGGTGGCAGGATTAAGAGTTGTACAGAGTTTTAAAGTAATATTTTCATCATATCTTGTAATTCTCTGATCAGAAAATGCCTGTGTTCTATGTTTTAGCAGTAATGCTTCCATTTCATGTGGATACATAATTGTTAATGGACATCTCAATATTAGATCAACAGTTTTTGTTACTAGCAGAGCTGTGGCAGCTATGCCTCTAAGACATGGTGGTGTTCCTGCAGCTATTGGGTCCAGCTGGGCCAAATAATAAGCAACTGGATGCTGGCAAGGTACCAAAGTTTGAGTTAAAACACCTGAAGCTACCCCTCTACGCTCATGTACATATAAAGTAAATGGTTTGTTATAATCTGGGATGCCTAGAGCAGGGGCAAACAGGATAGTTTGTTTTAAATTTGACAGACAGTGTTCTGGCTCTAATTTAAGTGGTTCAGAGACTGAATCTTTTGTTAGTGTTATAAGGGGTTTACTAATTTCCCCATAGCAAGGGATCCATTGTCTACAAAAACTTGTTGCTCCTAAGATTGCTCTTAAGTGTTTTTTAGTGGTAGGATCGCTCAATTTTTGAATATTTTCAATGTGCTTAGGAGAAATATAACAGGCACCAGTGGTTAAAATAAACCCTAAATATTCCACTTTGGGAATATACCACTGAAATTTTCTTTTGAGATCATATGACCTCTTTTATGTAATTCTAAAAGAAGATGTTTTCTATCTTCTTGATATGTTTTGGCATCTGGTGAAGCCAAGAGTAAATCATCCACATATTTAATTAACTTATTGTTTTTAAATGTTATATTATCTGTATCTTGGCTCAAAATCTGTGCAAAGAGGGAGGAGCTTTCAGAGTACCCGTGTGGTAGGCGACACCAGGTCTCCTGATAATTATTCCAGGTAAAGGCAAATGTATTTCTGGAACCCTCATGAATAGGAATCAAATAAAAGGCTGAACACAGGTCCACCATTGTAAAGTAAGTGGCTGTACTGGGAATAGAGGAAATAATTGTGTTTGGGTTTGAAACCACAGGATGTCTCTTTATGAGCCCTTTTTGTAGCCCTTAAATCTTGAACAAATTGATATTGAGCTTTTCCATCTGGGCCTAATTTTGGCTTCTTAACAGGTAATATAGGTGTATTATATTCTGATTTGCATGGATTATTATTCCTTGCTCAATTAATGAATTTATTACTGGGGTGATTCCCTCAATAGCTTCTTTTGATAAGGGGTACTGAGGAATGGAGGGAGCTCTTGTTCTAATGTGAACAGGAACAGCTGATATAAGTAGGCCCACATCAGTAGAAGATGTGGCCCAGAGAGACTTTGGGATATCATCTGGGATTTCAAAGGTGGAAGGCTCTTTTATTTCCTGACTCTCTGAGGGAAGTATAGGGATCAAGTTTAAAGAGTCCTCCGGCAATTCTAAGGACATAGAATCATCTGGATTGCAAATTATTTTGGATTTAAGTTTACATAATAGATCTCTTCCCAGAAAATTTGTGGGGGATCCAGGCATTAAAAGAAAGGAGTGTTCCACAGTAAGGGGTCCTATGATTACCATGAGAGGAGGAAGTTTTGGGACCTTTTGAGGTATTCCTGATACCCCTACTATGTTTAGAGAGCCAATAGAATTACAGTTTTCATCTGGTTTGCTCACCAGTACTGATCTGGAAGCCCCAGTGTCCAGCAAACAATTGTAATATGAATTTCCCACTTTTAGTGTTACATGGTGCCTTACTATTTGGGGGAGAATGTATGGGGATAACTGGCATTAAAATATCAGAGTCTGGAAAGTCAAAGGTTTCCTTTTTTAGTCCAAGGCTCTTCCACCCCCCCTTACACCTTCATAAAGATACCTCCATACCCCCACCCAGGGGCATTAGCACCCTGAATAGTTTGAGGGTGAACTCCACTTAAGATATACTGTTGTGGGGTCATTTGGTATGAGTTATCATCTTCCTGAAATTTATTTCTAGCATTTCTATCACTCCTAAAGTTGCTATTCCTGGAATCATCATCATCATCATCATCATCATCATCATCATCATCATCATTATTATTATTATTCCTGTTGTTATTCCTATAGTTATCTTTTGACTGGGTATTATTTCCAATTACTCTTAAGAAATTCCTACAGTTTATCATTATATGGCCTTTCTTCATACAGAATTGGCAGATAATGGATTGATAGATTCTTGGAAAGGGGCTATAATCTCTCCTTTATTTTTCAGTTTTTCCTTTAGCATTCTAATTTCTGCTTTTAAAGTATTGTAATGCAAGGTGGATAATAGAAACTTTTTGCTTCTGTAATTTCTAATGGTCACAAATAATCAGTTAAACATCTTAGAATCTTCAGAAAGTCAGTTAGAACTTAAAGCTATCAATAGAGGTGAAGTTCCAACTGATGGGGCTTTTGCCTTCTGGCTTTCGCTGTGGCTGGAGCCTTTTGCTTTGGTCTTTCAGCTTGGTTTTGCTTTGGCCTTGGCTTGTGCTTATTTTGTTTTGGGGAAATTTAGACCTATCTAATTTCTCTGGACCTTGTTATAAATAATGGGGAGGGTAAACTGGATACTACCACTCTTAAATGGGTAACAGCAGTGGTATTTCAGACATGTGACTAGTGCAAGATCACCTGAGTCTTGCCACCTAGCTAGATTTTGTAACACCTCCCTCCTTTATAACAGTGCCCAGTCAGGATCCTTCAGGTCAGTAGATGGGTATCACTTCAGGTCCCACCTGGGGTTGATTAATGATGGATATTGGGCTCTATTAGCCTTGGACACATTTATCTGACTGTGTTTTCTCCCTTCCCAGAGAAGTGATGAAACAACCACTCCAGGAAGGTATTGAAAAGTTTATAAATATTTAGCAAGGAAGGAATATTTAGGAAATGGGAAGAGGAATAGGAAACCCTGAACTAATCTCTGATAAACTAATCCCTCAGCTCTGTAGGCAGGTGAATGATTCTGGCTTGTTATTAGCTCCTCTGGCTCAGCCTGGCCACAGCCAAACCAGAGCAAGCAAGCTGTTGTATGATGTCTTTCAGCTTCTTCTTTTGCCAGATGTTATGCCTTTCACAGCCTTCAGGAACCACCCCTTTCCATCCTCTTCTTCTTCTCCTGCCCACTTCCCGGATCCCTCCTGAGCCCCGGGATGCCTAGATACCTAAGGATGGTTTGAATACCTAAATATGTAGGGGACAGAAGAATAAGAGGATTCACGGTCCGGATACAGGTTGGCAAATGTCAATGAGGTACAAGACAGGAGTTCTTGCAAGGTTGAGCCAAGCAAGCCTCAGATCCCAGTAGACCAGGGTCTACAGATCCCAGGTCCACAGGAAAGGGAAAAGAAACTCTCTCAGAGGATGGTAGGGTATTTATTCCCCCCTGGCCAACTGCTTTCTCCCCTGTCCTCATGGTCTCTGGGAACATTCTGAGGTCCGACAGTCTTCACCTATCAATCAACAGTGAGACTCTCAGCTCCCAGTGTTTCAATATGAAAACCTCTCCCTGATCTCTCATCTCCATTCTCCCCTTCCCTAAATTTGCTTTGGGTCCAGGTGGAGGGGAGAGCTTGGTGTTTAGACATTGTGGTGTTAGTTTTTATAGGCTAGTAGAGTATCCTCAAATAAGTTACCCCTAGTTTAATGATTTGATAGAGACTTTACTTAAAAGGCAGTCAAATCTTCCTTACTGGGAGAGCCGGACTTTCTCTGTCTAAATCTCTCTGCAAACCATCCCCCACCCTCACCCCTCTCCCTAGAAGCAGTTAGAAAACCCTGAACCCTTTTCCCCTTCTGACTGACCCAGGTATTAATAAGTTCCCTTGTTACCTATTCAAACCAGCTGGTGAATATTTTGTCGAAATTTAAGACAATGGCTCAAGGGGAAGGAATCATTTTTCTTTTATTTCTTAAAAGAACTGGGGCATCCATCCTGGCAGGAAGTACCTACCCAAGGACTTCCTCCAGCCATCAGTTTGACTGGCAGGGAGGGGTCCTCTCAACTTCTCCCTCAAGAGACTTTGAAACTAACAAGAGAAACCCTCCAGGCAAAATATAAATATTTCTTACTGGCCCTAATTTCCTCCCTGTATCCTCTGTCTCAAACGTCTGGGAATAAACCTGTTTGACCTGCCCTATCCTATATACCCCATTTCCTTTATCTCCTACATACCTTCCCGTACCTTCTTTCCTTGTCCAATCACCTTATAACCACCTAATATCCCCATTATCCTTCCTCACACCCAAATTGCATTCATTTGATCAACTAAGATTATCCTATTTACTTATTTTTTGATAACAGTATCCATTGAGTCAGTGTCTTCCTTATCTCTTTGTGCATGACCCTTCAAAACATAAGATGTTACTTTCCTCAGTTCCTCAAGACTCATAGATTCCCAGGTTGGGCAGTTAGTTTTAAAATAGTCTTTGACTACTTTGCAGGAATTCTTAATGAATTGCCTCCATACATGTCTTACATCACATTCCATGGTTAAATCAAGGTCCATATATACTTCCCCCACCTCAATTAACATGTCCATAAAATGGGAGGGAGTTTCAATGGTATATTGTTTGGTTTCCTCAAATTTTAACCAACTGTCAGGCATATCAGCACAAGCTTTCATGGCTGACAATAATGCTTCTCTGTCTTTGGACAATTTTTTGTAATCTGGGACAGAATTGTAATCCTAGTTCAGATCCTGGAGAGGCCATTTAGTTCCTCCTTTACCTTTCTTGTGATTGGCCTGAGAAATGATTCTATCTTTCTCACCAACTGTCAGAAACTCATCTAATATATTTTCTACATCCTGCCAACTGGGTTCATAAGTTTGGAATATATTCTCCAATTTTCTTAAAACTAAGAGTGATTATTTTTTAAAACTAGGCATATTTTCTTTGAATCTAGCTAAATCTTGCAGGCTGAAGGATGTAGAGTGTCTAATAGGCGCCAAGACCCCTTCTTTATTGAAAGTGGGTACTTCCCATTAGGGAAATAGACTTTGTGCTGCATCATCTTGCATTCCTGTCTCTAAGCTCCCTGCCTGGTGATTAGTGGCAAGGGAGGAGAGGTTAGGGGCTGAAGCAGTGGCAGGGACTGTCAGTGGGGTGGGCTGAGTAGTAGGGGGTGTGGCAGTATTGGGAACAATGAGTTGAGTGGAGGGTGTGGCAGGAGCAGCCTTGGAGTCTGAGGAAGTATGGAGAGATAAGTCTCTCCTATGTTGGAATTTCATCATTTTACATTTTCTCCTTTTTAAATACTTTGCAAGGATTTTTACAGAAGCCATCAGTTGCTCTATACTCTGCTCCATATTGTCCAATCTCGAGTTATAATTAAGCCTGTGGTGCCCTAGGGTGTTCTATATTAGAAGCTGCATTTTTCATCTCTTGTAAATTCTTCCCAGAGAAGTAAAGATAAACCACTCCCCCTATAAGAATTACCATTACACCCAAATATAGTGCAAGATATATCCCTTGTAATACATTCTGTGGGATTACTGGCCAGCAAAAAAGAGTTGCTCCTACAAGTTTGATCATGTGATTGAAAGTCTGGACCCAGATATTCACTAAGTTGTTAATGGGTTGGAACCACATTTTAATTTAGTGAATTGATAAGTTGCCTGTAGCTTTACCTTTTGTCAGTAGATGCCAATAATGGGTAGGTTTTTCCTTTTTAAGGGTTGGGCCTGGATTCTATTGTTTTAGATTATAATTTCCTTTATTCCTGGCTGGCAGAAAACAAAGCCTGTAGCCTGGGGCTGAGTTCTAGAGATAAGGTATAGGAGGGTAAGGCAAAGGCTCTAGCCTGAGGCAGGCGGGAGTGTCTTTGGGAGGGGCAACAAGGTGTAGCTGAAACTCTTTTCAGTTTCAAAATTTCAATATTAAAAGTCTGAAGGAGCCTTTTCTTTTCTCCTTCCCCCTGAAGCTAAAACTGCTAAAACCATGTGCTTTCCTCTTTGGGCTAGAGGGCAGCTTAATTGTAGCTGGCCCCACCAGGCTTTAGCCTCTCCCTTAAGATTTTAAACTAGAGACATGTGGAGTTTTGAAAAGAAGGTAGATTCCTAGGAGTAAAACAAGGCTAAAACCTAATTCCAGCCTAAAATTTACTCTCTCTAAAAGACCCTACTAATATGCTGAGTCTAGTGCCTTCTGCTTTGGTGAGGAGCAGAGCTGCTGCTAAGCCTTTCAGGTGTGTCCCTGGGCTAGCTAAGAAAAAAAGCAGTCTGCTAGTCCCCAGTAAGGCAATTTAAAAATAGGATTCCTTCCCAGGTGAAACTAAGGGTCATCTAATTGTGTTATTTGTTCCCTAAGGCAAGGGGGTTGGAAACAACCTCCCTACCTGAAATTTCAGAGCCCTGCAGCCAAGGTTAAAGAGGCTGCTTTTCTAATGTATTTTAAAGGCTAAAGGAAAGAAAATGTTTGATTTCCCCAGTCTGGCAGTTTTACACCAATCACAGATCCAAAACGAGCTATGGAAAGGCTGACTTGGGGAATAGTCACAAAAGTAAAGGAAAATTCAAGTAATTCAAGTAAAAAATTCAAATTATATATATATATATATATATTAAGGTGTGGTCTCCAGGAATCAAAAATTCAGATTGATTCCATAATTAAAATAGACCCAAGGCAGGATGGGTTTTATGGTAGTTTATTTACAATTTGGGAAGGTAGAAGGTAGGGAGATAGAGAGAGGGAGAGGCTGGCCCAGACCAGCAGAGGCCCAGACCGAGAGAGAGGGTTAAAAGGCTAATTAAAGGGCAGCTGGGTAGCTCAGTGGAGTGAGAGTCAGGCCTAGAGACAGGAGGTCCTAGGTTCAAACCTGGCCTCAGCCACTTCCCAGCTGTGTGACCCTGGGCAAGTCACTTGACCCCCATTGCCCACCCTTACCACTCTTCCAACTATGAGACAATACACTGAAAGTACAAGGGTTTAAAAAAATTAAAAAAAAAGGCTAATTAAACTAGGCTACTGGTCACAAGGCCTTAGCAATTAGAGAGACAAAGAAGCCTTATTGATGTAAAGGCTCTAGAAATGCCAAGGTAGGTATCGGATAAGGGGGGGGGGAGATGTTGGGTGGTGAAGGGGAAAGTAAGAACATGAATCATGTAACCATGATAACTTTTCTAAAAAATAAAATTATTTAAAAAAAACTCATTGAAAAAAATTAGAGGGTAACTAAATTAAATAACCAAAAGTTAAAGAAGAAAATTATGAAAAGGCAAAGAATAGTATAATACTTGAAGGGGAAAAAAGCATATTTAGTAAAATGTGGACTGCCCCCAATTGGTTTTTTGTCAATGAGCTTAGCAAAACATTGGTTTTGCGTTCTCCCTCTTCCATTCCCCTCTTATCTCTAGCTATTTTAGTTAGAAGACATTTGTGACTATAAGGTAATTATGCAAAATGATCACTTGGGGTGACTAAGCACCCAAATTGATCATAAGTGGGGATTGTGTAAATGGAATTAGCTCAAGCCCATTCATAGTTTAAACTCAAGCCACCAGAGATAATGTCATCCCCACCTCCCTTAGTGGGGAGGGGAGATGAGTTACCCACACGTGAAAATAAGTAACAAATCAAGAAAAAGGGACTGCCCTTTGGGCAGTCCAAAACAGTGTTGAGGCTGCCATTTGTCCACTTGAATTAGAGGTGAACCTCCAAGAAGTGACAAAAGCTGCTGAATTTCAAATATGATGGTAAACTTCCTGTTGGGGCAGTTCATGCTTTGAACTTGGTGCTGAAGGATCTCTGCTGAGACCTCAGGCAGCTTCCCCTCTGAATTTTAATGTGGGTAAGTTAGGCTGGCTCCCTTTCACCTACCTTGGCATTTCTAGAGCCTTTACATCAATAAGGCTTCTTTTTCTCTCTAATTGCTAAGGCCTTGTGACCAGTAGCCTAGTTTAATTAGCCTTTTAACTCTCTCTTGGTCCAGGCCTCTGTAGGTCCGGGCCAGCCTCTCACTCTCTCTATTTCCCTACCTTCTACTTTCATTAATTGTAAATTAACTACCATCAAACCCATCCTGACTTGGGTCTATTTTAATTATGGAATCAATCTGAATCATTGATTCCTGGAGACCACACCTTAAATATATATATATATATATATACATATATATATATATATATATATAATCTAAGTTTTCCCTCTTACAGAGGCTATAAATATTTTCATACAAGTCTGTTTATCTATGATCTCCTTGGGGTACAAATCTTACAATGGTATGGCTGGATACAAAGGGCAGGCCATCTTTTATAGCCCTTAGAGGATAGTTCCAAATTGCCATCCAGAATGGTTGAATCAGTTCACAACTCCACCAGCAATGCTTTAATGTCCCAATTTGGCCACATCCCATCCAACATTCATTTCTTTCCCCTTCTATCATTTTAACCAATCTACTAGGTGTGAGGTGATACCTCAGCATTGTTTTGATTTACATTTCTCAAATTATTAGAGATTTAGAACAAATTCTCATGTGTTTATTGATACTTTTGATTTCTATATCTGAAAATTGTCAATTAATGTCCCTTGCCCATTTTTCAATTGGGGAATGGCTTGATATTTTATACAATTGATTTAGTTCCTTGTATATTTAAGTAATTAGACCCCTGTCAGAGTTTTCTCTTAACGATTTTTTCCCAATTTGATGTTTCCCTTCTGATTTTGGTTGCATTGTTTTTGTTTCTACAAAAGCTTTTTAATTTAGTATAATCAAAATAATTACTTTACATTTTGTAATTTTCTCTAACTCTTGATTGGTTTTATAAACTTTCCTTTCCCAAAGATCTGACAGATATACTATTCTGTGTTCATTTAATTTATTTATAGTTTCCCTCTTTATATTCAAGTCATTCACCCATTCTGAATTTATCTTGGTGTAGGGTGTGAGATGTTGATCTAAACCTAATCTCTCCCATATTTTTTCCAATTTTCCCAGCAGTTTTTGTCAAATAGTGGATTTTTGTCCCCAAAGTTGGGCTCCTTGGGTGTATCATACACTGTCTTGTTGACGTCACTTACCCCAAGTCTATACCACTGATCCTCCCTTCTTTCTCTTAGCCAGTAACATATTGTTTTGATAACTGCTGCTTTATAGTATAGTTTAATATCTGGTACTGCTAGGCCACTTTCTTTCACTTTTTTTTTTCATTATTTCCCTTGATATTCTCAATCTTTTGTTCTTCCAAATGAAATTTGTTATAGTTTTTTTTTCTAATTCAGTAAAGAAGTTTTTTGGTAGTTTGATAGGTATGGCACTAAATAAGTAAATTATTTCGGGTAGAATGGTCATTTTTTTATGTTAGCTCTTCCTACCTATAACCAATCAATGTTTTTGCAGTTGTTTAGATCTAGTTTTAATTGTTTGGAAAGTGTTTTGTAGTTGTATTAACATAATTCCTGTGTTTGTTTTGGTAGATAGATTTCTAGGTAAGGAAGGTAAATGTAAGTAATTAGAGAGAGGGAGAGGCTGGTCCTGGAGAGACCTGGACAGAGAAAGAAGGTTAAAAGGCTAATTAAACTAGGTTACAAGCCACAAGACTTTAGAAATCAGAGAGGCTATAAGCCTACTTAAGGCAGAGTTTGGAAACGCCAAGGTAGGCCAAGGAAGTCAGCCTAACTTACCCACGTGACATTTCAGAGTAGAAGCATTCTGAGGTCTCAGCCGAGCACCTTCAGCACCAAGTCCAAAGCTGGAACTCCACTAACCTTACCAGGTTGTAACCCATGTATTTAAAGTGATAGCTTCTCTTGTCATTTCCTGTGGGCCACCTCTAATTCAAGTGGACCAATGGCAGCCTCTACACTGATTTGGACTGCCCAAAGGGCAGTCCCTTGTTCTTGATTTGATACTTATTTTTTTTAATTCATTTTTTTAAAACCCTTGTACTTTCAGTGTATTGTCTCATAGGTGGAAGAGTGGTAAGGGTGGGCAATGGGGGTCAAGTGACTTGCCCAGGGTCACACAGCTGGGAAGTGGCTGAGGCCAGGTTTGAACCTAGGACCTCCTGTCTCTAGGCCTGACTCTCACTCCACTGAGCTACCCAGCTGCCCCCTTTGATTTGATACTTATTGTCATGTGTGGTTAACTTATCTCCACTCCCCTTTTGAGGAAGGTGGGGATGATATAATCTAGATGCCTAGGGTAAGTAGATTTTTGACTATGAATGGGCTAGAGTTAATTTCATTTACTCAGGATGCTGCTTCCATAGTCATATGCCCCTCTGCACTGAGTCTCCACCCAAGATCCCTGCCTGATTTCAGCATCTATAGTCTGCACCTGAGTCCGAGCTTGCTCTCAAGGTCTGTGTTCAAAGTCTGAGGGAAGGCTTTTTAGCCTCTTGGGGTCTCAAGTCTTGCTGCTCTCAGGAGCAGGACCTGGTGATTCCAGGTAGCTGCCAATGACTTAATGGATACCCAAACTTGCTCTAACTCTTTTGCACAGACTTTGGCCCTATAGATCGTGTGTGTGGGAGGAGAGCAGGGGGTTGCTCAGCTTGCATTTTAGTGAGAGTTATTTCACCTCCTTTTAGCAAGGAAATGCCCTGATCCCACGTACCTTCAATGCTGTGCCCTGTTGTGGGTTCCCTTCCTTTGTCTGGATTTGTTTTTATGTCCTCATGAGGAGTCCTCTATGTTTGGGTTAGAAAAGGTTAAGCAGATGCTTTTTACTCTGCCACTATCTTAACCGGACCTTCTTCAAAGAGTTTTTTAGTTGATTTTTAGGATTCTCTAAGAATATTATCATATCATCTGCAAAGAGTGATTGTTTAGATTCCTTATTGCCTACTTTAATTCTTTCATTTCCTTTTTCTTTGCTAATTTCTGAATCTAGCATTTTTTACAGTATTAAATAAGAGTAGTGATAATGGGCATTTTTGCTTCACTCCTGATCTTATTGGGAAAGAGTCTAACTTATCCCTATTGCAGATGATATTTGCTGATGGTTTTGGAAAGGCCATTTTATTCTGATGCTTTCCATTGTTTTCAATAGGATTAGGTGGTAGATTTTGTCAAAGGCTTTTGGTGCATCTATTGATCATTTGATTTCTGTTAGTTTGGTTGTTGATATTGTCAATTATGCTGATAATTTTTCCTAATATTCAAATAGACTTCCATTCCTGGTATAAATCCCTCCTGGTCAAAGTGAATAATCCTTGTGATATATTTTTAGCTGCATATCCAATTAATTAACCTGCTTCATATCTATTTTGGGGCAGCTGAGTGGCTCACTGGATTGAGAGACAGGCCTAGAGACTGGAGGTCCTAGGTTCAAGTCCGGCCTTGGACACTTCCAGCTGTGTGACCTTGGGCAAGTCACTTGACCCCTACTGCCCACCCTTACCACTCCTGGGCCAAGGACGGTCCCTAGCCCGGATGAAAAAAGGAGGAGGGTTGGGCGTGGGGCTAGCAACCCCACCCTGTAAAAACTACATCTGCTAAAGAAACTGCAACCTAAAATAGGGGTAGCTGGGCTAGTTCAGTGGATTGAGAGCCAGATCTAGAGACAAAAGGTCCTAGTTTCAAGTCTGGGCTCAGACACTTCCCAGCTGGGTAACCCTGAGCGCCTGTGTGTCCCATTGCCTACTGGTTGTGGCCCTATGCTCCTAGAATGGAGTCCCAGGATAAAAAAAATATCTATTTTAATGATATATAGCTTTCAGAGATATAAATTGTCCCCTGAGTACTGCTTAGGCTGTATCCCATAAATTTTGATATGTTGTCTCCTCATTATCATTCTCTTCAATGAAATCAGTGATTATTTCTTTGATTTGTTCTTTGACTCACCCCTTTTTATAAATTAAATTACTTAGTTTCCAATTAATTTTTAATTTCCCTTTCCATGAATCCTTATTGAATATAATTTTTATTGCATTATTATCTGAAAATTTTTCATTGACTATTTCTGCTTTTCTACATTCCAATGTGAAGTTTTTATTCCCCAAGTACCTGTTCAATCTTTGTATATGTACCATGTGTTGCTGTGTATTCCCCTATATCTTGATTTCTTCTTTTAATCCTACCCTTTCTCTCCTTTCACTATTTTTCTCCACACCAGTATTTTGATTTTAATCACTCCCCATTTCCCTTCTCTTATATTGCTCTCTTTCCTACTACCACCCTTCTTATTCCCCTACTACTACTCTATAGGGTTGTTAATCACTCCCCAAATTCTCCCTTTATATATTACTTTCTTTCACACCACTCCCTTTCTTATTCTCCTTCTACTTCCTTATAGGGTAAGATAAGATTTTATACCCCAATGAATCTGGCTGTTCTTCCCTCTCTGAGTCAATTCCAATGAGAATAAGTTTTATGTGTCATCCATCACTACCCTCAACCTCTCCTCCACTGTAATAGTTCCTCCACACATACATTTTTATGTGGTATCATTTACCCCCTTTTACATCTCTCTTCTCATTTCTCTTATTGCAATCTTCTTTTTCACTTCTACCTTTTTTTCCCATTTCATTCTAAATAGCTTACTACCCAACTCTTTATCTATGTATACTTCTTTTACCTACTATGTTAATAAAAATTTTTAAGAGTTACTGATATCATTTTTCCATATAGAAATGTAAACAATTTGGCATTATCAAAGCCCTTGAATTTGGACCTCAAATTTTCTATTTAAAGTCTGGTATTTTCTTCAGCAATGCTTAGAAATATTATATTTTATTAAATGACCATATTTGTCCCTGAAAAAATATAGTGGGTTTTAATAGGTAGGTGATTCTTGCTTGTACACACAGTCCCGTTGCCTTCAGAAATATCATATTCCAAGCCATCTGGTTCTTCACCATGGAAGTTTTTGGATCTTGTCTAATCCTGACTGGGGTTCCATGTTATTTATTTATTTTTCTTTCTGGCTGCTTACAGTATTTTCTGCTTGGCCTTGGAGCACTTGAACTTGGTTCTAGTATTCCTGGAAGTTGCCATTTGAGGATTTATTGCAGGAGGTAATCTATGGATTCTTTCAATTTCTATTTTATCCTCTTTTCTAGAATATCAGAGTACCTTTCTTTGAAATTTCTTGTAATATGATGTCTATGCTTTTTTTTATCATGACTTTCAGGTAGTCTAAATATTTTTAAATGAACTTTCCTGTATCTATTTTCCCTGTCAGTTGTTTTTTAAATTAGGTTCTTCACATTTTCTTCTATTTCTTAATTCTTTTGATTTTGTTATATTGTTTCTTGATGTCTTGTGAAGTCATTAGGTTCTATTTGCCCACTTCTCATTTTTAAAGACTAAATTTCTTCATAACCTTTTATCCTTTTTTCCCCATTTATTCCATTCTTCTTTTCATATAACTCTTTTCTTCTTTGCACTTTTGTTCCTCTTTTTCCAGCTGACCAATGATTTTTGAGCTATTTTATTTTTGCATTACTTTCATTTCTTCTCCCTGTTTTTCTTCCACTTCTCTTATTTGATATTTTAAATTCCTTTTTAGTTCTTTCAGTACCCAAATCCAATTCCCATTTCTGTCTAAAATTTTGCATGTGGCTGCTAGGTTTCACTATCTCTTACTGACTCTACATTGTATTTTTTGTCCTCATAGAAATTTTCAAGGGTTAGGCTTTTTTATGCTGCTGTTCTTTTTCCCCAGCCTTTTTTGTGTGCTGGTGGACTAGGAGTACTGAAAACTGCTGATTCTGTCCATCTGCTAATGACTTGGAGAACTTAGCACTCTGAGTCATTTTGCTATGGGACTAGGGCTTCATAGCCACACATCTTTGAAAGGACCAAATGCTACAGACTTCTGGGCCTTATTGAAGGCTGGTGGCAGGGCTTGGGACTTCAAGATGTGGGTATGCACTGTGAAATGCTCTGTTGTTGCCATAGGCAGAGTCTTGGGGTTCCAAAGTTGGCCTATACCTCAGCTTGGAAACTGATGCAGTAGGTGGGGAGTTGTAGGCCAGCACTCCTCCATGTGCAGTTTTGCTTCTGCTCCCCCCCACACACATTTGTACCATGAAAATTGGCTCTTTCTGCCTACTTTCAAATTGTTTTCCATAGGAGCATCCTCTCTTTCCATTTTACTTTTGACATTTGACCCATGTTGTTTTGAGATGCTTTTTAAAAATTGCTTTGGGAAGATTCTGAGAAAAAATTCACCTTCCACTGCTACTAAGCTACCATCTTGGTTCCATCCTCTGAGCAACTAGTATTTCTCCATTTGTTTAAATCTGTTCTTACTTGTATGAAAAATGTTTTGTAATTGTGTTTATATATTCTCTGCATTTATCTTACCTTGTACACCAGTGGTTCCCAAACTTTTTTGGCCTACCACTCCCTTTCCAGTCCCCTGGAAATTAATTTTTTAAAAATTTTAATAGCAATTAAATTTCGCTGCAGCACCCACCAGGGGGCAGTGCTGCCCACTTTGGGAATCACTGATGTTGACTGTTTAGTATTTTATTGTTTTTAGATGTTTTAAATGAAATGCATTTTTCTATTTTTTGTTGGGTTTTATTGGAAATATAGCAATTGAAAATTTTGGAGAAGTGTAGTACTATAGCCTGGCTTGAGCATTATGAGGACTGTTTTAGGAGCTCAACATAAGATAAAATGGAGACAGAAGATATTACCAGGAGTGAAGCTAGTGTTCAGGTTTTTACAATAATCAAGTAAGAGTTGATGAAAGATTGAATTAGGAGTTATCCATATAAATAAACAGAAATGGAAGAAAGTAAGATAATTTATTGGGATAGAATCAATACCACTTACTAATTAACTATGAAAGTTGAGAGAAAAGTAATAAAGGATCAGGATGAAGTTTCATTAATGATTGAAACTTGAAATTACCAATACTTTAGAAAGATAGAGATCTATGCCATATTATACTGATGCTAGTTGATATGGATAAACTGCTTTTCTTTGTCTTTCTATCTCTTTCTCTGTATTTATCTGTTTCCCCCTCTGTCTTTCTCTTGAATGAAATGGATATATTTAGAAATGAATTTAATATAAAAGCAAAATACATTGAAAATAATAGCAAGATGAAGATTTTTTTAATCTTTGAGAAAGTGGACAACTAGTAAAGGTTTTTGAAATGGAGATTAATCTCCTTTTCCTTAAGAAGATTATTTTGATAAAAAGTAGATAGACTTTTTTTCTTAAGTCTTCATATTTGTTCCATCCTAGAGATTTGTCTTTGCTCTTATATTGATGTGCTACAATTTGTTGGGTAGGAAATATTACTTTTAGAACAAGGACATTTTCATTATTTTCTTAGCAACATTTCCAATGTGTTTGAACTAATTCACAGTGCCATCAACATAAAAATATGCTCTCATTGTTGTAAAGCACTTCAGATATTGACTATTTCTATACTCCTATCTTTGCCAATTTAATGTATATAAAATATCTACAAGTTGTTTTGATTTACATTCTTCTAATTATTATTGACTTGGAACAATAGTTTATATACTTGTATATGGTTTGAGAATTAGACTCTTGGTTAAGGTGATGACAATAAAGTGTCTAGAAGAATACTGGACTCCCACAAACACTCTCAAAAATCTCTGAAATTGCACTGAAGAATGCATGGATTAAATATCTAGGAAGCCACCAGATCCCAGAAAGTAAAAGTCATGTGTCTTAATTTGATAGCATGGCAGGTGATATTCCTGACCTGTGGAAGACAAGGGATATGACATGTCGGGACCGACGTGAAACTGTGGTCAATTGGAGAATCTTTGGGGTAGGACTGAACTGCGCTTGAAAATCCATAAGGTGAAGTAGGCTCATGTTCTCTTCCGTTTTTTGGCTCTCTTATAGCCCTCCCAGACCTTATTTATGTAATCCATCTCTCACAAGCTGTGGTGGCCCAGAGGGGACTAAACCAGACTGGAAAATGGGGAACTCCATCTCTTAGTATCTTTCTGAACTCAAGCCTCTCCTTGACTGGCTTTAATTTATTTGGCCCAACCATTTGGTTATTTGGGCCCCCTCATCCCCAATTGTGAAGTGGACCAAGACCCATGGGGAATATAGGAAGTGATGAAGTATGTGGCTGGAGACCTTGAGTTAAGCTGGTAAATTTTCTTTTCTCTATTTCTTTCTCTTTACTAATAAATAATTATGAATTTAGTATAAAGTATCCAAGATTAATTTCTACTTACAACAATAATAATATCAAAAGCCACAGACAAACCTTAATATTTTCTACTTCCTTCAAGATTATACTAAAAAGTCCAAATCCCTTTGCAATATCTGAGACAATGGAGAGGAGTATGATACTAGTACCATAAGCTGTCTTAAAGTATGAAATATATATGCTCTAACCTTTTGGAACATTAGGGAATAAGAAAGGTCCAATATATCCTAGTACACAGAAAAAAAGAGCTAGAGTTTATACTTACCTTGAGCCTTCCAAAAAGAATCAACCTAATTTAGTCTGCCAAAGAGACTTAGCAATGATAAAATGACTATAGTACTTCAGCTAATTGTATCAAATCATAGAAGGTTAAAGGGGCAATGTAGTCCCAAGATAATCCCAGCACCAAGAGACCTTAAATTAATGCTACTATACAACCCACTGCAAAAAATCTGGGCCAGTAGAGCCATCTGAGCATTCCCAAGAGTCTTGTGGAAGTCTAAGCGTAATGCAAAAAACAAAAACAAAAACAAAAACAAAAAAAAAACCTTAAGATACCTCCTCTGATCCTATCAGTACTACAGCAGGAGATGGATCCAAAAGCTGGTGGAGATTTATATGAGAAAGAATTGAGAGAGAAAGGCATGGCTAAAACCATGCTTGATCTGGGTGAAGATGCAGAAGTTAGGAAGTCCTGAGCATGTAGTACATAGTCTTAATCAAAGAATACAGGATTGTAATGGGAATAGCATGACTAATATAGAAGGGGAAAAGGACCAGTTTGGCTACCATATCCAAGAATGTGGGAGAGAGCATAGGCAATCCCTAGCACAGAGTCCTAATTCAAAAAATGAGTCAGGAGATGAGATTGATAATAAAATATTTTTAAACACAAT
Source organism: Gracilinanus agilis (assembly GCF_016433145.1). Lineage (NCBI taxonomy): Eukaryota > Metazoa > Chordata > Mammalia > Didelphimorphia > Didelphidae > Gracilinanus > Gracilinanus agilis. The sequence continues at coordinate 410,529,639 of NC_058130.1, forward strand.
GATTAAATATTATAGATTACATGAATCTTATGAGAAAAATACATAAAAAGAGTAACTGTGCAGGAAGTATAAGAGAAAAGAAATGGTTCAATCATAAGAATTCTAAAAGGATCTAAAAGAAAGCAAGATAGTAAAAAGTGAAAGTAGGTATTTGGAAAAAATAGAAATTAATTGTGAATAAATAACATAAAATATATTGTTAAAATCTTTGCCCAGGAGGTGGAGTGCCTGAAAAACAGAATTGAGTGAAAACAAAGCTATGGAGACTTCCAGGTTAAGATGGCAGCAGAGTAAAAAGCAGCTGCTTAACCTCTCCTAACCCACACATATAGGAATCCTCAAGAAGTCATAAAAAAAATCCAGACTAATGAAGGGACACCACAACAGGGCTCAGCATTAAAGGTATATGGGATCAGGGCATTTTCATGCTATAAGGGGGTGAAACAGCTCTCACTAAAAAGCAAGCTGAGCAGCCCCTTCCCCCTAACACCACCTACAGGGGCAAAGCCAGCTCACAAGAGTTAGCACAAGTTTGGGGCATCCATTAAGTCCTTGGCAGCTACCTGGGATCACCAGGGCCTGCTCCTGAGAGCAGCAAGACTTAAGACCCCAAGAGACTAAACAACACGCGACTTTGAACACAGACCTTGAGCACAGGTGGAGATGCTGGAGCGGATTTGGATCCTGAGTACAGGCACGGACTTTGAGTGGGGAAACAGGCAGAGGGGTGTGTGACTGTGGAAGCAGCGTCCTGAGACTGTTAAAGGAGCTTCAGGCAGAGGAACAAGCAAGGGGACCACCAGGAGGCTTGACCCTGAAAACAACTAACTGAGACCTCAGGAGCCTAAAGAGCACAGACAGACCCTGGGCATGACAATAAAGCTGAGAGGGCACACAGCTTACAATGGCAAGCCATTCACTGGAACCCCAAAGAGAAAGATCAAGAAGAAACCTTTAACACTTATAACTTTTGCACAGAAAAAATCCAGACAACAGAGCAAACAGCAGAGGAGAAAAAACAAATAATCATATCCAAACCTTCCCAAAAAAATGAAAACTGGTCACAAGCTCTTGAAGAGTTTAAATATGAGATATAGAGAAATATGGAAAAGATTTGGTGAAAGAAGTGGGAAATAGTTCAAAAGGAAATTAACTGGTTAAAAGACAGAAACTCCCAATTGAAAACCAAAATTAAACATCTAGAAAACAGGATGAATTGGACATGCAACTAAAAAAACCTAGAAAGTGAGCGAATTAAAATCCCCAGATGAAAACTAAATTAGAAACACTATAAATAAAGGGAGAAATTAATAAAATTGAAAGTAAAAAAAACTGTTGAATTAATAAATAAGACTAGAAGCTGGTATTTTTTTAAAAAATACCAGATAAAATAGACAAAGTCCTGGTCAATCTAATAAAAAAAGAAAAGAAAATGAAATTAACAGTATCAATGATGAAAAGGGAAATCTCACCTCTAAAGAAGAGGAAATTAAGGCAATCATTAAAAACTATTTTGCCCAATTACATGGAAATAAATAGAGCAATCTAGGTGATATGGATGAATATTTACAAAAATATGAATGGCCTAGATTATCAGCAGAAGAAATAGAATACCTAAACAATCCCATACCAGAAAAAGAAGTTGACCAAGCCATCAAAGAACTCCCTAAGAAAAAATCGCCAGTTCCTGATCGATTCACAAGTGAATTCTATTGACCATTCAAAGAACAACTAATCTCAATATTATGCAAATTATTTGATACAATAAGCAAAGGAGTCATACCAAATACCTTTTATGACACAAATATGGTACTGATTCCAAAGCCAGGTAGATCAAAAACAGAGAAAGAAAACTGCAGATCAATCTCCCAAATGAACATAGATGCAAAAATCTTAAATAGAATACTAGCAAAAAGACTTCAGCAAGTGATCAACAGGTTTATCCACCATGATCATGTGGGATTTATACCAGGAATGCAAGGATGGTTCAACATTAGGAAAACCATCCACATAATTGACCATATCAACAAGTTAACAAACAAAAATCATGCAATTATCTCAATAGATGCTGAAAAAGCGTTTGACAAAATACAGCACCCATTTCTATTGAAAACACTGGAAAGTATAGGAATAGAAGGACCTTTCCTAAAAATAATAAACGGTATATATCTAAAACCATCAACAAGCATCATTTGATGTGGGGATAAATTAGAAGCCTTCCCAGTAAGATCAGGAGTGAAACAAGGATGCCCATTATCACCTCTATTATTTAACATTGTACTAGAAACACTAGCAGTAGCAATTAGAGAAGAAAAAGAAATTGAAGGCATTAAAATAGGCAATGAGGAGACTAAGCTATCTCTCTTTGCAGATGATATGATGGTGTACTTAAAAAATCCTAGAGAATCAACTAAGAAGCTAGTGGAAATAATCAACAACTTTAACAAAGTTGCAGGATACAAAATAAATGTACATAAATCATCAGCATTTATATATATATCTACACACATCACAGAAGCAAGAAGCAGAAAGAGAAAAACCATTTAAAATCACCCTAGGCAATATAAAATACTTAGGAATCTATCAACGAAAACAAACACAGGAATTATATGAACATAACTGCAAAACACTTTCCAAACAATTAAAACTAGATTTAAACAATTGGAAAAACATTTATTGCTCATGGGTAGGATGTGCTAACATAATAAAAAGGACTCTTCTACCCAAAGTAATTTAATTATTTAGTGCCATACCTATGAAACTACCAAAAAACTTTCTTACTCAATTAGAAAAAAATAACAAATTTCATTTGGAAGAACAAAAGATCGAGAATATCAAGGGAAATAATGAAAAAAAATGTGAAGGAAGGGAGCCTAGCAGTACCAGATATTAAACTATACTATAAAGCAGCAGTCATAAAAACAATATGTTACTGGCTAAGAGACAGAAGGGAGGATCAGTGGAATAGACTTGGGGTAAGTGACGTCAGCAAGACAATGTATGATAACCCAAGGAGCCCAACTTTGGGGACAAAAATCCACTATTTGACAAAAACTGCTGGGAAATTTGGAAAACAATATGGGAGAGATTAGGTTTAGATCAACATCTCATGCCCTACACCAAGATAGATTCAAAATGGATCAATGACTTGAATATAAAGAGGGAAACCATAAATAAGTTAAGTGAACACAGAATAGTATACTTGTCAGATCTATGGGAAAGGAAAGATATTAAAACCAAGCAAGAGTAAGAGAAAATTACAAAATGTAAAATAAATTATTTTGATTATACTAAATCAAAAAGCTTTTGTACAAACAAAAACAATGTGACCAAAATCAAAAGGGAAACAACAAATTGGAAAAAAAATCTTTATAACAGAAAATTCTGACAGGGGTCTAATTACTCAAATATACAAGGAGCTAAATCAATTGTATAAAAATCAAGCCATTCCCCAATTGATAAATGGGCAAGGCACATGAATAGGCAATTTTTAGATAATGAAATCAAAAGTATCAATAAGCACATGTGAAAGTGTTCTAAATCTCTAATAATTAGAGAAATTCAAATAAAACAACTCTGAGGCATCACCTCACACCTAGCAGATTGGCTAAAATGATAGCAGGGGAGAGTAATGAATTTTGGAGGAGATGTGGCCAAATTGGGACATTAATGCATTGCTAGTGGAATTGTGAACTGATCCAAACATTCTGGATTGCAATTTGGAAATATGCTCAAAGGGCTATAAAAGACTGCCTGCCCTTTGATCCAGCCATACTTTGTTGGTTTTGTACCCCAAAGAGATCATAGATAAACAGACTTGTACAAAAATATTTATAGCTGCGCTTTTTGTAGTGTTAAAAAACTGGGAAATGAGGATATGCCCTTCAATTCGGGAATGGCTGAACAAATTGTGATATATGCTGGTGATGGAATACTATTGTGTCAAAGGAATAATAAACTGGAGGAATTCCATGCGAACTGGAATGACCTCCAGGAATTGATGCAAAGTGAAAGGAGCAGAGCCAGAAGTATATTGTACACAGAGACCAATACACTGTGATAAAATAGAATGTAATTGACTTCTGTACTAGCAACAATGCAATGATCCAGGACAATTCTGAGGGATTTATGAAAAAGAATGCTACCCACATTCAGAGGAAGAACTACAGGAGGGGCAACACTGAAGAAGAGCAAGTGCTTGAACATATATGTTGAAGAGGATATGATTGGGTATATTGACTCGAAAGTACACCAATGCAACCATCAACAATTTGGAAATAGGTCTTGATTGGTGACACATGTTAAAGCCAGTGGAAATGCGCATTGGCTATGGGGGTGGGGAGATAGGAGGTGAAGGGGAAATTAAGTACATGAATCATGTAACCAGGATACTTTCCAAAAAAATAAAAATTATTAAAAATAGAAAATAAAAGAAAGCTATGATTCTTTGAGAGAACGAGACATACTAGACGAAAATGAAAATAGAGAAAAAATATAAATAAGCTACTATTTTAAAAAATAGCTCTTAGAATCACAAAATTTATTAATAAAAGTGTGCCTTATATGTTTATCTAGTCTAAGTCAAATACAAAGTGGACTCCATTATAGCAGATTCAAAAATGGGTCATCTAGCTTCTTGAAGACATTCCAGATCAATGATTAGTCATTCAACAAATTGAAATCTGTAATAAAAAAAAATTCCTAGATCAATTAGAACTGGAGGGAAAAGTCAACATGTAAAGAATACATTAGACATTTCCTTGAAGAAATCCCAAAGTAAAAACTGTCAAGGATGTCACAGTTGATATCAATAGTTTCTGAGGAATCAAAATCTGAGTGCAAAAAATTATTATAATGACTTAAGAAGAGAGAATAACACAGACTGTGTACTCCATGTTCCAAAAGTAAAGAAAATGATTCACCAAGAAGGATAACTCATCCCCCCCAAGATTAATTTTTAAAAGAAATTTTAACAGAATAAAAGATTCTGACCTATTAAAAATATTTGGGCTCAGTAGAATTTTTAAATTTCAAACTCAGGTGATAGGAGAAACTGTAAAGTTAAAAGAATTTGAAAAATTATGACAGGCTATAAAATGATAAAATGCTCATATACTAATATAAGAGAAAAAAGGCATTTCTTTTCAAAATTCCACTTTCTTCCAGGATTAGAAATTTAAAATAGATAAAGGTACCTGACTAGGGGAAAGACAGTTGTGCTATTGTCATTTTTCTAAAAAGAGAGGTAAGAAAAAAAGGGGAGAAATAATATGTTGGATAATAAATAAAGAATAAATGTGAGGAGACAATTGTGTTTTGATTTCTTTGAGGTTAGGAGATGAGTAAACAGATGTAGAGAAGAAAGACTGATGTTTATTCCTTTACTAAATCATCAATTCTTTATCCTTGTGGTTAGTTTTAGTTATAACACTTTGAAACTATTCATTTCTCAAAGGCAATCCCTCCACTTACATTTGTGTACATTCCTAAATTACTTGAATTCATTTAGTAATTTCTCTTTTTTTGTAGATTTATCTCTCCTTTTCATTTCTTTCTATTTATTTTTACTCAGTTAAGGAGGTACTTTAAAATATTCCACAGGCAAACCCACCCTCCCAATTTACTATTTTAGGCAACATTTTTGTTCAGCTCCTTTTTGATTAATTTTTCTTTACTTCCCTTTTCTTGCAGTCTACTATGAAATCAATTTCTAATGCATGGCTTATAGTAGTGATGGCAAACCTTTTAGAGAAGAAGTGCCAAACTGAAAATTGTGTGGAGATGGGGAGGGGAGCAGCCCTGCCTTACATCCCTCTGTCTTTCTAGTACTGAACTCTGGAAAAGTCTATGCTGGGAAGACAGTGGGCAAGCCCACAGAGAGGGCTCTGAATGCCCCACCACCAGCACACATGGAATAGGTTCACCAACACAGGTCTAATTCCTTAGTTAAGGCTTTTCTTTTTTATTTATGCCATTCACATGCATAAAATTTTGTGAATGTTAAATTTTAACTCATTCCTCCCTACCATTACAATATTATTTCATTCATAGGTTTTAAGTCATTCTTTATATTTTTCTGTTGTATCTCAGCTTTAAAAATATTACTTCATGAACAAAGCAATGTCAAATGGAACAATGTCATGTTGTGGTAATTATTCTCTGACTTTAGTTATTAAACTTAGTTCGATTCCCTTTTCTTATCATAATCACTAGCTACTCCTATCACTTCATTATTCTATCTCCAGCACTTTATGCCACTTATTATTCTGGGTAGTACCTTTCCTTGGTGGTGGTGACTCACATATTCCCTCTCCTTTGTAGAAGACGTAGTCATGAGATATAAAACTCAACCTCAGAAAAAGTTATATACTAATGATCAAATCAATTCACTTCTTTAGATAAAATCTCTAATCTTCAGTCTGTTATCAAAGGCATGTCTTGCCTCCACCAATTCCTGCCACCTTTAACTTCATGATGCAAAAATCTCTTCTTTCTATTCCAGGAATTCTCCTTAATTGTTTCAAGTACATGAGCACACATTTGTGGTTGTGGTTTTGTGTGTGTGTTGTGTGTGTGTGTGTACATATGAATGTGTGTGTGTGTGTGTGTATAAACTAGTTCACTTAGCTCACTATATTTACTACATAGCTTTAGATATCACTTTCATATAACATCTTGTCATCCATCCAGACTATTTCTCCTTCTGTCAGCCACTGATGACCTGTTCCTCTCCAAATGGATCAGATCACCTCCAAACCATGAACTTACATAATCAAGACATCAGACCCCAAAGAGAGTAATTCAGCAGTCTTTGAAGTTCTGTTTTCCTAAAAGTTGATTGGTGCCTGAACATGTTCATTCTAGGGGATTTTATCTAGTGAATGTCCCTATGTACCATATTAAGACTCACCTCCAAACATTTCTTTATTTTTTATTCACTATCCATAATATTTGGAATTTACTCCTTCCTCACCTCTATTTCTTTAAGTTCCTGGTTTCCTTTTAAATGTGCTCTGATGGAATACTATTAAGCTCTAAAAAATGAATGGTAAAATTGTGGAAAACTCTGGAAAGGTTTACATGAACTGATGCACAGTGAAATGAGCAGAACCAGAAGAACACTGTACACAGTGACAACAATACTTTTTGATGAATAACTATGGATGACCTAGTTATTCTCATCATTTCAGTGATTTAAGACAATGTCAAAAGCTCATGATCCCCTCTGCCTTCAGAGAAAGAACTGATGGAGTCAGAATGCATCCCAAAACATACTATTTTCACTTTCTTCTTTTTTTTTAAATTTAAGCCTCTTCCACAAAATGACTAGCATGGAAAAATATTTTACATGATTGTATATGTGAAATCTATATTAGATTGCTCATTATATTGAAAGTGGGGGAGGAGGCAGGGAATGGATATGGGAAAAGGGGAGAGAATGTGTAACAATTTTTATTGGATATTATATATTATTAAAGTAATTTTACTTATCCATCTAATCAACTCCAATATGACATATTTCCTTTTCCACAGGGATTAATGGTTTACTGCAAAGTTTTCTTGCCTCTACTTTGTGCATATTTTGTATATAACTAAATAAGTGTTAAAATTGCTAAATGTAAAAAACCTATACATTTTCATGCCATTACTGTGACTAGAATTTGAAGGCAGAATTTTTAAAAATTTTCTTTTGCCTTTGTATTCACAATGTTTAGCACATGAAGAAGGTATTTGATCAATGTTTATTGACTGATTACAAAAGATTGTATTATCCCAACAAAGGTGTTTTTATATTTTCTTGAGGTAATGGGAGCATTTTGATAGGGGGTATAGCATTACATATCTATGATTTAGTAATATCAATATAGCATACATATTAAATTTGTGATACCTATGGTTCATTTATATCTCTATAGCTATGATACAGTGATACAGGACACAAGCTCAGGAGAAGTATACAGACTCGATCCATTTCTATTTGAGTTATCTATGTGAGTTACATAGTGCTGATGAATTTCAGGACTACTGTCACATCTGGCATAATGAATAACTCAAACCATGAGAATTTAAGTAAATGATTACTTTATTAATGATGTTCCTTAAGGTAAGAGTTGCACAAAGGGACATAAAAATAGGTTGCAAAGAAGTAATAGTTTTAGTTGAAGTCATTTGTCCTTCATTTTCTTAGAGAACCTTTGTTATCATGAGGATGATTAATTGCATATAAATTGGATTTAATTGAGGCAGAGTTACACAGTCATCAGTTTCATTCTCTTCAAGAATTGAGAAAGTCCAGTGGCAAGACAGAAGTCTTGATGACTGGCAATGGCATAGGATGCAGTGGATGACTGACATTTTTAAGGTCAGAAAAAGACTCTTAGTGCATGGCTGTTGAACCAAATTTGAGAGTAGCTAAGTGGTTCAGTGGAGAGAACACCAGGTCTGGATCTGGGAGGTCTTCAATTAAAATATGACCTCAGAAACTTCCTAGCCATATGACTCTCAGTAAGTTACTTAACCCTAATTGTCTAGCCCAGTGGTTCCCAAACTTTTTTGGCCTACCACCCCCTTTCCAGAAAAAAATATTACTTAGTGCTGTAATGGAATAAAAGGCAATGTTGATATGTTGAGGAATAAATGGGGGAATATAGGAAGGTAAGGGATGAATGGGGAATATAGGAAGGGCTGCTCAAACAGGCTAATCAATGAGGCTAGAGTCAGAGGGTGCTGGGAGGAATAGGCTGGGTCCTTCAGGCAGGGAGGACTATCTCTGTGATACAAGGAGAATTGAGTTAGCCAGAAATAATATGGGTCTGGCCGAAAGGTTTGTTGTTAATTTCTAAGATCCCTTGAGGGAATAGACAAGAGGCTTCTCCCTGCCAGTGAAGCTGAATCTCCAGGAAGTCTCAGCTAGCTACTTCCTGCCCAAGATGGATGCCTAGGCTTGCCCTCAAGAAATAAAGTAAAGTTGTTCCTTCCCTGTTCAGTCTTTGCCCTAATATCAAGTACAATGATTCACCAGAGGCTTTTGTGTAGATATCAAAGGGGATTTATTGATGCCAGGGGTAAGCAGAGGGAAAGAGGGTTTGAGGGTTTTGTAACTGCTGCTAGGGAGAAAGCTGGTGTTGGGGGAAGGTCACAAGAGAGAGGGTCAGACTGAGAGAAACCTGCTCCCTCAGTCAGAGAAGGTTTCACTGCCCTGAGGTAAAAAGTATTTTATCACATCACTAAATAAGGGGATGGCTTGATTTAGTTTGTCCTTCCTGCCTACAGAAGCTAAAACCCATGATATCCAACCAACAAACCACCCTTCCCCCCAGGGCCCAATGGGCAAATCCAGGGAAAATAGCAGGATGTAATGGAGAGGTCAGAGAGAGGTCTAGAAAGAATAGACAAGGTCCAAAATGCACCAAAGGCAAAAGACCCTTCAGTTGGAACTCTAGAGATATTTATAGCCTAGCTCTAATGGTTTTCTTGTGAACCCAGACCCCAAGTTGGTTTAACATTCTAAACCTTTCTAACTGACAGGCTGCTACAGTTGGTAATCAGGCAAGTTGCTATTGCTGCAACCCTGCATTACAGTAACCCCTGTCACATACTATCACTGCCCCCTTACAGTAATTCACCACCCCCAAATGCACCTGTGGCCATCACTACTCCCCTGGATCACTGCAGCACTCACCAGGGGGTGGGGGCACCCACTTTGGGAATCACTGGCCTAGCACTTATCATTCTTTTGCCTTGGAACAAACATTTAGTATTGATTCTAATACAGAATGTACAAAAGAGAAATATACCTTGGTCAAGATTAGCATAGAGACAGTGGAAGAGCCAAAACAGCAGCAGATCCATGTTTTCATTTTCTAACTCCAGTGTTCCTCTGAATTGTTGAGTAAATGAAACATCATCATCATCATCACCATAATCCCAAATACAAAATATTTACCATACTGTTAACTTCCCATAGTATAATCAAATATTGACTAATTCTAAATCATATTCATGATTCGTTAGAGTTTAAAACAACTGTCTAGGGTAGGTAGAGCATCAATCATTATTCACAATTTGCAGGTAAGAAAATTGCAACTGAGGGATTAATTAAATAAGTCTTTATTGAGTACCCACTATTAATCAAATACTGGGGATGCAAAGAAAAAAAGAAAAGAAAATTATCTTGTCAGAACAAACCTGATACCTCTACCATCTCCAATCCAAGTCATTAAGAATCAATAATAGACTAGAACCCAGATTTTTTTTAAATTTAAATATATCTGCCTGTGCCTATAAAGCTGCATAATACCTTGATGTGAATAAAAAAAAGCTTCATTAATGAAAAAAATGACTTCAATATTGTTTCTGATAACAAAGGAGAAGATTGCTAAAGCTTGAGTTATTAGTGGAGATAGATTTTACCAACTTTATTGTCTTTCCGAGAGTTCAGCTGCTAATTTTTAATTGTACAACTTTCTTGCCCTTTCCTCACCCTTTGGGAGAATCATAGGAGAAGCATGAAAAGTTTAATCAACTAGAATAGAAATATTTGGTTTAATAGGGCATACAGAGTCTTTATTTAAATATGTTAAGCCAGAAAGAACAAGAAAACCACAGAGAACATGTAACTAAAATCTGCTGTTTGTTATGTGGATTATCACTATTCTCCTTTTAGGATTAAATTCTTTGTTGTAGTGTTTATGAAGCTATTATTAAAGTCTGAGGACATTATGATGGGATCTATAAATACATCAGCCACACATCCCTGAAGATTTTAATTTTGATTACCATGCTGAGGTGTTGATAGTGAAAAATATTTTGTCAGACCATATGTCTGGATGTTTAAGAAAATATGGTCACAAACAATTATGAACCAAATACTGACATCCTTTATTTTAAGGAATTGCTTTCCATTTCCCTCTAAAATTGTAACAAATAGTCCTCTAGATGGCGATATGTACATATATAATAGTTCTGAATGAACCCCCTCCCACCCCCTTTTGAATTCATACTATATATCATAAAGAGAGCATTATTAGAATCATGCAATCAGGAGTAGGAAAGTCTGCAAAAAGACTACTAATACTTCCTCCTGCCTCTGGAAAGAATAATATATTATGATAGAAAATGTATTCAATAGGATCAGCCTTGAATTGTACTGGAATGAATCCAATAAATTCCTGAAGAAAGTTGTAATGTTCCTACCAAGTATTCTATTCTTTAAGACAAACAACAAAAGAAAAATAAATAGTGAGTACTTCCTATGTGCCAGGGATTGGGATATGTTTAGATTAAACATTACCAATTTTTTAGGAAACTTCCTTATATGTCATAATTTCAAATCCTGTTAAAATTCTAGTCTCTTTTTCTTAATAGGCTGCACTTTTGTTATATTATTTATACGATATGGTTCCCAGAATTAATCATAGTAGAGTGATCCCTCACCTATAGTGAGCATTATGTTTCAGAGAAACCCACATTAGTTGAAAATCCATATAGTAGCTGTGTTATATTTATTGTACTATGTACATATATTTTATATATATTTTAAGGTTTTATAAACCCTTCCCACTCTCCTATAAACCTTTTCCACATTTTTATTAACTTACAGTCACTGAGTCAATCAGTGCCCAGGATACAGAACACATTGCTGTGGTTGGTCGCCTTTCAGTCAATAGTGTACCACAAAGTCCTGTGCTAAATATATATATATATATATATATATATATATATATATATATATATATATATATATATATATATATATTTGAAACTCTTGATACAGTGAAGCCTTGATAAGTGAACTTCAATATAAGAGGGACAACTGTATTAAAATGTTTCATGACTACTACAAAGTATAATGGGATTCTTCTCTTGATCTGTAATATGTAGACCATATCACAAAAAGGAAGACATACCAAAAGAGAAGACAGATTTTTCCAGAAGTTTAGCATGAAATATGACTTTACAAACCTATGAAGGAGATGAGATACATAATCAGTATAACCAATCATTGTGAGGCAATTCTTCCCAAGACCTTGAACTTTGATTATCTGGTTAGGCTATCTATGTTGATGAGTTTTTTGCATTTTCTAAGTTTGTGATTAGTCATAATTTAGATGGAATAGAAAATGAATGAAATACCCTCATTTCATTTAAAGTGAATTTCAATGGGTGAAGCAAAGATAGTGGCATTGTAACAAGGAAATCCTAAAATTACTCTGAATATCCTTCCAAATTGATCTTTTAAAAGTACCTCAAAAGGACAGAAATCAAAGCAGGCAGAGGGAAGGAGACCTCCCACTAAATACAAAGTGAAAGGTAGGCAAAGAGAATGTATTTGCATGATAAAAAGGGGAACCAATTGGAGGCAAAACTTCACAAGGAAAATCAGGCTGACTATACCTCCCCCCTCACCTAATATGCCATACTTACAACCAGGACCTAGGCAACCTTGGGATTCTGGGGTGCAGGCTACACTAACAAAAAAGCAACACAGAGTCAACCCTGGCAGTGAAATTTGGAGCTCCATAGCACTGGGTACACTGCAGTCTCCACAAAAACTGCTGGAAAAGTAGCAGTATCAGCAGCAGCAGCAGCAGGAGAAGCAGAGAAGATACCCTCAGGGCAAAACACCAACAAAAAACACAGGAGAGACCTACTCTTCGAAATTCCAGGCCCTGGAGGTGAGGTTCAGAGTTCAGAGCTCCATAGCCCCAAGGGGAATGGCTGAATAAATTATGGTAAATGATAATGATGGAATATTATTATGCTATAAGAAATGAAACACTGCTTGACTTCTCTGTGAACTGGAAAGACTTCCATGAACTAATGCTAAATGAAATGAGCAGAACCAGGGGAATATTATACACAATAACTGAAACATTCAGTGGGACAATCAAATGTAATTGACTTTGTTGCTGATAGCAATGCAATGATCCAGAAAAATCCCTAGGGACTTATGAGAAAGAATGCTATTCACATCCAAAGAAAGAACTGTGGGAGTAGAAACAAAGAAGTAAAATATGATTTATCATTTGTTTACATGGGTATAGGATCTGAGGTTTTTGTTTTTATTTTTATTTTTTTAAACCATTACTTTCTGTCTTAGAGCCAAGGCTCCAAGACAGAAGAGTGGTAAAGCTATGCAATGGGGGTCAAGTGACTTGTACAGGGTCACAATGCTGGGAGGTGTCTGAGGTCAGATTTGAACCTAGGACTTCCTATCTCTAGGCCTGGCTCTCAATCCACTGAGCTACCCAGATGCCTCTGAGGTTTTCATTTTTAAAAGATTAGTCTTTTACAAAAATGAATAATATGGAAATAGGAATTTAATAATAATATGTGTATAACACAGTGCAATTGCTTGTCAGCTCATGGAGGAATGAGAGAACATGAATCATGTAACCATGGGAAAAAATTTAAATTAATTAATTAATAAAATAAAGTGAACTTTCATGTAAATATCTTTCCATATAAACTTGCAGTTAGATCACTACATCATACTTCCTATTACATATGGATTACTCTGGTCCTAGAAAAGCTATATAGAAAACATTCATGGTATTCTTTGAATTTGCATCCATTTAAAACTATAGCTGGAGAACTATATGTTTACTTTTATGTTTACTTTTGCCAGTCAGCTAGAGACTGGTTCAAAGTCTTTTGTGAGATATATAGAAATAGAACTGTGATTTCATAAAACTGGGGCATATAATGTAATAATTAAAGATGCCATTTTTCACAAGGTTGGATTTTGTATGGAGGGACACATAAAAAGGGAGAAAATGGGAGATGATGCATAGATAGGGCAACCCATTCCTGTGACACACAGGATTAGGAATGTTGTCAAATAATCTAATTGAACCAGTTCTACAGATTCTGCTCCCCACTTGTCTGATATGATATGGTTGTAAAATTTATTGAATCTCTTCTGGTCACATAGGCATAATACAGAAGCTTTATCACATGTTTCACATTGTCTTGTACAGTCTTTTTTAGACAATGTTTGTTTTGCTCTTCCTCTTATGAAGCTCATGTATCTTCTGGCCTTGTGGCTCCTGAACTTCTCAAAATTATTTTGTTTGGGGTTTCATCTCTTCAGATTATGCTCTGTCTAAAGTGGATCCTGTCTGAAAAACCACAGGAACCTTCTCAATGATCAGAGAGGAAGAACAATTCTTTATTCATACTGAACGTTATGATCCATTATAACCTTTGTTACATGTTAAATCTACCTAGGAGCTTAGACTCTTTCAAGGCTAATATGTCTATTTTTATTTTATTTTATTTTATTTTTTAAATTTAAACATTTATTAATATTCATTTTTAACATGGTTACATGATTCATGCTCCTACTTTCCCCTTCACCCCCCACATTCCTCCCACCAGTGGCCGATGCACATTTCCACTGGTTTTGTCATGTGTCCTTGATTAAGACCTATTTCCAAATTGTTGGTAGTTGCACTGGTGTGGTAGTTTCGAGTCCATATCCTCAATGATGTCCAACCCGACCCATGCGTTCAAGCACTTGTTTTTCTTATATGTTTCCTCTCCTGCAGTCCTTCCTTTGAATGTGGGTAGCGTTCTTTACCATAAATCCCTCAAAATTGTCCTGGGTCATTGTATTGCTGCTGGTACAGAAGGCCATTACATTTGATTTTACCATAGTATATCAGTCTCTCTGTACAATGTTCTTCTGGCTCTGCTCCTTTTGCTCTGCATCTGCTCCTGGAGGTCTTTCCAGTTCACCTGGAACTCCTCCAGTTTATTATTCCTTTTAGCACAATAGTATTCCATCACCAGCATATACCACAGTTTGTTCAGCCATTCCCCAATTGAAGGACACACCCTCCTTTTCCAGTTTTTTGCCACCACAAAAAGCACAGCTATAAATATTTTATTACAAGTCTGTTTATCTATGATCTCTTTGGGGTAAAAACCCAACAATGGTATGGCTGGATCAAAGGGCAGGCATTTTTTCATAGCCCTTTGAGCATGATTCCAAATTGCCAGCCAGAATGGTTGGATCAGTTCACAACTCCACCAGCAATGCATTAATGTCCCAATTTTGCCACATCCACTCCAACATTCATTACTCTCCTATTCTTTCATTTTAGCTAATCTGCTAGGTGTGAGGTGATACCTCAGAGTTATTTTGATTTGCATTTCTCTAATTATTAGAGATTTAGAACACTTTCTCATGTGCTTATTGATACTTTTGATTTCTTTACCTGAAAATTGCCTATTCATGTCTCTTGCCCATTTATCAATTGGGGAATGGCTTGATTTTTTATACAATTGATTTAACTCCTTGTATATTTGAGTAATTAGACCCCTGTCAGAGTTTTTTGTTATAAAGAATTTTTCCCAATTTGTTGTTTCCCTCCTGATTTTGACTACATTGTTTTTGTTTGTACAAAAGCTTTTTAGTTTAATATAATCAAAACCATTTAATTACATTTTGTAATTTTCTCTAACTCTTGCTTGGTTTTAAAACCTTTCCTTTCCCAGAGATCTGACAAGTATACTATTCTGTATTCACTTAACTTATTTAGAGTTTCCCTCTTTATATTCAAGTCCTTCACCCATTCTGAATTTATCTTGGTGTAGGGTGTGAGATGTTGATCTAGACCTAATCTCTCCCATATTGTTTTCCAAATTTCCCAGCAGTTTTTGTCAAATAGTGGATTCATTTCCCAAAAGTTGGGCTCTTTGGGTTTATCATACACTGTCTTGCTGATGTCACTTACCCCAAGTCTATTCCACTCATCCTCCCTTCTTTCTCTTAGCCAGTACCATATTGTTTTGATGACTGCTGCTTTATAGTATAGTTTAATATCTGGTACTGCTAGGCCCCCTTCCTTCACATTTTTTTTTCATTATTTCCCTTGATATTCTTGATCTTTTCTTATTCCAAATGAAATTTGTTACAGTTTTTTCTAATTCAGTAACGACGTTTTTTGGTAGCTTGATAGATACGGCGCCAAATAGGTAAATTAATTTGGGTAGAATGGTCATTTTTATTATGTTAGCTCGTCCTACCCATGAGCAATCAATGTCTCTCTAATTGTTTAGATCCAGTTTTATTTGTTTGGAAAGTGTTTTGTAGTTGTTTTCATATAATTACTGTGTTTGTTTTGGTAGATAGATTCCTAAGTATTTTATATTGTCTAGGGTGATTTTAAATGTTTTTTCTCTTTCTACTTCTTGCTGCTCTAATGTAATGGAAATGTATAGAAATGCTGATGATTTATATGCATTTATTTTGTATCCTACAACTTTGCTAAAGTTGTTGATTATTTCTACAAGCTTCTTAGTTGATTCTCTAGGATTTTTTAAGTAGACCATCATATCATCTGCAAAGAGTGATAGCTTAGTCTCCTCCTTGCCTATTTTGATACCTTCAATTTCTTTTTCTTCTCTAATTGCAACTGCTAGTGTTTCTAGTACTATGTTGAATAATAGAGGTGATAATGAGCATCCTTGTTTTACTCCTGTGGCATAGGGCCACAACCATCTCATGCCAACGGACTCTGTTCTGGGCAACTTCCCCCAGCTGGGCCCATGTCATTCCGATGGCCTATGTTTCATTTTCGGCAGATCTTTGCCAGGTCTGTTTTGACCTTCCGACTTTCCTCCTCCCTGGTGAGTTCCAGCTCAGTGACTGATGGGATACTGAATTGTTCTTTCCCAAAGTCTGGTATTGGAAATTTTTCAGGCCATCTGATGTTCAAGATATGACGTAGGCATCTGTTAACATCTGCCTTGGTCGTCAGAAGATTTATCAAAATCATGGACTCTGCTGGAGAGCAATCTTCCAGACTAGGCAATCGTTGGTTTTGTTGGTTTAATGAGGTTGCAGTTTCTGGAGCAAGTGAGATTTTTTACTGGGTGAGGTTGCTAGCCTTGCGTCCAACCCTCCTCCTTTTTCAGCCTGGCTTGGGACCATCCTTGGTGGAGTTAATGGGAAGGCTTCTAATTTATCCCCATTGCATATGATGTTTGTTGATGGTTTTAGGTATATACTGTTTATTATTTTTAGGAAAGGTCCTTCTATTCCTCTACTTTTCAGTGTTTTCAATAGGAATGGATGCTGTATTTTGTCAAAGACTTTTTCAGCATCTATTGAGATAATCATGTGATTTCTGTTTGTTAGACTGTTGATATAGTCAATTATGTGGATGGTTTTCCTAATGTTGAACCAACCTTGCATTCCTTGTATAAATCGCACCTGATCATGGTGGATGATCTTCTTAATTACTTGCTGGAGTCTCTTTGCTAGTATTGTATTTAAGATTTTTGCATCTATGTTCATTAGGGAGATTGGTCTATAGTTTTCTTTCTCTGTTTTTGGTCTCCCTGGCTTTGGAATCAGTACCATATTTGTGTCATAAAAGGAATTTGGTAGGACTCCTTCTTTGTTTATCATATCAAATAATTTGTATAGTATTGGGATTAGTTGCTCTTTGAATGTCTGATAGAATTCACTTGTGAATCCATCAGGCCCTGGCGATTTTTTCTTAGGGAGTTCTTTGATGGCTTGTTCAGTTTCTTTTTCTGATATGGGATTATTTAGGTATTCTATTTCTTCTGCCGCTAATCTAGGCAGTTTATATTTTTGTAAATATTCATCCCATTCACATTCAGAGTTATTATCATCAGTTGTGCATTTGCTGACATTTTTGTATCCTCCCCTATTCCTACCCCCTTTCTTATACTATTTCCTTTTAAACCAGTGGTTTTGCTATTAAGCTGCTATCCCTTATCCCCTCCCTTGATTAACTTCCCTTTCTACCCCCTCCCTTATTTTTCCCCTCTTTTTGTTTTTAAAGGCCTTATGAATTCCCTCCCCCTTCTTCTCCCCTCCCTTTTTTTGTCCTTCCCACTCCCCTGCTCCCCGAGGTTTATCCCTTCTGACTTTCTCAGAAGGGTTAGATAAGAGTTTTATGTCCCAATGGATAGTATAGCTACTCTTCCCTCTCTGGGTTGATTACTCTGAGAGTAAGGTTTAAATATTACCTCTTACTGCTCTCTTCCTCTCCTTCTTATAGTAGTTTTTGTCCCCTCTCCTTCCCATGCCCTCTTTGTGTGTAATAGAATATCCTATTTTGCTTATTCACTCAAGTTTCTCTTGGTGTCCCCTACTATTCACCCCCTCTTTCCCATCCCCTATGTCATCTTAGATTATTTAGTGTTCCACCCTCTCCCTGTGAATTATTCTTCTGATTACTATAATAGTGAATATTATAATAGTGAATAGAGTTCGCTACAGAGAATTATACATAACATTTCTCTACATAGGAATACAGATAATTAGATCTTATTGAGGCCCTTAAAGAGTCAAATTTTAAAAATTATGAGTTTTCTTTCTTTCCCCTCTGTTTCTTATTTACCTTTTCATGTTTCTCTCAATTTTTGTGGTTGGATATTAAACTTTCCATTTTTCCCTGGTCTTTTCTGTGCAAATACTTGGAATTTTTCAATTTTGTTGAATGTCCATACTTTCCCCTGGAAATATATAGTCAATTTTGATGGGTAGTTGATCCGTGGTTGCAGGCCCAGCTCTCTTGCCTTTCTGAATATCGTATTCCAAGCCTTGCGGTCTTTTAGAGTGGAGGCTGCCAGATCCTGTGTGATCCTGATTGGTGCTCCTTGATATTTGAATTGTTTCTTTCTGGCTTCTTGTAAGATGTTTTTCTTTTGCTTGGAAGCTCTTGAATTTGGCAATTATATTCCTGGGCATTTTCTTATCTGGATCAAATGTCGCGGGTGTTCTATGGATCTTTTCAATGTCTATATTGCCCTCTTGTTGTAGGACTTCAGGGCAATTTTGTTGAATAATTTCTTTTAGTATGGAGTCCATACTAATTTCTGGTTTTTCTGGAAGACCAATGATTCTCAAATTGTCTCTTCTAGACCGGTTTTCTTGGTCTGTCACTTTCTCATTGAGATATTTCATGTTTCCTTCTATTTTTTCAGTCTTTTGACTTTGTTTTATTTGTTCTTGTTGTCTTGAGAGATCATTAGCTTCTAATTGCTCAATTCTAGCCTTTAGGGACTGGTTTTCGGCTATAATCTTTCAGTTTTCGGCTATGATCTTTTGGATTTCAGCTATAATCTTCTGGTTTTCCTTTTCGATCTGGTCATTTCTGGTGTTCAATTTGCTTATCAGTTCATTTGATTTCTGAGCCTCACTTTCCAATTGCAAGATTCTACCTTTTAAACTGTTATTTTCTTACCAGATCTCTTCCATCTTCCTCAAAATCTCAGTTTTGAACTCTTCCATAGCTTGTGACCCATTTTCCTTATTTGATGCTTGTTTGTTCTCTTCTTCTGTTTGCTCGGTTGTCTGGATTTTCTCTGTGTAAAAGTTGTCGAGTGTTAAAGATTTCTTTTTCTTGTTGTTAATCTTTCTCTTCTGAACTTTCTGAGTCTGGGTAGCCATCATTAGCCCAGCAGCTTCTCAGCTTCATCCTCGTGCTCAGCGACTGTCTGCAGTCTTTTGGCTCCTGAGGTCTGAGGTCTGGTTTCTTCCAAGGTCAAGCCCCCTGGTGTACCCCCTTGCTTGATCCTCTCCTGGAGGTTTCTTTACAAGTCTCAGGGCGCTGCTTCCACAGTCGTATACCCGTCTGCACTGGTTCCCCACTCAGGGTTTCAGAGCCTTAGCTTGTGGCTGTGTCTGCCTCCACCCTCGCCTGTTCTCTGGGCCTGTGTTCTGAGCCCGCGCTCTGAGCCTGCACTCAGAGTTCGTGTGTGTTCTTTAGCTTTTTGGGGACCTAAATCTTGCTGCTCTCAGGAACAGACCCTGGAGCTGCCAATGACTTGATGGGTGCCCCAAACTTGCTCTATTTCTTTTTAGCTGGCTTCAGCGCTATAGGTGGTGTGCGTGGAGGGGGTGTGAGGGGGTGGTGGTTGCTCAGCCCGCAATTTAGTGAGAGCTGTTTCACCCCTTTATAGCATGGAAATGCCTCGATTCCACGTACCTTCCACGCTGCACCCTGTTGTGTGGTTCCTCCATTCGTCTGGACATGTTTTTATGTCCCCTTGAGGAGTCTTGTGTGTTTTGGTCAGGAGAGGTTAAGAGCTGCTTTTTACTCTGCTACCATCTTAACCCGGAACTCTATTTTTTTTCAAGTTTATCACAGTCTTTATTTTTATTTTTTTGAAAAATTTTATATATAAATTAATTTAGAATATTTTTCCTACATGATTGATGTTCTTTCCCTTTCCTCCTCCTGCCCCCTCCCTTAGCCAACAAGAAATTCCACTGGGTTTTACATGTCATTGATCAAGACCTATTCCCATATTATTAATATCTACATTAGCCTGATCACTTAGAGTCTATACCCCAAATCATATCCCTACCAACCCATGTGATCAAGTATTTGTTTTTCTTCTGTGTTTCTATCCCCACAGTTCTTTCTCTGGATGTGAATAGCATTCTTTCTCATAAATCCCTCAGAATTGTCCTGGACCATTTCTTTGCTGCTAGTAGAGAAGCCCATTACATTCGATTATGCCACAGTGTATCAGTCTCTGTGTATGAGGTTTTCCCTGTCCTGCTCCTTTCACTCTGCACCAATTTCAGAGGTCATTCCAATTCATATGGAATTCTTCCAGTTCATTTTTCCTTTCAGCACAATAGTATTCCATCACGAACAGATACCACCATTTTTTAGCCATTCCCCAATTGAAGGGCATCCCTTTATTTTCCAATTTTTTTGCCATCAAAAAGAGTGAGGCTATAATTATGTTTGTTAAAGTATTTTTCCCTATGATCTCTCACAACTCCAACAGCAGGGCAATAATGTCCCAATTTTGCCACATCCCCTACAACATTTATTACTTTCCTTTGATGTCATTTTAGCCATTCTGCTAGGTGTGAGGTGGTATCTCAGAATTGTTTTGATTTTAATTTCTCTAATTAAAAGAGATTTAGAACACTTTTATTGTGCTTATGGATAGTTTTGGTTTCTTTATCTGAAAATTGCCTTTTCATGTCCTTTGCCCATTTATCAATGGTGAATGGTTTGCTTTTTTTGTACTATTGATTTAGCTCCTTATAAATTTGAGTAATTAAACCTTTGTCAGAGGTTTTGTTATAAAGATTTTTTCCAAATTTGTTACTTCCCTTCTAATTTTGATTGCATTAGTTTTGTTTGTACAAAAACTTTTTTAATTTAATTTAAACAAAATTATTTATTTTACATTTTGTAATATGTTCTTAGTATTGCTTGGTCTTAAACACTTTCCTTTCCCATAGATCCAAAAGCTAAACTATTCTATAATTGCCTAATTTATTTAGAGTTTCCTTCTTTATATTTAAGTCATTTACCCATTCTGAATTTATCTTGCTATAGGGTGTGAGATGTTGATCTAAATCTAGTATCTCCCGTACTATTTTCAAATTTTCTCATCAGTTTATGTCAAATATCATAATTTTGTCCCCAAAGCTGGGTTCTTTGGGTTTATCATACACTGTTTTACTGAGGTTATTTACCCCAAGTCTATTCCATTGATCCTCCTTTCTGTCTCTTAAACAGTACCAAATTGTTTTGATGACTACTGCTTTATAGTATAGTTTAAGATCTGGTACTGCAAGTTCCCCATCCTTCACTTTTTTTTTCATTATTTCCCTTGATATTCTTCATCTTTTGTTCTTCCAAATGAAATTTGTTTTAGTTTTTTCTATTTCAGTAAAAAAGTTTCTTGGTAGTTTTATAGGTATGGCACTGAATAAGTAAATTAATTTGGGTAGGATGGTGATTTTTATTATGTTACCTCATCCTACCCATTAGCTATTAATGTTTTTCCAATTGTTTAGATCTAGTTTTAATTGTGTGGAAAATGTTTTGTAGTTGTGTTCATATATTTCCTGTATTTGTCTTGGCAGCTAGATTTCAAAGTATTTTATATTGTCTAGGGTTATATTAAATGCAATTTCTCTCTCTAACTCTTGCTGCTGAGATGTGTTGGAAATATGTAGAAATGCTGATGATTTATGTGGGTTTATTTTGTAATCTGCAACTTTGCTAAAGTTGTTGATTATTTCCACTAGCATTTTAGTTGATTCTCTAGGATTCTTCAAATAGACCATAATATCATCTGCAAAGAGTGATAGGAGTGATAGCTTATACACCTTATTGCCTATTTTAATCCCTTAAATTTCTTTTTATTCACTAATTGCTACTGCTAGTGTTTCTAGTACAATGTTAAATAATAGGGGTGATAAGGGTCATCCCTGTTTCACTCCTGATTTATTGTGGAGGCTTCTAATTTATTCCCACTGCATATGATGCTGGCTGATGGTTTTAGCTATATATAGTTTATTATTTTTAGGTAATGCCTTTCTATGCCTATACTTTGGTGATACCTCAGAGTTGTTTTGATTTGCATTTCTCTATTTACTAGAAATTTAAAACACTTTTCCATGTGCTTATTGATAGTTTTAATTTCTTTATCTGAAAATTGTCTATTCATGTCTCTTGCCCTTTTATCAATTGGGGAATGGCTTGATTTTTTTATACAATTGATTTAACTCCTTGTATATTTGAGTAATTAGACCTCTGTCAGATTTTTTTATTATAAAGAGTTTTTCCCAGATTGTTGTTTCCCTTCTGATTTTGATTGCATTATTTTTGTACAAAACCTTTTTAATTTAATATAATCAAAATTATTTATTTTATATTTTGTAATTTTTTCTAACTCTTCCTTGGTTTTAAAATCTTTCCTTTTACAGAGATCTGACAAGTATACTATTCTTTGTTCACTTAATTTACTTACAGTTTCCTTCTTTACATCAAGTCATTCACCCATTCTGAATTTATCTTGCTGTAGGGTGTGAGATGTTGATCTAAACCTAATCTCTCTCATATTATTTTCCAAATTTCCCAGCAGTTTTTGTCAAATTTCCCAGTTATGTGGCAATAAATATAGCAACTTAGGTGAGATGGATGAATATTTACAAAAATATAAATTACCTAGATTAACAACAGAAGAAATAGAATACTTAAATGATTCAATATCAGAAAAAGAAATTAAACAAGACATAAAAGAACAACCTAAGAAAAAATCACCAGGACTTGATGGATTCACAAGTGAATTCTATCAAACATTCAAAGAACAACTAATCCCAATACTATACAAGCTATTTGCATAAAAAGTAAAGGAGTTCTACCAAACTCTTTTTGTGACAAAAATATGGTTCTGATTCTAAAGCCAGGTAGATTAAAAACAGAGAAGGAAAACTACAGACCAATCTCTCTAATGAACATAATTGCAAAAATAATAAATGGAATACTAAATAGTATACTTAAATAGAATACAAAAAAACTTTCTAGTGTTTTCAATGGGAATGAGTGTTGTATTTTGTCAAAGGCTTTTTCTGTAACTATTGAGATAATTATGCGATTTTTGTTGTTTTTT
Source organism: Gracilinanus agilis (assembly GCF_016433145.1). Classification (NCBI taxonomy): domain Eukaryota; kingdom Metazoa; phylum Chordata; class Mammalia; order Didelphimorphia; family Didelphidae; genus Gracilinanus; species Gracilinanus agilis. The sequence continues at coordinate 410,553,057 of NC_058130.1, forward strand.
ATTGATATGGTCAATTATGTGGATGTTTGTACTAATATTGAACCATCCTTGCATTACTGATAAAATCCTACCTCATCATAATGAATACACTTTGTGATCACTTGCTGGTATTCTACTTAAGATTTTTGCATCTATATTCATTAAGGAGTTTCGTCTATAGTTTTCTTTCTCTGTGATTTGTCTGGCTTTGGAATCAGTACTATATTTTTGACCTAAAAGGAATTTGGTAGAACTCCTTTGCTTATTATGTCAAATAGTTTTTATAATATGGGAATTAGTTGTTCTTTGAATATTTGATAGAATTCATTTGTGAATCCATCTGGCCCTGGGAATTTTCTCTTAGGGAGTTCTTTGATGACTTGTTCAATTTCTTTTTCTGAAATGGGATTATTTATGTATTCTAATTCTTCTGTCAATCTAGGCAATTTATATTTTTATAAATATCCATCCATATCACCTAGATTGCTACATTTATTGCCATATAATTGGGCAAGGTAGTTTTTCATGATTGCCTTAATTTCTTCTTCATTAGAGGTGAGATCTCCCTTCTCATCTTTGATACTGTTAATTTGGTTTTCTTCTTTACTTTTTTAATTAGATTAACCAGTACTTTATTTTATTTGGTTTTTCAAAGTACCAGCTTCTAGTTGTATTTATTAATTAAATAGTTCTTTTACTTTCAATTTTATTACCTTCTTTAATTTTTAGGATTTCTTATTTAGTTTTTATCTGTGGATTTTTAATTTTTTTCTTTCTATTTTTTTTTACTTTGCATGCTCTATTCATTCACTTCTTTCCTCTCTGATTTATTTCTATATCTACTCAAGAATATAAATTTTCCCCTGAGTAGTGCTTTGCCTGCATTCCATAGATTTTGATAGGATGTCTCATCATTGTCATACTCTTCATTTTATTACTAATTGTTGTTTCTATGATTTGTTCTTTAACTGATTTTGGAGAATCATATTATTTAATTTCCAATTAATTTTTTTGTTTGCCTCTTCATGTAGACTTACTAATTATGATTTTTATTGCATTACAATCTGAAAAGGTTACATTTATTATTTCTCCTCCTTTGTACTTGTCTGCCATGTTTTTATGCCATAATACATGGTCAATCTTTGTGAAAGTACTATGTGCTACTGAAAAGAAGGTATATTCCTTTTTGTCCCTATTTATTTTACTCCACATTTCTATTAACTCTATTTTTTCTAAGATATCATTCACATACCTTACCTCTTTCTTATTCATTTTTTGGTTACATTTATCTATATCTAATAGAGGAAGGTTCAGGTCTCCCACTAGTATAATTTTACTATCTATTTTTTCCTTAAGCTCCATTAATTTCTCCTTTAGAAATCTGGATGCTATACCATTTGGTACATACATGTTAAGTACTGATATTTAATAATTGTTTATACTGCCTTTTATCAGAATGTAATTACCTCTTTTAATCACATCTGTTTTTATCTTGCCTTTGTCAGATGTCATGATTGGGACTCCTGCCTTCCTTTTCCGCAGTTGTTGCCCAAAAAATTTTGCTCCAGCCTCTTACCTTTATCCTCTGTGTCTACCTGTCTCATGTGTGTTTCTTGTAGACAACATATAGTAGGATTTTGGTATCTAATCTACTCTGCTATTTGCTTCTGTTTTATGGGTGAGTTTATCCCATTCACATTCAGAGTTATGATTAACACCTGTGTATTCCCCAACATTTTGATTTTCTCTCCTAGTCCTGCCCTTTCTTCTTTCACTATTTCCTTCTATACCAGTGGTTTGCTTTTAATCATTTCCCCCTAATCCCTACCCTTATTTTACTTCCCTTTCCACCCCTTCACTTTTTATTCCCCTCTTATTTTTTAGTATCTATTAAATTCCCTCCCCCATCTCTTTCCCTCACTTTTGGTACTTCCTGACCCACTACCCACCTTGGTTTTTCCCTCTCAACTTCCATTTAGGGTAAGATAGAATTTGATACCCCAATGAGTCTACATGCTCTTCACTCTCAGAGTTGATTGCACTAAGAGTAAGACTTAAGTATTAACGATTAGCATTCTTTTCTTGTTCTGATTTGTTACTCTAGTACACAAGGGTTACAGAGCACCCTACTTGTGTGATAAATGGAGATGTTTTCACCTTTGGTGATTAAATCCAAAGATGGGCAAGGTAGATTTAATTTCATTAGCACATTTTCTTATTCCTTCAGGTTTCTCTTGATGCCATCTTCTATCCCCCCTTTTTCTTTCTTTTTGTATATCATCTTAAACCACTTTGTACCCCAATCTCTACCTATGAATAATTCTTCTAACTACTATAATAGTGAATAGAATTTTTGAGACTTACAAATAACATTTTTCCATATAGGAATATGAACAATTTGAGCTGATTGAAGCCCTTAAATTAAAAAAAAAAAGAAAAAAAATTCATTTTCTTTTTCTTGTTTACTTTTTCATCTTTCTCTTGATTTTTGTATTTGGATGTCAAATTTTCCATTTCATTCTGGTCTTTTCTTTACAAATATTTGGAAATCTTCTGTTTTGTTAAATGCCCATTCTTTCCCCTAGAAGTATATAGTCAGTTTTGATGGATATACAATCCTTGGTTGTAGACCAAATTTTCTTGCCTTTCTAAATATCATATTCCAAGCCTTGCTGTCCTATAATGTCAAGGCTTCCAGATCCTGTCTAATCCAGATTGGTGCTCCTTGATATCTAGATTGTCTCTTTCTAGCTTCTTGTAGTATTTTCTCCTTAGTTTGGAATCTCTTGAATTTAGAAGTTACATTCCTAGGGGTTGTCTTTTGAGGATTTAATGTAGAGGGTGATCTATAGACTCTTTGAATTTCTATTTTGCCCTCTTGTTGAAGAACATCAGGGTTGTTTTCTTGAATAATTTGTTGTAGTATGATGACAAAGTTTCTGTTTGTTTCCAGGTTCTTAGGTAGGCCTATGATTCTCAAATTGTCTCTTCTAGACCAGTTTTCCAGATCAGTCATTTTCTCAGTGAGATATTTCATGTTTCCTTCTATTCTGTCATTCTTTTGATTTTGCTTCATTAATTCTTGCTGTCTTTTGAGATAATTGCCCAATTCTAGTTTATAAAGTCTGGTTTTCAGCTAAGATCTTTTGATTTTCATTTTCAGTTTGATCTATCCTGTTTTTCAAACTTTAAGGATTTCATTTCTGGTCTTCAATTTGCTTATTATTTCTTTTGATTTCTGGGCTTCATTTTCTAAGTGGGAAATTCTGTCTTTTAAAATGTTATTTTCTTTTTTAACTATTTCCCACTTTTCATGCCAATTCTCTTCTATCTTTCTCATAATCTCATATTTGTACCTTTCAAAATCTTGTGACCAATTTCCATTTTTTTGTAAGGTTTAGGTGTGTTTACTTGTTTGTCATTTTCTGCTGTCTCCTCTTTAGTCTGGATTTTTTCTGCATAGAAATTATCAAGGGTTAAGGTTTTCTTCTTGTTCTTTTGGTGATTGTGGATTATAGTTCTTGGGAGTTGGTGTCCATTGCCTTGTTCTTTCTAGGTCAGAAGTCTAGGTGAGGAATGTGGGTGATCATTATATTGAGCTCCAGAGAGGTTTTTGCCCTAAGTCTCTGCAGCAATGTCTGCTATGAGGAGTCCTGCCTTGTCTCTTTTCCCTAGTTCAAATTCCTCAGCCTCGTGGGGTCTAGGTATGGAGTGTAGACAAGTCTCTGTATTGAGTTACAAAGAGTTTTTTGCCCTTAGATTATTTTTCAAGTCTCCGCAACAGCATCTGTTGTGTGTGCACCTAAGCTCTACATTTCTCAGACTCCTGGGCACCCAAGTCTTGGTGCTCTCAAGGGTATGTCTGTGGTGAGGTTAGCTCAGCAGACCTCCTTCCCTCTTCGAAAATCTAGACAACTGGCACATAGATGACATGGGGATGAGTAATGAGCTCACCCCTGGAGGGAGTAATTTTGTACTTTTTTAGCATGGAAATGCCCAAACTTTGCCTACCTTCTATGCTGAGCCCTACCATGGAGACCCTTCACTCATATGATTTTGATTTCGTCCTTCTGAAGCACTGTATCTTGGTTGGTGGAGAGGAGAGGATATGGGGCCATCTTAACTGGGAAGTCTTCATCTATTTTTAGCTTAATTATTTTCTCCTAAAGAGGTAATTTCTTGGTCCAAGCCCTTGTCTAATAAAGTTGGAAATTCCATGTAAAACCAATTTGATTTCTTATTACCAGCTACACCATGTAGAACCTTCTGAATAACTTCCATTTGGGCAAATCATCAAGAGTCATCTGAGTCTAATTATCTAGGACCACGTAGACCACTCTAGAACCATCATAGGATTTTATCAACATGAAATTATGGTTTTATTTTCTTCATTTTTGGTTTCAGTGTCTTGTAGAAGGGCATTATTTCAGTTAATTTTTAGGTAATACTCTTTAAATAATTTTAATGGATTCAACCACCAATTAGTTCTGAAGAGATTCTTTCTAAATTATATGTACTGTTAGTACACAAAAGCTTGAATCATACCAAATAAATGAATAATTCACATAACATTTTTGAAAGGTTCCCAATCTGTTAAGCAGGCTACAGTCTACTGTTATGTTTTGCTAATCTATCTATCCATCAAGTGATTCTTCTGAGAAAATAATCAAGATATTTTGGAAGGAAATATATAAGGAAACCTTGAAAGGCACCTACAAAATGTGCAGGAAACTGGACAATGGCAAGCAATAGAGCATTCTATTATGACAAATTAACTTACACAGGCTCCAGAATGATCTATTATATTTCTTTTGCATTTACCTATTGCAGAAAGAAAAGAAATATCTATTCTGATTCATCCAGACTTAGAAGTAAACTTGAGACCTTGAAAACTATGCCATATGAATTCAAGCTACAAGAAGAGAATTGAGTGTTTCTGTTGACAAGATGTACTGTATTATGACCATAATTTAGAGTAGAGGAGCTAAAGTGGGTGATTTACTAGTTGATGAATTATTTGTCTGAAATAAAAGATGCCTATTGTCTTTGAAGAAAAATTAAAAGTCCTCTGTCTAGAATGTGAATCCATGTACAAAACTGTTCCCATTTCATTTCTGGTATAATTTATTTTAATTTCTTTAATTCACTCCTTGCCCCAGTCAAACTAGCATGCTAAATGTTATTCACATATGAGAGACCTTCTCTCTGTTTATTATATCTGCATGAGCAAACTCCCCATGTCTGGAATATGCTTTTACTGCTTCCTTTACTTCCCTAATTTCCCTCAAACATAGTTCAGGTGCTATTTCCTACATGAGATCTTTTCCAAATTCTCCATTTATTATTATTTATTTGTTAGTTATCTATTTATCATTATTTGACTGAAAAAATTGTCTTGTGTTACTTTTGGCTTTTTTATGAATATTTTGCATTCTTTAGTTGATTATACATTCTTTGAGGGAATGCTATGTTTCTTTATTTTTCATTTTTTCATGTTCCCAGTGCATGGCACAGTATCTTGCATATAGTAGATATTTAATAAATGTTGATATTGTTATTTTTCATTAGCAATACAAATACACTTTTTCAAATTGTACTTTCAAATTTTTCTTGAGTTGGTGTGCTTCAATAGATTTTTATACCAAAATTTTCGCAAATTATCTCTACCACCCTTCCCTGATTTTGTTTTTATGAATCAATATTATTCATAACCATTCTCCTCCATAAAATCTGTAAATTTAAATTTGAAAATTGGATTAAATGTATTATCCCATGATTTGTTAAGGAGATTAACTTTGTATTGGTTGATGAATGTTAAAGGAATTTTTAAAATTGATGTGACAATGGTTTAAAATCAATGTGCAGTATTTTACCATCTCTCTCTCTCTCTCTCTCTCTCTCTCTCTCTCTCTCTCTCTCTCTCTCTCTCTCTCTCTCCCTCTCTTTCTCTCTCTCTCAACATTAAGAGAGTAAGAGGTTGGACTTTATTTTAAAAGTGGTTATTATTGTCTCTTTGTGTCACAGTCATTTCTCAATAGAGCACTACCATTTTGTCATTCAATATTTCCTTCTAACAAAAATGATTAAGCAAAACTTTTGTATATGAAGGCTAATGAGTAGTACATTGTAATAACAGTTGAGAAATGATGAGGCTTGAAATCGGATTGTATAAGTAGAGAGAAAAGGAAAGACTTTAAATTCATAGAGTTAGAATTGAAAAGTCTTTACAATTGATGGGCTCATTAGGAAAGAGAGAAAAAAGTCAGAACTGACTTCAAAAAGACTGACAAAACATAATCTTATCTTCTCAAATTTTCAAACTCTATTGATCACAATATAAAGGGTATTCTTAAAAAATAAAAGAATACAAAAATGGAAGTTTGTAATATACATTTTAAAGTAGAGCGCATCTTATTAGTCATGAAACAACCCATCATCAACTCAGCTGTCAAACTTATCTCCCTATACACAGTTTTGAATATAACCCACTGATCCCCCAATCAGTAAATATCAGTTGTTTCCTACCAGTTACAGAATTAAAAAGGAAATCCTATTGTTCCCAATAGGATTTTGTAACATGGTCCCCTCCTACATTTCCAATATTCTTGGATCTTATCTCTGTGTCCTCTGTGATGCAGTGATACTGGCCTCTTGTATTCTTTGCACAAGACACTGCACCTCCCAACAACAGTCATGTTTACTGGCTGCCCCTAATGTTTAAAATTTTCTTCTCTCTTGCCTCTTGCTTTTGATTTACATTTTTTTCAAGCTCCAGGCAAAACTCATCCTTTTACAAGAAACCTTTTCCCATCTCCCTTATTGCTAATGGCCTTTCTTTCTTTCTTTCTTTCTTTCTTTCTTTCTTTCTTTCTTTCTTTCTTTCTTTCTTTCTATCTTTCTTTCTTTCTTATAGCTGCTGTTTCATGCTGTGAACTTGAAATCCCTAACTCTTTTTTGTATTCTTAATCTTCTGTGATTAACACAATCAATGCCACATAGTAGAGAGTTGATAAATGCTTATTGACCAACCACATACAGAATCTTACTTTGTTTATTTTGATCAAAAATAAACCTTTCATTTAACATAGAAAATGTAGCTTATAACAGTTTTCTTCAAGAATGTGTCACTCAAAGGTATTCTAAATAATAAAATATTCTTGAAAGAGTCAAAAATAATTATTGTTAGTGACCCTCTGATTATTAATATCAAGTGAGTCATAAACTAGGTAGAAGTGTTCTCACCAAATGTGTTTGCAATTAAACATAAAAAACTTGAAATAGTTTGGCTTAATAATACACAAAGAAAAAAGAAATAGATGAAGGATGACTATGGTCTATCTTGTGATATGCAGAAGCCTAAAAAGTCCATAGAACTGGCCTACCAATACATTTACCTTTTCCTTAAATTTTTATTAATATGTTATTATTTTTATATTGATAACAAATTTCAAACTAAATTTCCCAAAGTCATATGATCCATATTATTTCCATCCTTTCCTCCTTCCCCCTTCCAGAGCTGACAAGCAATACAATCTGGGTTAAAAATGTATTATCACAAAAGACATTTCCTTATTAATTTTTTTCTTTTTTAAATTTTATTTAATTGACTAGTTAAGAAAAATTTTCCATGGTTACATGATTCATGTTATTCCTCTCCCCTCCTTCCACCCCCTCCCATAGCCAGTATGCAATTCCACTAGGTTTAACATGTCTCATTAATCAAGACCTATTTCCATATTATTGATATTTGAACTAGGGTGATCTTTTAGAATCTACATCCCCAATCATATCTGCATCTACTCATGTGATCAAGCACTTGTTTTTCTTCTGTTTTTCTACTCCCACAGTTCTTTCTCTGGATGTGGATAGCATTCTTTTTTTATCTTATTATTAATTTTTGTAAATTAATAATCTTATGAAACCAAAACCCCAAAACATATAGCCCAATAAATGGTGAAAAATCATGTTTTAATCTGCATTCTGATTCCAACAATTCTTGAGAGGTGAAAAGCATTCTTTTTCATAAGTCCTTCAGAATTATCCTTGATCATTTTATTGCTATTAGTAGTATGAAAATGGAATTAGCTTACCATTATTCATTTTTTATTATCATTATTCATTCACCATGAATATGTCACCCCACCCAACTTAGAATTAAGTGGAGAGGGGTGAGGTCTATGACCCACATGTGCTAGTAACTGACAAATCAAAAACAACTGACTGCCCTCTGGGCAGTCTGAAACAAGGTTGAGGCTGCCATTTTTCCATGTAGTACTAGAAGTGGACACAGGAAGTGAATGAAAGAACTATCTTTCAAATATGATGGTAACTTCCTGTGAGGGGAATTTGGCCCTTTGAATTTGGTCCTAGAGGAGCTCAGGTTGAGACCTCAGACTGCTTCCCTTTGAATTGTCATGTGGGTAAGTTAAGGCTGACTCCCTTTTCCTTGGTGTTTCTGGAGGCCCTAGCCTTAAAACAGGCCTCTAATCTTAGAGGAGGCCTCAAGGCTAGAAACCTTGTTTAATTAATCTCTGTGCCCCCTTTGCTGGGGCCTCTGAATCCCTGCTTGGTTTGGGCCTTTGGATCAGGCCAGTTTCTCTCTCTCTCTCTCTCTCTCTCTCCCCCTCCCTCCCCTTGCTTTACTCTTCCTATTTGTAAATAAACTACCATAAAGCCCTCCTGACTTGGGTCTTTCATTGGAATTGTGAAAATCAATTCCTGGAGATCAAAGCTTTAAATATCCAATCCAACCATATTTTTTCCCTTTTACAGTAGCAAAGTCTTTCATATTTGATCATTCCTTAGTACTGTAGTTACTGTGTGTAATGATCTCCTGGTTCTGTTTATTTCACTCTACATAGTTCATATAAGTCTTTACATCCTTTTCTGAAATCATCCTGTTCATCATTTCTTATACAACAATAGTATTCCATCACCATCACATACCAAAATTTGTTCAGTCATTCCCCTGTTGAGGGACATCCCTTTAGTTTTCAATTCTTTGCCACCACAAAAAGAGCTGCTATAAATATTTTTGTACAAATGGGTCCTTTCACATTGTTTTTACCTGTTTGGGATACAGACCTAGCAGTGATTTTAGTGGAACAGAAGGTATTCATTCTTTTATAGACCTCTGAGCACAATTCCAAATTACCCTCCAGAATGATTAAAACAGTTCAAAACTTTTTGAGAAATGCATTAGTCTCCCAATTTTGCCACATCCCCTCCAATATTTATCATTTTCCATTACTCTCATATTGGCCAATCTTATAGGTGTTAACATGGTACCTCAGAATTGTTTTAATTTGCATTTCTTTAAGCAATGGGTATTTAGAAGGTTTTTTATCTCATTATTGATAATTTGATTTCTTCATCTGAAAACTACCTATTCACAACTTTTCACCATTTTTCATTTGGGGCATGACTTAGATTCTTATAAATTTGAGTTAGTTCCTCATATATTTGAGAAATAAGACCTTTATCAGAGGAATTTGGTATACATTTTTCCCAGCTTGTTTTTTTTTTCCTTCCAGTCTTGGTTGCATTTGTTGGGTTTATACAAAAAACTTTTACTTTAATATATTCAGATGTACTGGAGGATTTCCATGTTAATTGGAAAGACCTCCAAGAACTGATACAGAGCAAAATGAGAAGAACTAGGAGAACGTTGTACACAGAAACTGACTGTCCAATCAAATGTAACATACTTTCCTACTAGCAGCAATACAATGATCCAGGACAATTCCAAGAGAATTATAAGAAAGAATCCTATCCATATCCAGAGAAAGAACTGTGGGAGTGGAAATTCAGAAGAAAAACATATGAATGATCACATGATTTTATGGGTAAAAGATTAGAGGTTTGGGCTTTAAAAGATCACACCTTTGCAAATATTAATAATATGGAAATAGGTTTTGAACAATGATACTATTACTCAATGGAATTGCTCATCAGCTCTGGGAGGGGGGGAGGGAAAAGTGGAGGGAAAGAACATGAATCATGTAACTATGGGAAAATATTCTATTTTTAAAAACATAATAAAATAATTTGATTTATTCAAAATTATTCATTTTGCATCTTGAAATATTCTGGGGTTTTTTGTTTGGATGTGTATATATGTGTGTGTGTGTGTGTGTGTGTGTGTGTGTGTGTGTGTGTATCACAGGTCAACTATTCTATATTCTCCTAATTTACTTATAATGTCACTATGTTTAAATCACCTATCCATTTTGACCTTATTTTGGCATGGGATGCGAGATATTGAGCTAAACCTAATTTTTGTCATACTGTTTACCAAATTTTTCTAGCAGTTTTTATCAGATAGTGTATTCTTATCTCAAAAGGTCGGATCTTCAGGTTTATACAACACTAGATTTCTGAAGTCAATTACTCCTAGTTTATTCCATTGATCCATCTTTCCATTTCTTAGTCAGTACCAGATTGTTTTGATGATAATTGCTTTATAGTAAAGTTTAAGATCTGGTACTGATAGGCCACCATCCTCCATATTTTTTCCATACATTCCCTTGATATTCTTGACTTTTTGTCCTTCTAGATGAATTTTGTTATAGTTTTTCCAATTCTATAAAAATATTTTGGTAGTTTGACAGGCATGGTACTGAATAAGTAAATTAATTTGGGTAGGATTGTCATTTTTATTTTATTAGCTCAGTCTACCCATAAACAATTAATATTTTTTCAGTTGGTAAGATCTAATTTTTATTGGTCTGTCTTGTGTTTGTATTTGTATTCACATAATTTCTGCATTTTTCTTGGCAAATAGATTCCTAAGTATTTTATATTTTCTAGAGTGATTTTAAATGGAGTTTCTCTTTCTAACTCTTGCTGTTGAATATTATTGGAAAATATAAAAATACTAATAATTTTGTGGGCTTATTTTGTACTCTGAAACTTTGCTTAAGTTATTATTTCAACTAGTTTTAGTTGATTTTCTAGAATTTTCTAAGTATACAATCATATCATCTCCAAAGAGTGATCTTTTATTTTCCTTATTACCTACTTTAATTCTTTCAATTTGTTTTTCTTCTCTATATTAAAACTGGCATTTCTAGTACAATATTAAATAACAGTGGTTATAATGAGCATCCTTACTTCACTCCTAATATTATTGGGAGGGCTTCTACCTCACCCCCATTGCAAAGGATATGTGCCAATGGTTTTAAATAAATGCTAATTTATTATTTTAAGGAAAGGCTCTTTTATTCCTATTCTTTCAGGTAATTTTAATAGGAATGGGTATTGTATTTTGTCAGAGTTTTTATATATATCCTAAATTAATTAATTAAATTTAAAAGAATGTGGGAAAGTGAATGTTGGGAGGCAAAACTAACTGTAGTGGCTAGGGAGATCTGAATATAAAGGAGTATGTTTCCTAAGGACTTTGTAATGGAGAATTTGGTGTAAGAGAGAGGTAAGGCAAGTGAGGAAAGTGAGAAGAGAGATATGGAGACAGAAAGACTGAGCTTTAAAGATTAAGATTGTAGTTTAACAGGAATATTTTGTTCAAGGCAACCCCTCTTATCTCTTCAATAGCTTTAGGCAGATAGGAACTCAGTATTGTACAACTACTGGAGCTCCTCTGGTAGTATTTTCTTTAAGGAATAAGATTATAGATAGTGGAGAAAAAAACAGTTTCAGAACCTCAATGCTACGTATATACACTGGTAAACATCACAAGAGGAGGCTTTCTTACTATGGTCCCAGATATTTTCAAAGAAAAAAAATATAGTATCCAGGCCTTTTGAAATGCTTATATTAAAATGTTGGGGGAAAAAGTCCTTCAGATTAATAGATGATTTTCTTCTATTTAACTTAAAAATGAAGGAATAAAGAGAAAGCCACACTTTTTATGGTAGGTCATAGAACTGTATTGACTTGCAGCACAGCTGCAATAATTCAAGTGTTACTTTTGTTTTGCATTTGAGTCTATTAAAATTTTTATAAAAGTGTTGATGGAATAGTTAGTGTAAGAGTGAGGGGGAAGGAACCAGCGGTCCAAAGAAAAACTCTTCCCCTCACCATCCCTCAGCTTCTCAAATATGTTTTGGCTTTATATCCTTGTAGGCTAAGCTATCAATCAAACTTGATATACTCAATGTGGGGTGCCACTCAAAATGAATATCCTGAAACCAAACTGCCATTCAAAGTGGCTGTCTTGAAAGTGGAGCTGTCAGTCAACATGAGTAGCTCACTATGTTAAATTGTCAATGAGATTGGATGGTGTCTACTTTTAAACTGTCTTTTTAGATTTAACAAGAGGCAGAGTGATAGGTATAGGTGGATAGATGAATAAGAAAGGAATGTATGTGAACATTGTGTTTTATGGAGGGATTAGCTACTCTCTAGTTAATGAGTTTTTATTTAGCTATTTTTAACTTTTTCAAATTCCTATAGTAATTGATTTACTTGTGGAAGGGAATAAGATGTAGTGGTGCTCAGAATGAAGGTTGCTGATTAGGAGTAGGCAGTAGATTCTAGATTGGTGATTCCCAAAGTGGACGCTACCTCCCCCAGGTGGGTGCTGGAGCGATCCAGGGAAGTGGTGATGGTCACAGGTGCATTCATCTTCCCTATTAATTGCTATTAAAATTAAAAAAAATTAATTTCCAGAGGGCTAAGTAATATTTTTTTCTTGAAAGGGGGCAGTAGGCCAAAAACATTTGGGAGTCACTGTTTTAGATTGTCTTCCATACCAAAAAGCTAAGGAAAAGAGGCTTATTCTCTCTACGAGTCAAAGAAGTAAAGTTCAATTTTCACTGTTAGATAGTAAATTACTAGTTTTATAATAATAAACTAGTTTTTTTATTATATTAACCCCCACCTTCAAATCCTATTTAGCAAAGGAATGAGGTTTGACCTAAGGCATATTTTGCATTTGGGAACCTACTATATTTTAGGTTGAGAAAAATAATCTCTGTTGAGCTTTTTCACAAATCTCAGCAAAATGGAGAAGTTTCGATTCAATACTAATTATTTTTAATGAAAGAAAATTTCTAGCACTCATTGGGGAAAATTGGAAGAATATTCCATCTAGTTAAAATCCTTTTGGATTAGAGAAGGCTTAGTTTGAAAGACTGTTTCCCCAAAATTTTATTGCCCAGTGTCTGAAATTAGCTGGTGCTAGAACATCCTACATAAGTGTGTGAGAAAGAGAAGTACTGGCAACAGGATGTTCTAGATGTCATTGGCTGGTTTATACACAATTTTTGACAGATTGCTTTCTAATGGACACTAAACTTTTTATAATATTTTCATATATATTAAGAAGTTTGATTTTTATGGCCTCTATGAGAGATAGCAGGGTTTTTTTATACCTATTTTACTGAGGATGAGAGAAATTAATTGATTTCTCTGAGATGAAAGCTATTTTGTGATAAAGCTAGTACTACAAACTATCAAAATACAATTTGTTAAATGTTGGTATGCTACAGTACTCAAATATTTCAATATCTCTATGATTTCTTTCATGTAGGCAGTCCATAAAGTGATCAAGATCCACCCATATCTAAAATTCCTGTGCTTCTTTTATCTATATCCTCATATAAATTGAGCATATGGAGTATATTCAGTACACTATGGACTTTCTTATGTTCTTATATCACAACAAAACAACCAGATCCTCTTTTGATAACGTTTCTTTGAAGGCATTTTAATATTCTCACTATTGATTTCTTGCTTTTTAACATATGTTGCAGGCTTCTTATTCCCACTATAAACCTCTCCCTGGCTCTTTGAGATGGCTTAAATTTTATGTCTTTTGGGTGCTTCTTTGAATATATAATAAAAGATAAACTTGTTTGATTACTCTTTAATTCGGAGTGAGGCATAAAATAGGAAGAAAAAAGATAAGCAAAATTATTCACTAATATCATGTGAGAGTTCCAGTGCAGAGTCCAGAAAGAATACCAAATTTCATATACTTTGTGAGTTATTTCTGATGCTCATTTGTGGATGATATTATACTGATTACATCATTTCCAAACTATTGAAGAGAATCTATTATCATTTAAATTATGATAGCCTAAGTATTTACACCAAATGGATGAGAATGCCTGAGGTCAAGAATCAAGACCATAATATTCAGTTGGGTAAGGAAAACCAAAGAATGCATGTACATCAACACAACATATTCAACCACATATAGATAGATACCTTCATGCATGCATGCATACACAGATGTGTATATGCAGCTATGTGGTACATATCCATATCCATATGTATACATGTGTATCTATAAATATAGATAGAAATTAAATATAGATAGCTAGATAGACAAGGAGCGAGCCCACTAATTAAGCAAGAGAAAAACAAATTGTTGACTATCCTACTTTTGGGAAATTGTAGAATTCGTTTAAAGACCTCTTTTACTTGAAACAAATGCCCATCTTTTTTTCAATATCAATATTCTTATATAGGTAATGATGTTATATAGCTAATGATATTATATAGCTAATAACCATAAAATATGTGTTTCTTAATGAACTGACAAATCAATAACAATTAGTGTTTTAGATGAAAGACAATATCATTTTATTAAAAATTATTTTTACCAAACTCATCTCTAACTGTGAAAATTTTACCTTCTCTTTGCAACATTGGTTAAATGTTTACTTAGCCATGAAGGCATGCTTGTTGCTTGTCTATTAAAAGTGATATTTGATTAAGAATATTTAGACAATTTTAGTTCTTTTTATTCTATTCTCTCTACATATATAATACTATATATTATAGGTTTTTTAAATAATATTGATCTGTTGTTTCAGTCACTAGATTATAAATTCCTTGAAGACAGGAAATATGTTTATTTTTCTCTCTCTATGGTCTCATACTATGTCTCGTATAAAAATGCTGTGATTTTTTAAAACGAAAATGAGTTGGAGAATTGAAGTGATTGGATATAATTCAAGCTCAGTCCTTTTTGTGTTACCTCATTTATTTTGTAAATAACTTGAATGCAGAAACCATTTAGGCATCCTTAATATTTTTAATCAATTAATGTATAACACTGAAATGAAAGATACATTTTAAAGTGTACCTCATCATTCAAATAATCAATACCTTGCTTACAGTCAGTAATCATTTCTTGTATTTTTTTCTTTCAAAAACACCAAAAAACTCCTTGAAAGGAGGAACAATAGTTTCCATATTTCTACTTCTGTGTTTTTTTATTCAATTCTTTGTTTTTAGAAATTATCCAATATCTTTCAGAATAGAGAAGAAACAGAGAGTCAAAATAAGTAAGGAGAAAGGGGAGAGAAGTAAAGAGAAAAGAATAAGTGAGAGATAGGAGATAAGGGAAGAAGGAAAAGATAAAAAAGGAAGAGGGGACAGTGAAAAATTATGAAAAGCCTGGAAGGCAGGAGAGATCTGTTAGTCTAGAGCCATATTGGCAACCCTATGGCATGTGTGCTAGAGTGTGCCTGAGGGGGCATTTATCACATCACCCACCTCTCTGCTCAGCAGCTCAATAGGAGTGTTTCCTCCCTCCCTGTCTAGGGTAAGGCATGAGGATCACATGTAGCATGAGTATTGCAGTTTGGGCACTTGGTCTCTAAAAGATTCACCATCACTCATCTAGGGAATGAAAGAGGAGACAAATATCCAGAAAATAAATATCATCATAGAAGAAGTTTAGATAAGAGATCAATAAATAAAGTTATTAAGTACTTCCTATATGAGATGACATCATCATGACATAAAAATATGTAAGAGATTATGAATGAATTTAGTCTGAGATATGACATTGCTTATTAATAATATTAAAAATATTATTTCAATATGATTCATGATAGTCTTTGCTCTCTCCATTTTTTGGCAGACCAAAGGTGGAAGTGGGAATCTAATTTCTTATACTGAAATGATGTAAAGTTCCCCTACTCTCTACCTCCAGGTTCTTCCTCTATCCTCCTCTTCCTTTGTCTCTCAGTGTTGCCCTTGGTAAAGCATGTTCCTCCTTCCTTTACATGAGCTAGATCAGTGGTTCCCAAACTTTTTTGGCCTACCATCCCTTTTCCAGAAAAAAATATTACTTAGCCCCCTAGAAATTAATTTTTTTATTTTAATAGCAATTAATAGGAAAGATAAATGCACCTGTGGCCATCACCGCCCCGCCCCCAGATCACTGCAGCACCCACCAGAGGGCAGTGGTGCCCACTTTGGGAATCACTGGGCTAGATTGTGTACTCAGGCCAATTTGGGTTCAGGTCTTTTCCAAATTCCAAGCTTCCAAGCCTGAAGCCTACATACTCCCCACCTGGCCAGGGGCAGGATAAGGGAGAGAGAGTGAGAACAAGAACCTAAGGTGAGACTATACATCTCTGGAGGTTTTGGCTTGAAGGAAGCCAATCTCCAATGTTCCCCACCCCCTATTGCCACCACCCTATCAGGCATCCCACAGAAAAAGTTGAGGATGGGTCTAGCACTTATATTTCTACTTGACAAGGAAGAACTGAGTTCTGCATTTTGGCCACCACATTGTCATTATTTCCTGGCTAGACTCATTTCCATTTAACAAGCCCAGTGTGGGAGAATACTTTTATATAACTTATAATGTCATCACAGCATTTCTTCCACTCAAATACATTGAAAATTACTTCAAGAACCTGCCTCATTAATTACAGACATCATCATTATCACTATCATGAGCTTTTCACAATGAGGTACTAGCAATGGAAGCACATATACCTACAAAGCACTGATTCTTCCTCTTCTATACTTTTTTCATACTTCTAATCCTGCCCCTGTGAGTACTATGGTTATGGAATGTTGAAGAAATCCCCTACAGTCATCTATATTCCAGAACTATGAGTCCTTTACACCATTTTTATCAGCAAATACCTCTGAATTCCTCCAGGCCCAGAGTTGAGGTTTTCTAGGGGGATATTTTGTGTGAGTAGTATGTTGAGAAGAAACCATCTTATTTGCAGCCTCACCCCAACAAAGGAAACAATACTTCTTTTTGAGGTCCCTCTCTCCCCCACCCTTAAGTGGGCTCATGAAATGTGAATGCTATTAGGAATCTACATTTTTTGTCTTTATATTCTTCTGTTTAGTTTTAGGTCACACATCATCACAATACTGAGAATGAGTATCTGCCATGGCCATTGGCATCTTGTGTAGCCCTGTATAAAGGAGTTGGAGGAACCTGTGTAGTTGGACTTTTGTACTCCAGGACTATGTTCCCCAGAATTTTTTTAGTATTTCCCAGAATTCCTTTCCTCTCTCCCCCACATTGAATTCTCATGTTCTGTTTATAAGTTGGCTGTAACCCCACCTTTTGGCTCTCTTATCTTCCAATCACAGCTAGGTTAACTCCACCTTTACTCTAGCTTTTTATTTTCCTTTACTTCAAGTTATTATTAATAAATATTACAAAATATAATACTTGGAGTTATTGTATATTAATTTTTAAGCTTACAAACATCTGACTCCAGAGTCATTCTTTTTCTGCTATGCCCCCTTAGGCCTGAACCTGAGGAGTTTTAGTGATTCCTCTCTATAGGCCAGTGATGGCAAACCTTTTAGAACCAAATGACCAAACTACAACCATCTCATTTCAGTCCGCTGCCTTATCCCAAATAGGGGAGGGAGAAATCTTTCCCACTAGGCTGCTGTGCAGAGGGGTGACTGATATGAGAAATATCCTCAAATGCACATGGGGAGGGGGGAGGGAGATGCCCTGTCTGGCATGCTCTGGCATGTGTGTCATGGGGTCACCAACACAGCTACAGCCCCTTACTGCCCCTTCCTCATACATTGAGAGAGAGGGACTGGCCAAAGATGATCAGCTCAGCATTTATTATGGAAATCCTGGATTCAGGGGATCTGGAAATGCATAGGGAAGGAGGAATCTGACAAGAAGCACATGAATACAAAAGAAGGATGAGGTCTCACCCCCTGTAAACTAAGTTGGGGGCTCCCTTCCCCTGCCCACCCCCCACAAACCCTTCCAAAATTCTGCTTGACCCATCTTCTGTGCTATGTGCCCAATGGTCAATACAGTGGCCTTATGCTTTCTCCCTGGGAATCATGTCACATTTTGAAGAGAGGAACCTTCCTTCTGCTATGGATCATGTACCTACTATACCTTGTTTTTCCTACTAAAGGTTAGATCCTATCCTAGATACTTCAAAGGCTCCCCTCCCCTTTCTATTCTACTCAGGTGACCCATCCCCTGTGAGGATTCCCTTCATGTAACTAGGCCCCAAGACTATGATTCTTCCTCTATCAGCTTATGGCCCTTTCCCCTAACTGTAAATATCTTTTCAGCCATGTCTGTAGTGAAAGAAAGAAAGAAAGAAAGAAAGAAAGAAAGAAAGAAAGAAAGAAAGA